>NW_019154104.1:20199057-20238821 GCF_002288905.1 Enhydra lutris kenyoni | reverse complement strand
ATGATTTTTTTAAAAGATTTTATTTATTTATTTGACAGACAGAGATCACAAGTAGGCAGAGAGGCAGGCAGAGAGAGAGAGGGGGAAGCAGGTTCCCTGCCGAGCAGAAAGCCCGATGCGGGGCTCGATCCCAGGACCCTGGGATCATGACCCGAGCTGAAGGCAGCGGCTTAACCCACTGAGCCACCCAGGAGCCCCTAAATAAATCAAATCTTTAAAAAAAAAATCATCCCTGGGGCGCTGGGGTGGCTCAGTAGTTGGATGTCTGCCTTCGGCTCAGGTCGTGATCCTGGGGACCTGGGGATGCTTCTCCGTCTCCCACTCCCCTGCTTGTGTTCCCTGTCTCGCTTTATCTCTCTGTCAAATAAATAAATAAAATCTTTTAAAAAAATCATCCTTGATTGTTATCCTTTTACTGACCTTGATAGGGCATTGTTTTCATTTTTTTTTAAAGATTTTATTTATTTATTTGACAGAGGGTGGGGGGTGGGGGAGAGAGAGAGAGATGGTGAGAGAGAGAGCACAAGCAAGGGGAAGGGCAAGCAGAGGGAGAGGAAGAAGCAGGAACCGTGCTGAGCAAGGAGCCTGATGGGATGTAGGCTGCTCCCATGACGACACTGGGATCATACCCTGAGTTGAAGGCAGACGCTTAACCTACTGATCTACCCAGATGCCCCTGGGGCGTTGTCTTTTAATCCCAGTTTTTTCATTGTTGTTGTTGTTGTTTTTTCTTTTTTTTTTACATTTTAGACATCAACAACAGCTTGCGGTCACTTGGTGGCCAGTGATTTACCTTTACAGTCTTGCCTCCAAAATATTTCAACTCTCTAACATTTGACATAATCTGTTAAGGTGATATTTAAACAGGTGTCCTAAGCCTAACTGGGATAGTGAAATTACTCATATATTTTTTTAAGATTTTATTTATTTATTTGACAGACGGAGATCACAAGTAGGCAGAGAGGCAGGCAGAGAGAGAGGAGGAAGCAGGCTCCCCGCTGAGCAGAGAGCCCGATGCAGGGCTCGATCCCAGGACACTGGGATCATGAACTGAGCCAAAAGCAGAGGCTTAACCCACTGAGCCACCCAGGCGCCCCGTGAAATTGCTCATATTGATGGCATGCTGGTAGGTGATAATGAAGAAAAATTTCTGAAGTTTAGCCTTTCCCTACTGAGTTAATAACAAAAAGTCAGTGGGCTATTACACATGGAAGAGGTCCGGGGCCAGCTCAGACGGAAACCTTTCTGGGAGTGTAATTATGTGGGGGGTAACCTGAGAGATTCTACCCTACATCAGGCAAAGACTATCCATAAAGTTCCTACCCCTAAAATAGGGGCACAAAAATTAATTTTTATGTTTAATATTGGAGGTAAAAGACACATTTCCGGTATTAAGCTACAGCTACTTCAACAAATCACTAGGCAAATATTAGAATTTGTAGGAAACCACCCCCCTTTCTTACAGCAGCCAACTCTTTTTCAGATTATGGATAACCCACCCTGTCAGCTGACCTGTAAAGTACTTATTTCTTCCATGGAGTTCCTAAGTGCAGAATTCCCTACAGGAAGGCATTTTGAATGGCCTAGCCCAGGCCTCCTCCTTTTTTTTTTTTTTTTTTTTAAAGATTTTATTCATCCATTTGACAGAGACATAAAGAGCATGCTCAAGCAGGGGGAGAGAGAAGAGCAGGCTTCCCCACTGCAGGGAGCCCACCGTGGGGGATGATCCCAGGACCCTCAGACCTCCTTCTTTGCTGCTTTTCCCTCATGTGCCTGGGAGCCATTTCTGTGCCTCTTCACAGCAACCTAGGTAACAGGGAAGGGAGAGGTAGAAGTCACCTTTTTCTTTGCCTTTCTGAAACCTAAGTGCAGATTTCATTTTTTAAATTTCTTTCTCTTGGGGGCCCTGGCTGACTCAGTCCTTAGGCATCTGCCTTCGGTGCAGGTCATGATCCATCGGGATCCCTGCTCAGCAGGAAGCCTGCTTCTCCCTCTCCCACTCCCCCTGCTTGTGTTCCCCTTCTGTCTCTCAAATACATAAAATCTTAAAAAAAAAATTCTTTCTTTTCCTTCTCTCTCTCTTTCTCTTTGGGTGGGTGGCAGAGGGAGAGGGAGAATCTCAAGCAGGCTCCACACCCGGCATGGAGCCTGATGTGGGGATCAATCTCATAACCCTAAGATTACGACCTGGCCAAAATCAATAGCCAGACACTTAACCTACTAAGCCACCCAGGCGGCCCTGAGAGCCGATGTCAGTTGTGCCGGTGGCTGCAGCAGGCCAGGTAAATTCTTTGCAGGCTGAGTGTTCCTGGATTGAGCACAGCCAGCAGCACTGTATTTTTTATTTTTTAAAAAATATTTTATTTATTTATTTACTTACTTGAGAGAGAAAGAACACCAAGAGGGAGAGGGAGAAGCAAACACCCTGCTGAGCAGAGAGACCAACCCGGGGCTTGATCCCAGCACCAGGATCATGACACAAGACGAAGGTAGATGTTTAACCAACTGAGCCACCCAGGGGCCCCAGCCTGTGACACTTTAAACAACCCATATTTAAAATACTCCACAGCAGTTACTTCAGGGGTAGAGAGGTCGAAACTCACTGAACTCTGAGATCTGGGACCTAGTCTGGCTTCTTTTTGTTCAGTTTATAACTAAGTGTTGAGCTTCCACTCGCTGGGCATCTTCTGTGCGCTCCAACCAGTAGGCTGAGCTGAATGGTTGGGTTTAGCTAATGAAAGGCACTGGCAAAAATGTGAAGGGCGAGGGGCGCCTGGGTGGCTCAGTGGGTTAAAGCCTCTGTTTCAGCTCCGGTCATGATCCCAGGGTCCTGGGATCAAGCCTCGCATCGGGTCGGGCTCTCTGCTCAGCAGGGAGCCTGCTTCCCTGTCCCCTGTCTTTCTGCCTACTTGTGATCTCTGTCTGTCAAATAAATAAGTAAAATCTTAAAAAAAAACAAAAACAAAAAGGTAAAGGGCGAGAGAAGAGTGAGGTCAAGGTATTTATTCTCTCCCCACTCCTCCTAATTCACCTTGGATTGCCTTCCTCCCACCACTCTGGCTACGCCATCCTGCCAGGCAACCCTCTGCCCTTGAGCCTTCTGCACCCAAGGTTCTGCACCCAACCTTGTTTGTGTTTTAATCTTGCCCCCGATGACTCTGGAAATAGTCCTCTTATGAAACTCTCCACAAATTACACAGTTGGGAAGTGCCACTTGTTTCCTGCCAGAACCCTGACACAACTCAACACGGAGACTGTCAGTGACCAGATCTGTGAATTAAACAGTAAAACTCCAGGGGCACATGGGTGACTCAGTCAGTTAAGGGTCTGCCTTCAGGTGGGGTCCTGATCCCAAAGTTCTGGGTTCAAGCCTCGCATCAGGCTCCCTGCTCCCCAAGAAGCATGCTACTCCCTCTCCCTCTGCCTGCCACTTCCCCTGCTTATGCACGCACGATCTCTCTAAATAAACAGATCTCAAGAAAAGCAAAACTCTTACCGAGCACTTGCTATATACAGTTTGATCCGTGCAGTGTTTCTACATAGGGTAGCCCACATATTCATCCCAATATGCCTTTTACAGACAAAGAGGCTGAATTCAGGGACTTAATTACATATCTTGCTAAGTAAGGATCACCAGGATATTAAGGAGCAGGATCAGACTGGAATTCAGGTAAATCTCACTCCATCAACATCTACCTGCTCTGGAAGCACCCTTGGTACCCTTGACTCTGGGGGAAAGGCTCTGTAAAGGACTGAGCTGAGGCAAAGGAAGGATTAGGCTGTTTCTCCACTGCTATCTGAATTACAATCACCTGGGATGCTTTCTACAACTCCAGATTCTTGGAGCTGCCATAGTCTTTCCCCATTTCAGCCTTCTTTGTATCTCTATTCCACACTTACTACACCATACTGCAGAATCAATAATGAACTCTTAATTTAGCAGCTACTTTCTTCCGACCAGACACTACTGGATTTGCACAAACACTAGGAGACCTCACACAGCGGCTGAGAGTGTCCCACGTGCATCCAACATGCGACGCGCAAAGGTTCCAACTGCAATTGCTTCCCAGGGAGGTGGAGAGACGCCTGGATGGACACGTGACTGGGAAGCCTGCAATCCTCAGTTCAGCAGGAATCAGAATGGCTGCGACCTGGATCCTGGAGCCCGCGGGCCGCTGCAGCTGGGACGAGCCCGTGCGCATCGCCGTGCGCGGCCTAGCCCCGCGACAGCCCGTCACGCTGCGCGCGTCCCTGCGCGACGAGAAGGGCGCGCTCTTTCGGGCCCACGCGCGGTACGAAGCCGACGCCGGCGGCCTCCTGGACCTGGAGCGCGCGCCCGCGCTGGGCGGCAGCTTCGTGGGGCTCGAGCCCATGGGGCTGTTCTGGGCCCTGGAGCCCGAGAAGCCCCTGGTGCGGCTCGTGAAACAGGACGTGCAGACGCCCTTCGCCGTGGAGCTGGAGGTGCTCGACGGCCACGAGCCCGACGCGAGTCGTGTGCTGGGCCGGACGGTGCACGAGCGCGACTTCCTGCGGCCGGGCGTGCGGCGGGAGCCGGTGCGCGCGGGCCGGGTGCGCGCCACGCTCTTCCTGCCTCCAGGTGAGCGCCCGGGGTCCCAGGCTGTTCTGGAGAAGCGGGGTGGGGAAGTCCCGGGGCCCTGGGCGGCCTCTTGGTTGACATGGGGAACCACATGATTGGGGAATTTTCCTAAACTCGTCCCCACACTTCAGAGTCTATCATGGATTCTGGATAGAAGTTTGTTTTTCTCTTTAAGTTTCATGACACTTCCTAGAGTCACCACCACTCCTTAGCTGTACGCTAAAATGTGCATTCAACATACTCAGAAAGGGCATTTATTTCAAGTGCCAGCCAGGCGGCTGTGTTTCAGATACCAGTATTAGGTAATGATTTATGCCGCTGTGCAAGAGTGATCTTTGCCTCTTTCCACATCAAATTTCCAAGGAAGCTAAACGCCACAGGTAGAGGCAGTGCTCCCTAATCCTAAAAAAACAAACGGATGACCACCTTCTCCCATCATGAACAGTCTGTCAGTGATTCTTTTTTTTTTTTTTTTAAGATTTTATTTATTTATTTGAGAGAGAGAGAGAGTACACACAAGCAGCAGGGAAGGGCAGAGGGCGCTCCTTATGATTTGTGGTGCTTTCTAGGTGCAGGACCCTTCCCTGGGATCATCGATCTGTTTGGAAGTGGTGGTGGCCTTTGTGAATATAGGGCCAGCCTCCTGGCTGGACATGGTTTCGCTGTGCTTGCTTTGGCTTACTTCAGATTTGAAGACCTCCCTGAGCATTTGGATGTTATGCACCTGGAGTACTTTGAAGAAGCTGTGAACTTCATGCTGCAGCATCCACAGGTGGGTTCTGCTGTTTGCCTGGATGCAGAGGAGAGGGAGTAGAGCAGACACAGGACTGGATTCAAAAACTGTACCAGGACACAGGGGCACAGAAAGATGTTGTGAGACGCCAAAGTTCCTTCAAAAGTTACTAGGATTATTCTTTTCATTTCTACCCATCTTTCTCCAATCTCTTAAGACTCAACTGTTTAGTTCCCTTTAATTCTTGACCATCATTCAAAGGGCTCTACTAAAATGTTAGTAACCTTAAATTCTGATTCTCCGTCTACCACCACACGGCCTTATAATCCTGAATAAGGCAACTGCTTTCTCTGAGATTCAGCTTTTTCATTTATAAGGCTATTCTCAATGTACAGAGGAAAACATTTGACTATTAAGAGACATTTTAGGACATTTGAAAAGGGAGTATATTTGATGATATTAAGGAATCATTAATTTTGTTAAGTGTGATGATGGTTTTACGTTTTTAGAGAGTTCTTATCTGAGACTGGAAAAAATAATCAAAACATTTTGGTATGATTGTAAATGGAATAGATACTCTTCAACTATATAGACGTAAACCCAAATCTTCTACTGTTAAGTAATAAAATGTTCTGTCAGCTCTGTAGGGTACTCTAACTCTGCCAGAATCCAGGGAATGGTCTCTTAGCAGAGTTGCTAAAACCTAGATGATCTTGAACTGTGATTATTGGTTTATTAGAGGAGATAAGGCCCCAGGGAAGAAGAAGACACCAGTATATGCTATCAGTTCTGCCCTTAGACCTAGGCAAGAGGGGCTTCTGTCCTGGGCCTTTTGTTTTAGATGGCCACACTCTGGCCTTCCACAGGGTGCGGAGTCCAAGGGACCCAGGCAATGTATGCACCTGGAATTCGTGTCCCTTAGACACACACACCCCATGCCATTGTGATCTGGAGCCCCAGAATTCTTTGCCAAATAGCACTGATCCTGCTTCCAGGCCCTATGTCTCTTCTCTGAGCTATCAGTGAGAACACACCTAGCCCTTAAACATGTAGGCTGGGGTGTCCACATACATGTGTGCAAGGCCTCTCAAGGTGCATGATGGACCTAGGGACAGGAAAAGAAGGAAGGTGGGCCAGGGATGGAGGACTGGACTGGCTTTCCCCCAGGCCACATCCCAGTACAGAACTTCAAGGACTCGCAAGCTTTCAGATTTTCTCTTATGGAGGTATATTTATGAAGGTGGGAGCCAAGAATATATTCGAAGAGTTTGCTGATTTGATTTATAACTTTTAAACACTTAGATGTGGGGTGTATGGGTCTCCGTGTGTACTCTTGACCCAGTCGCCATGAATATTGGTGGAAGGCCTGCGTACTAGGAAATCAATTGATTTGCTTCCTACAAGACACAGTTGAGCTTTGTGGGTTACTGCATAAGGAAAGAAAGTGAATGACATTTAAGAAAGCTACCTAGAGAATATAAAAATCACCATTTATGTCCTCCACTTACAAATTCTGGGCTTGTTCTGTTTCTCTTCTTCAGGTGAAAGGCCCGAATGTTGGGCTTCTTGGCTTCTCCAAAGGGGGTGACCTGTGTCTCTCAATGGCCTCTTTCTTGAAGGGGATCACAGCCACGGTCCTTATCAGTTCCTGTGTGGCCAACACAATAGCTCCTCTGCATTACAAGGATATGATTATTCCCAGTCTTGGCAGTGACCTAGGGAGATGTATAATTAATGAGTCGGGTCATTTGCATTTTGTGGATGTTTGGGACAACCCACTGGAAGAACCCAATCACCCAAGTATTATTCCACTGGAAAGGGCCCAGGGGCCCTTCCTGTTCATTGTTGGCATGGATGATCAAGACTGGAAGAGTCACGTCTATGCTCAGATAGCCTCTGAACGGTTACAAGCCCATGGGAAAGACAGATCGCAGATAATCTGCTACCCAGGAGCTGGTCATTGCATTGATCCACCTTACTTTCCTCCTTGCAGAGCTTCTGTACATAGAGTGTTAGGCAAAGCAATGGTCCATGGAGGTGAGCCAAAGGCTCAGTCAAGGGCACAGGTAGATGCCTGGCAGCAAATTCAGACGTTCTTCCGTAAACATCTCAGTGGTGAAGAATCAGCCCAGTCCAGCAAAATATAACATTGTAGTAATCATAGACCAGATACTATGAATAAAAATCTAATTCATAGGGGCGCCTGGGTGGCTCAGTCGTTAAGTGTCTACCTTCGGCTCCGGTCGTGATCCCAGGGTCCTGGGATGGAGCCCCACATCGGGCTCCCTGCTTCACAGGAAGCCTGCTTCTCCCTCTCCCTCTGCTGCTCCCCCTGCTTATGTTCCCTCTCTCGCTGTGTCTCTGTCAAATAAATAAATAAAATCTTTAAAATAAAAATCTAATTCATAGAACATGTATGGGGTTTTGCAAAGCACATAGGAAACTTTTGGCAACAAAATAATTATCTTAGCTTCTGGTCAGGTCCTATTGGATTCCCAGACTTTGCAACCCTCCTTTCTTCACTGCCACCCCTTTCTCCCTGAACTTTCCCTACCATATAGGCTTAACCGTGATCTTATCCTAGGATCAATCTTAACCTGAAGTAGGAGAAATGTGAGAAGTACCTGCCCAGCTCTTAATTGCTGGTCTAGCTTTGACCTGTGTTCTGGTTTTGAAGACTGAGCTTCTGTATTGCTAAGAGTTCTGTATCCCGTGGGGTGCCTGGGTGGCTCAGTGGGTTAAAGCCTCTGCCTTTGGCTCAGGTCATGATCCCAGGATCCTGGGATGGAGCAGCATAATGGGCTCTCTGCTCAGCAGGGAGCCTGCTTCCTCCTCTCTCTCCCTCTCTCTCTCTCTCTCTGCCTTTCTGCCTACTTGTGATCTCTCTCTGTCAAGTAAATAAATAAAATATTTAAAACTCTTTTAAAAACTTATCTATTGGGGCGCCTGGGTGGCTCAGTGGGTTAAGCCGCTGCCTTCGGCTCGGGTCATGGTCTCAGAGTCCTGGGATCGAGCCCCGCATCGGGCTCTCTGCTCTCTAGGGGAGCCTGCTTCCTCCTCTCTCTCTGCCTGCCTCTCTGCCTGCTTGTGATCTCTCTGTCAAATAAATAAATAAAATCTTAAAAAAAAACTTATCTATTTATCTTTTTAAAAACACAACATTTAGGGACGCCTGTGTGTCTCAGTCCATTAAGCTTCTGCCTTTGGCTGAGGTCAGGATCCCAAGATCCTGGGATCAGGTCCCACATCAGGCTCATTGCTCAACAGGGTGCCTGCTTTTGTCTCTGCTTGCTGTTCTCCCAGCTTATGCTAGCTCTCTCTGTCTCTGTCTCTGAAAAATAAATAAAATCTTTTTTAAAAAATTAAAAAAAAAAACCTAACAGTTAAATTTCATGAGGGAGAAGTAATGGATCCTACAAAATTTAAGTGGGGATTCCAACTTGAAAGATCCTAAGAGAGAGGGAATATGGCCTTTTGGGTGCCTTCCAACTCTGAGATTCTCAGAGGTGCTGGATTCCAGAACTTTCGACTTGTTCTTGCATTCTGAGGTTGGACATGACAGTCACAGATTAAATTTAACCCTCTTAACTTATTACCCAGTTCCAGGCTTCTCACAGGCCTCATTACAGTTACCAACTTGGAGTATATCCTTCCAGAACCATTTTATATGCATGTACATGCAAATATTTGTTTGAATGTAAAAATATGGTTTTATTTTGTGAGTGCCAGGGCTTTTTCTGGAAAACAAGGACAGTCGTGATGTATTTTTTTTTTTCTGCATATAAAACCACATTTTTAATACTTGGGCCAGGCCCCAAGACAACAACGATTATTTCCATAGTGTATACATCTGTAGCGCTGCCTCATCTACAACGTTTAAGCTTTAACCTTGGCAGTCTTTCTTAATCCCAGGCAAAGAAATTTCAAGGAAGGAATTTGGCCAAAGGCTATTATTACACGTAGCCTCCTTCAGCTAGGTTTAGGGAATTGTGACCCCTGGTGGCCAGGGAGGGACTTTAAAGAAAGAGACCGGCCAGCATTCTGTCAGGTCAGTAACTTCTCTCCCTCGCCGCGTCCAGAAGTAGGCTGGGCAGGAGCTCCTGCCTCTTTTAAGCCGTCCCACGACGAGGACTCCAAAAGCATGACCGACCCCGGGTCCTCCTAAGTCGCCTCTTCTTGCAGCATTTTGCTGAGCGGTGCCCCAGGGACCAGTCAAGGGCCCTCCTGCCCTCCGGAAAAGCGGATGTCGCACTGGGCCCCGCCGGTCCAGGCGCCGCCCGGCTCGAGCCGCGGGGGTGCCCCGCCCCCACCCCCCGGGCTGCCCCGCCCCGTCCCGCCGCGCCGGGGGACCACTGACTCTCCCTCCTGCTGCCGCCGGGGTGCCGGTCTTGCGTCCGAACCAAAGCCGCGAAGATCTCGGGGTCATGTGGAGAGCTGCCCGGGCGGTGCTCGGAACCCCCAGGATCCCCTCCTGCCCCGGAGGTGGTTGTGCACATCGACCCTTCACTCCCAGAAGTCCGCGACCCTGAGCGTCACGCCTAAGACTGGGCTGGCCGACGAGCTCGGGGACATTAAAGCGGAAGGCTTAGGCCCGAGGGAGCGGGTGAGCCTGCGGGCGTCGGCCGTCAGCTACCGAGGCCGCCTCTTCCATTCGCTGGCGCCCTACGAGGCGGACGGCCGCGGGGGCTTGGACCTGGCCGGGGCCCCGGCTGTGGGCGGCGGCTTCACGGGCGTGGAGCCCATGGGGCTCCTGTGGAGCCTGACGGCTGTCGGCTCCGAGGATCCCTGCTTCAACCAGGTGCCGAGGGGCGTGATGAAAAGCCCGCTCAAAGTGGAGGTGACCGTCCACCGCGCGCCGCGGCAGCCGGCGGTGTCGCTGGGCCCGGCGCTGGCCTCCGCTCAGGTGCAGCGCTGGTTCTCCAGGCCCGAGCTGCGCCGTGCTCGGCTGCAGGCCGGCCGCCTGCGGGGCGTCTTCTTGCTGCCCCCAGCTGCGTGAGGTCTTTTGGGCAGAGGGCTTCGCATGGATTTGGGAAATCGATTTAGGAAAGCTGGATTGCTTTGCTGGCTAGTTTATCTCCAGAAAACCAAAACGAGCGCCTTAATTCCTTTATTTTGTCTCCCTAGACACCAGGTGGGACAGTCACTCTCCTAAATGGTGACTGGGATTTAAATTTAATCTGCTCGGGAGCCTCTCTTTTGCCAGCTGCCGCCCCCTTTAGGCTCCTAGTGCTGCCCGCGCTATTCCTTGCGAGCATCTTTGCTACAGTAAGCACAACGCTGCGGTACAGTTTCTAGCCTTAAGTATTTAGTCTACCTCTGTAGTAGGCGGAGCTTTGTGTTCATTTGACTTTTCCAGTTATTCCTTGTAAAAATGACGAGAATAGTGGATCCAGATCTTTCACCTGTATCGGTTCAAGCTCCAGCGTAACTGAAGTCCTATTACATACATTGTTCCCTTTTTTTATATACTGGTTTTACGTTAGGATACAGGTGACACCTTTTTTTTTTAAAGATTTTATTTATTTATTTGACAAACAGAGATCACAAGTAGGCAGAGAGGCAGGCAAAGAGAGAGGAGGAAGCAGGCTCCCCGCGGAGCAGGAAGCCCAATGCAGGGCTCCATCCCAGGACCCTGAGATCATGACCCCAGCTGAAGGCAGGCACTTAATGACAGAGCCACCCAGGCTCCCCTCTTTTTTTTTTTTTTTTAAGAGTCTAAAAGGTAGCAGCAAGTTTACATACTGAGGATCAAATTGCTGAATTGAAGCAAAATTAACAAATTCTCAGTTATTTTAATGTTGTAAACCTGTGGTTGGAAAAATCTATTGCTGGAATAATTGGAGGACCTATGCGTTATGTCTTTTTCATGGTTTGCTTTAGGCTTTCTGAAAGTAATCTTGAATCCAGAGATGTCTGAGGTTTATCTAATTTTAAAAAGAGCAGACCAAGATATGTCAAGATATCTGAATGTTAAGAAGACCATACCGTAGGGGCGCCTGGGTGGCTCAGTGGGTTAAAGCCTCTGCCTTCGGCTCAGGTCATGATCTCAGGGTCCTGGGATCGAGCCCCGCATCGGGGTCTCTGCTCGGCGGGGAGCCTGCTTCCCTTCCTCTCTCTCTGCCTGCCTCTCTGCCTACTTGTGATCTCTGTCTGTCAAATAAATAAAATCTTAAAAAAAAAAAAAAAAAAAAAGAAGACCATACCGTAAAAACCACTACGTAAACATGTACATCTTGGCTTTCACTTGGGTGGCTGTGTGTGCCTTAATTTCTTTCTAGATTTGAAAATTTAGAATCCCTTTGGCACTGGAATTTTAGATCTCTTAGTTTGGTTTATATTCTAACGTTCTTGCCTCTCAATCCGTTTTTATAGATTTATCTGGGACTTTTTTTGGAATAACACAGAAGAATATATCTGAAAAATACTAGGAGGGAATTGGCTGAGACATTCTTCTCTTGGAATGGTGAATGAATAACGTAATCTACTATAGGGATGTTGAAAGAGAAATGACATCGACATCAGAAGGAAATAGTTTGACACTTTACTCTCTTTCCACTGTGAGGGAGCAAGAATTTACTGTCCCCTTCAAAGTCCTTCTAGCTGGATTAAGAATCAAATTGACGTGAGACAGATTAACAGAAGAAAATGAAACTTAGTTTTTTATATACGGGGAATCCACACAGACATGGAAATTCCAAAGACAGTCAGGCAAAAAGACGTATATATGTCATCCTGAACTAAGGAGAAAAGGTTTGGGGTCTAGGACTTTGAAGGGAAGGAGTGCAGCTCGCAGGGCAATAAGAAGACCAGATGTTTGGCAATTAGATTTTTGGCCTGCCATATGGATGGCACTCAGATAAAATTTATCTCTGGTAGTAAACCTCATTCTGGGAAATACCCCTAACTTAGATTTTTCCATGTCATTAAGGGAGGGCAAAAGTTTCTCTTGAGCTGCAGGGTCTGGATTGCCTTCAGCTCAAGATCACCCCCATGCCAAAGTGGCATATTCTGAGGGCAACTCCCCTGAGCTCCTTTGAATTCAAACTAATCTTTATATGCCAAAGTGGTTGATCTAGGGACAGTCTGCCTTTGGCAACACCACACATATTGTTCATTTTATATCACAGTATCATTAGACCTTTAAAATAGCAAAACTTTGTTTATTTAGGGATTTTGGTGACTTCGTATCTTAAGCTCATTGAGAATTCAAAGGGCCTTTTACAGTTGGACTTTTTTTCAATGGGGTATTGTACTGTCACAACTCAGAGACTGCCAGAACTATTTGCTTAGATTAATCAGGATTCACACTTCAAACCAAAACATTTTCCATATCTTTGGTGCAAATTCCCATATTTTCTTCCATTTTCAAGTGATTTTCTCATAGGAAAAAAAGATAAAAACATTCTTACATTTGTAGCCTCAAAATAGCCAAAACAAGTATCTATTTCAACCACAACAATAAACCTATTTAAGCCAAAACAGATTTTTCCCCCCAAGGCAAATAGGTGAACATTTAAAAACAGATAAAAATCCTTAAACAATTTTTAAAGTTAAAAAGTAGCAAAAAATTTTAAAAATATAAATTATACAATTAGAATTTGCTTCAGAAAATGTTAGCCAGGTATCATAGTCCATTAAATGTCCTGTCATCTAATCCCAGATTAATCCTCTTTCCTGGTTTATTTTTCCTGGTGTGATTGATATGTTTGGTGATGGAGGATTAAATGAATCTGGAGCTAGTGTCCTGGCTTGTCGAGGTTTTGCTACTCTGGCTTTGCCATTTTTTGGCTATGAAGATCTGCCTCCAATCATGAAGGACTGAAATTTAGATTACTTTGAGGAGGCAGCTAAATTTGTGCAAAGTCACCCGAAGGTGAGTGGGATTGTAGAGAGAAATGTATTGAAAATTAACTCCTTAGGGCCAGGAGAGCGTGAATAAAGAAAAGTGGTACTAATGGGCTAGAAAACATCTATAACAAATATCTGTTGAGTGAATTATTGAATGGATAAGTAAGTGAATAAATAAGCTATCTGATACGTACATAAATGGTTTTCTTTATCTAGGGCTTTGTAATGCCATTAACAGTCATGCTTTCTCTCTGTGTCTCTGTCTCTCTCCTTGTCTGTCTTCTTTTTCTTCAGTCTCTAGGTTAAAGGTCCAAACATTGGAGTGATCGGTTCTGGCAAAGGGGCTGAGTTGGCATTTTCCACGGCTAGCTTTCTCCCAAATACAGGTGCCGTTGTAAGCATCAGTGGCTGCATCTCTAACACAACTACTTCCCTTTCATGTGGTAGATGCATCCTGCCAGATTTTAACCGAGATAAAATCTCTGCTCTGGGTTCAGGGGTTTACGATGTTAAAGAAGCACTGGAGGACCCCTTGGACCCAGCCTACCGGGCAAGCCGCATCCCTCTTGAAGAAGCCAGTGCCCATTTCCTTTTCATAGTCGGAGAGGATGACAGGCATTGGAAGAGTTCTGTTTATGCGGACATAGCTGTGAAGCACCTCACAGGGCACGGGAAGACAAATTTCACTCTTTTAAGCTACCCTAACGCTGGCCATAGAATAGATCCCCCTTGTAGCGCCTTTTTCTCTGTATCCCTGGATCCCGTGTTGGGAGTGCCTGTTCTGGGAGGTGGACAGCTCAAAGCTCATGCTGTTGCTCAGATTGAGTCTTGGAAGAAGATCTTGGAATTTTTGCACTTGCATCTAGGGTAAAGTCTAACAAACTAGACGTTTAAGTTTAAAGTATGTGCAGAACGAATTAAGGGCTAGATTGAATATTTTTAGCAAGTGGTGACTGAAATCTAGACTTCTCAGGGGCATCTGCAAGCTTTTAAAAGAAGTAAGAATACTTGCTTCAAGTTCACCAGAACCTGTAACTTGGGCTAATATCCATGTTTCTCCAATTTTGGTTTGTTTTAGCTTGACCTCAAGGTAATTGCTAAGTGAAAACCAGTTTCCAATCTGTCATTTACCCACCCTTCCCACCTACCCTCCTTGTTACCTATACTTCTAAAGGTTTCTAAAAACTGGTGTATGGGGCACCTGGGTGGCTCAGATGTTTGGGCATCTGCCTTCGGCTCAGGTCATGATCTCCAGGTCCTGGGATTGAGTCCTACATCGGGCTCCCTGTTCCGTGGGGAGCCTGATTCTCCCTCTGCCTCTCTCTCTCTCTGTCTCTCATGAATGAATAAATAAAATCTTAAAAAAAACTGGTGTATGAGAATTAGTTTGATATTATGTGTCCCAGAGATTATAAAACTGTTTTAAACTGTGTTGAATACATAAATATAGGTCCCTGGTTTAATGATGAAGAGCCACTGGACCATGATAGCTTTCTCATAATAGAGGCTGGAGTGAACTCTAACAAGATGACTCAGAGACTCATTTGTGGTAAGACTGAAGTCATAGAATCCTTTCTGTTGTTAATCAGGTTTTGATTTTTTTTTTTCTAGTTGTTACCTGTTCTGGGATCTTTAAAGAAAGTTAGGCATCCTAAAATACTTGCTTTAAAACTGCTGACCAATTACTGAGAAACACTGATTCTCTACAGTTCCTCTATGTCTTTGTTTGTACTTTAAAAAACTTTTCTTCACACTTTGCTTCAAAAACATATTTAAAAATAGGCACATTCCGGTTCTCCTCCCGAGCTGATAATGACACAAGTAGACAATGTAATTATCTGAGGTAAAGACTGGGTTCATCCCTTCTACTTTCCACCACCCTCACTAAAGCTTTAATTGCAATTTATGGATGAGTATAATTTATTAAAATCATTTTAACTGAAGTTCTGAGATCTGATTTTAAACTTTAAAAATACGTGTGGAGGAGCACATGGGTGTCTCAGTGGGTTGGGCCTCTGCCTTTGTTCGGCTCAGGTCATGGTCTCTGGGTCCTGGGAGCAGGGAGCCTGCTTCCCCCCCTCTCTCTGACTGCCTCTCTGCCTACGTGTGACCTCTCTCTCTGTCAAATAAAGAAATAAATAAACGTTAAAAAAATATGTGTGGAATTAGAAGATGTTAAAAGGTCTCAGAATGTACTTTCAGTTTAGTGGTTTTTTCTTCCACATAATTGAAGGGGAAGATTAAAGTATTAATTATCAGCCTTTGATTTTGCTTGATCAGTGGATCCTGTGGTGAGAACTATATTTTGGGCTCTTGGCAGAGGATGAAGTGTTGGCACCCTAATTTGTAGTATTAATAGTTTCCCTCAGGGCACCTGGGTGGCTCAGTGGGTTAAAGCCTCTGCCTTCGGCTCAGGTCATGATCCCAGGATCCTGGGATCGAGCCCCGCGTCGGGCTCTCTGGCAGGGAGCCTGTTTCCCCCCACCCTCTACCTACTTGTGATCTCTCTCTCTCTGTCAAATAAATAAAAAAAAAATCTTAAAAAAAAAAATTCAACAGTTACCCCATCAATGAAAGAAAAAAAAATAGTTTCCCTCCCCCAAATTAACCTTATTTTTAAAACATAATATATGTTTCAAATTATTAACATCAAAAGAAAGTATATGTATCATACTTTATACATACCTAAATACATATGTACTACCTCCTGATTTTTGGGTTATCCATGTAAGTTTTTTTTTAAGATTTTATTCATTTGAGAGAAAGCAAGAGCACCAGGGGGAAGGGCAGAGCAGAGCCCTTTGGGGGCTCCTATCCCAGGGCTCTGGGATCATGACCTCAGCCAAAGACAGGTTTAACTTACATGAACCCCATTCATGTAAGATTTAAAAAAAAATTTTTTTTTTAAACAGACCAAAACCATAGGGGAGAAATTGGCTTTTATCAAATAATTATAATGAGAATAATAATCTGGGAAACTCACTACTGGAATTTGTTACAAAGCTCATTTCTATTTGAACAGATAAACCTTTGACTGTATAAATAACCTTAACAATTAATGACCCTCCTAAGCTTTAAATTCTTAAATTTTTTTTTAAATTTTAAAGTATGTAACTTTTAGCTATTTTGCTCAATCTCTAATCATCTGGTAAATGTGACATTTTCTTTCTCTTTTATTCAACCCACATTCTTGTTCAGAGAATTAAAGATTCCTTAACGTATTCAGTGGCTACCATTCACCTCTTTTACCTTTACTTTTCAACGGGTCTGCCAGATTTTCTGAATTTGGGGAAACTGTTTCAATAGTAGTTTTAATCTTTCTCTCAACTTTCTTCTAGGCCTGCAGGAAGAGCAAGTAGATCCAAAGCCGTAGTCTCTGGTGAACAGCTTTTTGAATCTATTTTGCCATTTGGTAGGACTCAGAAGAACTAAGAAAGGATCCAAGTTCTATAATTCTTTCTTTTCCTGTGTGAATGGTTTTAACCTTTGAGAATCTGAAACTCAGCACATTTCTGCTTATATAGTGGTAAATAGTTTATTTGGAGGTAAATAAGACATATTCATAGTCAAAGTTTCCTCCTCCGATGATGAGGAGGAAGTAAATAACATTCTGAACAGGCATGAAGAAGGAATGGATTGACTAGTGGTATTTTACCTTTAATGCCAATGCCTTCTGATGTAATCCACAGTTTTGAGCAAAAGGCATACTCTATTAGGTTAGAAGATACGTTCAAGGATTAAATTCCCATTTCAGCCACCTCAGCAAAACTGGTGGCTCTTTTGGCAGCCCGGATAAATTCTAGTTTGGAGAGGTGTGGTAGTATGGAGATCTGAAACAAAACGAAACAAAACACTACAAGCAAAAAGGCTAGATATGTTATGAATACCCATTTTATTTTTTTAAAGTTTTTAAAAGGATTTTATTTATTTATTCGTCGGAGAAATAACAAGCAAGGGGAGTGGTAGGCAGAGGGAGAAGCAGGCTCCCCACTGAACAAGGAGCCTGATGAAGGACTCCATCCCAGGATCCTGGGATCATGACCTGGGCCAAAGGCAGATGCTTAACTGACTGAGCCATCCAGACGCCCCTATGAATACCCATTTTAATTTTCTTTAATAAACAATTCCGTGTTTCCTGTTTTTTTTTTAAATCTGATTCAATCACCTTTTCCAAAATGGAATTTATTTGTTATTTCAAAATTTAAAATATCCACTTTACAGGGGCTCCTGGGTAGCTTGGTTGGTTAAGGGTCAAACTCTTGATCTCAGCTCAGGTCTTGATCTCAGGGTCATGAGTTCAAGTCCCATGTTGGCCTCCATGCCTGGAGTGGAGCCTAGCCTATCTACAAAAAAAAAATTAATTAAAATGAAACAAGATGGGATTGGGAGGGAGACAAACCATAAGTGACTCTTAATCTCACAAAACAAACTGAGGGTTGATGGGGGGAGGGGGTTTGGAGAGGGGGGGTGGGGTTATGGACATTGGGGAGGGTATGTGCTATGGTGAGTGCTGTGAAGTGTGTAAACCTGACGATTCACAGACCTGTACCCCTGGGGATAAAAATATATGTTTATTAAAAAAATTTAAAAAAAATTTTAAAAATTTTAATTAAATTAAATATAAATAAATAAATAAATAGTCACATTCCAGAATAGAATAATCAGAAAATAGAGAAAAATTAATAAATCTAAAAAATAAACCAAATAATTTAAATATTAAATATTAAATTCAATTAATATTTATATTAATTATTTAATTAGACATAAAATATTAAATAATTGAATAGTTAAAAATTTATTTTATATGTGTGTGTGTGTGTGTGTGTGTGTGTGTGTGTGTGTGTATTCACATTCCAGAATAGAATAACCAGAGATTAGAGAAGCAAAATGAACACCATATTAGTCTTCTCAGGCTACCATAGTAGAATACCACAGACCGGGTGGCTTAAACAACAGAAATTTATTTCCTCACAGTACAGGAGGCTGAAATTCCAAAATCAAGATGCCAACAGTGTTAGTTTTGGGTGAGGCTTCTTTTGGTGACTTGCAGGTGACCATCTTCTTACTGTGTCCTTGGATGGCCTTTCCTCTGTGACCACCACTCCTAGCATGTTTATTCCTCTTCTAAGGACACTAGTTATATTGGATTAGGGCCCCACTCTTATGGCCTCATTTAACTGAAATTACCTCCGTAACAGCCCTCTTTCCAAGTACAGTCACAGTGGACTTAGAGCTTCAAGATATGAATTTGAGTGGGGAGGACACAATTCAATCTGCAGCAAACATTAGACTCTCATAATATTCTTTTAGATATATGTTATGTATAAATGTGTGCACGGTATATAATTTTTTTAGATTTATTAGAGAGAGAGTGTGTGTGCTCAAGTGGGAGCAGGGGCAGAGGGAGAAGGAGAGGGAGAAAATCCCAAGCAGGCTCCGTGCCCAGGATGAGATCCATGCCCCCAGATCATGACTGGAGTCAAAATTGAGAGTCAGAGGCTTAACAGACTGAGCCATCCAGGCATCCCTGCGGTATATCATTTTCAAGAAGATTATACCAACTATTTTGTTTGGTAACTTGCATTTTAAATTAGGACATCATGACTGCATGTGAATAGATGCATTTCAACAACTTTTTTAAAAAAGGATTTTATGCATTTATTTGACAGAGAGAGAGAGCGCAAGTGAGCAGAGAGGCAGGCAGAGGGAGAAGGAGAAGCAGTCTCCATAGTGAGCAAGGAGCCCAGTGTGGGGCTGGATCCCAGGATCCTGGGATCATGACCTGAGCCGAAATCAAGAGTCAGAAGCTTAACTGACTGAGCCACCCAGGAATCCCATTTCAGCAACATTCTTTTTTTCTTTTTTTTTTTAAAGATTTTATTTATTTACTTGACAGAGATCACAAGTAGGCAGAAAGACAGGCAGAGAGAGGAGGAAGCTGGCTCCCTGCTGAGCAGAGAGTCCAATATGTTGCTCTATCCCAGGATCCTGGGATCGTGACCTGAGCCAAAGGCAAAGGCTTTAACCCACTGAGCCACCCAGGGGCCCCTTTCAGCTACATTCTTCATGGAATTATATTATTTCATTGTTTGGCTGTTTGATAATACCAATCTTTTCCCCCCTTGACATTTGGGTTATTTTACTTTTTGCTATTAAAACCTTGAACATAAATCTCTGTGCACTTGTCTGATTATTTCTTCAAGATGAAGTCCTAGAAGTCCAACTGCTGGGTCACAGAGGTGCACACGTTTTGAAAGCTTTTCATACTATTACCAACAGCTCTCCACAAAGGCTGTGTCAGTTATAAAGAGCAGTGTATATACGCCACCGCATTTCTCCATACCCCTAGCAACTCAGTATTTTTACAGTTTTTGTCTAATTTAATAGGAGGAGAGCAGGGGAGGACATCTCGGTCATCTAAAACCACCGTTTTATGCTTTCATTCGCCTCTGGCTCCATGGAGGGGTTGGGGAAAGGCAACCGAGGAAATTCAGCTGAATGTAGTTTCAGTCATAAAATGAACAACAACAACAACAAAAAAGAATTTAGTTTAGGTCGAACTACAGGTGAATTACAGCAGGCGATAAAGACAAGGATGCGGATGGGCAATCTGCGGGAGAAGGGAATTTTTAAAGTTATTTACGGGAAGGGCAATTTTATAGCGAGGTTTTCAACTTTAGGCAGGCACGTCCCTGCAGAGCGAGTGAAACTGCTTTCGGTAGAAAGCATCTCCTGACCACCCTGCATGGCGAAGCTCTCGCATCCTGCGAGAGGCCAGCAGCCCCGCTGCACATGCTTGGAAGCGAGCAGCCGACTCGCGGGAGGACCGAGGCGGCCGCCGGGCGGTCCCACAATGCCCCGCACGCGCCACCCGGAGGGCGGAGAGAAAGGACCACTGCCGGGGGTGGGCTCCACGGAGGGCTCCGAGAAGTGCGCAAGCGCACTGACCTCGGCGGGCCCTAGCAACCAGAGCAGTGACAGTAGCAACGGCCGGAATGGTGAGTACCTTCTAGGCCTCGTAGTCGAAGAGGAGAGGAGACTGGAGGTGGAAAAGGGTGACTGTGGCGTGTTGAGGGTCGGAGCGCTTCTCGGGCAGCGGAAGGAAGCCGGTCACCGGCGCTAGCTCCGCAGTCAGAGGCCTGAGGCGAAAGAGAAGCCCCGGCACGGGGTGGTCTGGGGCGCGGGCGGCCTGGGGCAGATCGGAGGTTGGGTTCGTGTGGAGGGACTCTGACAGAGAAAGAGAGCGCAAAGAGCAGGAACTTCTCGAAAAAGAGCGGATTAGAGTGGGAAAGGTGATGAAGGCGGAGTGCGAATAAGGATTTTTCTGTGCATAGCAGTCATTTTCCCCCAGGCGAGACGGGGCGCGGGGAGCTGGTTATGAGAGGCGTGTGTGTAACCCCGACTGCCGCGGTACTCCTTACCTGTGAGGTGCCCGGGTTGTCCTCTGAATGACTGTAAGTGCGTTATTAGGTAGCCCTGTAAAGCCCATTCGGATAGACTGTATTAGGAGATGTTCCTCAAGTTTCAGTATGCATAAGTATAGTGGGCTGAAGACTGAGCTTGCTGGAATGGAGATTATGAATTCTTAATGCAATGGGATTCGGGAATTGCATTTGGACGGTGCACCTCAAGTGATTCTAAAATTGGAGGGCGTCCATACTGCTACCTGGGATTTGAAATCTCTCCGTGATCTATCCAATCAAAGACCTTTATGAAGGAGTGATTTTACTTACTGATGCTCCTCAACTCCTCCTTAAAATGTGCAGTGTTGGGACACCCGGGTGGCTCAGTCGGTTAAGCCACTGCCTTCAGCCCAGGTCATGATCCCAGATTCCTGGGATGAAGTCCGTATCAGGCTCCTTGCTGGGCAGGGAGCCTGCTTCTCTCTCTGCCTCTGCCTGCCACTTTGCCTGCATGTCCTCGCTCTCTCTCTCTCTATCTCTCTGACAAATAAATAAAATCTTTAAAAAAGAGAAAAAAGGTTTAAAAAAATGTGCAGTGTTGCTTACAGGTTTGGTAGTTCCATCTAGCAGTTTGAAAAGGGTTGTCGTTGGTTGATTACAGAGTCAAAGCTGTTTAGCAACGTATGTGATTGTCCTGTCTGGTGGAGGTGTTTATGAAGAACAAGTACAATTGGTTGCTTCTTTTTGTGATTCCAGTGCTGTGTAAGTGGGCAGAAATTGAGCCCAGGAAATTGAAATGATGTGGAAGTCATGCTTGCCTTCAACCACAGGATTAAATACCACTTTTAAAAGTAGTTTTCCCGCACACTTTCCTTACTTTATTCTACAGGCGTTTAGCTGAAAAGCACTACCAAAGAAAGTAAAAAGTTCTGGAACCTAGGTTTATATTCAGGTGAAGAAATAATCAGCTCTAAATGATTTTGAAAGCATGATCCATGAGAATTACTGAAAATCGCCAAATAGAGAATCAGAACCAGTAATTAGATGAAGCTAGCTAAGGCTGGAAACCGGTAGGTCCAGAGCCCTCCAGAAATCAGGCCAGCATAGTTTTTTCAATGAACAATCCGTTAGCCTCCGGGGCGTCTGGGGGGTTAGTCAGTGAAGCATTTGCGTTCCTCTCAGGTCATGATCCCCCAGTCCTGGGATCAAGCCTGCTCTTGTGTTGTTGCTCTCTCTCTCTCTCTCTCTCAAATAAATAAATAAATATCTTTATTCTTTTAAAAAGCTGCCTTAGCTTCCATTGTTTTTAAATGATTGTATTTCACATCAAAACCCAGATTTATGGCCTCTGTAAAAAATCAGAAATACTAGGGGCGCCTGGGTGGCTCAGAGGGTTAAAGCCTCTGCCTTCAGCTCAGGTCATGATCCCAGGGTCCTGGGATCGAGCCCTGCATCGGGCTCCCTGCTCAGTGGGGAGCCTGCTTCCTCCTCTATCTCTGCCTGCCTCTCTGCCTACTTGTGATCTCTGTCTGTCAAATAAATAAATAAATAAATCTTAAAAAAAAATCAGAAATACTATATTTCACCACTGGACACATTTTCGCCCTATTTTTGTATTATGATGTAATATGTAATATTATTTTGTAATATGTAATATTTTGTAATATGATGGTGTTGTATAATTGGCAGCATCTTTACTTTCTTAGTAAAAGGTGTTATTTTCAGTAATGGAGTTTTAATATTTGGAGAGATCTTGTCCCAAGTCCCACCTGCCAGCTGTTTTCTAATGCCAGAGGTAAGGTTATTCTCTTTATATGGCCAGCTTTACCCATTAAAGATGTCCACCGGTCCTTTAGGCATTTCAGTTCTTGACTTCTATCTATAGGGGAACTAGTAACCTCATAAACCAACCTGTAGACAGCCAGATTGCTTCCAGTTTGAAAGTATTATTAGATGTATCTTTTCATGGCCCTATACAAGGATTTTTTTGAAAATTTGCCCAGCAGTGGGATTTCCAAGTCATAGGGCCTCTGCATACTTAATTTCCCTAGGTATTGTTAGACTGCTTTCCAGAAGTCTGCTAGTTTGTTTGTTTTGTTTTGATTTTAAGTAAGCTTTACCCCCAACATGGGTCTTGAACTCACCACCCTGAGATCAAAAGTTGCATGCTCTGCTGACCAAGTCAGCCAGCCACCCCTCTCTCTCCTAGTTTTTACTTCCTTCAGTACTGCCTGAGAGTTCTACATTCTCACCAAATTTCTCACCTTTGCCAATCTGAGGATGTATTTTAGTATTCCATTGTTTTACTCTGCGTTCCTCTGATTTTCAATGAGTTCCAATACCTCATGATATTGTTAGTCATTTGGATTTCAATTTCTGTTAATTCTCTGTTTATATTTGTTTTGCTAACTTTTTCCATTTTTTTTTTTTTAATTTTAGGAGTTCCCTCTATATTCTCTATTAGTCTTTTGTTGGTTTTATGTTGAAAATCTCTTCTCCCAGCTTTTCTGTTAACTCTCTCAACAATGTTCTTCACTTGCTGAATTCCATTTGTTCTATTTCTCAGTTTGTTCTATTGTATTTCCTATGTAAATGATCATGTATGCATAGTGCGTTTTATTTCTTCCTTTAAATCATTCCAATTTGTATTTTCTTTTATTATAACATTAATAAAGATCTCTTGTACCATGTTAAACAACAGCAGTGATAGTAGGGATCTTTGATGTATTGGGGATCATAAAGAGAAGACTTCTAGTGTTATCTTCCCAATTTGCTCTTCTTTCCGTTTATTTAAAATACACATACTTTATACACATAAACACACATCCTGATACCTCTTCCAAATTCAGCATTTTTGTTTTTATTTTTGTATTTTCTTTTTCCTTAGTAATTGTCACTTTCTAATATACTATAAAATGTATTTATTTAATATTATTTACCATGTGTCTCCTGCCAGTGGATGTAAGTTACAGAAGGTGGGAATCTTTGTTTTTTTTCCTTGATATTTCCCAAACATGTAAAAGTATGTTTGGTATATAATAGACACTTAACGAATATTTGCTGAAATGAATGGATGTCTTCATTAAGTCTGGCGTTTATGATAGCTTTTTGGTATGTAGCTTTTACCAAGTAAAGAATTTCCTTGTAACTCTTAGTTGAGAGCTTTTAATGTTAGATGTAGAATGTTATTTTTTTTAAAGATTGTATTTATTGAGAGAGAGAGAGAGAGGGAGTGCACAAGCAGGGGGAGCGGCAGACAGAGGGAGAAGGAGAGGGGGAGGGAGAAGCGGGCTGTGGGAGGGGAAGGGCTCTACCCCAGGGTCCAGGGATCATGACCTGAGCTGAAGGGAGACTCTTAACTGACTGAGCCACCCAGGTGCCCCAGATGTACAACTATTTTATAAAGTACTTTTTCCTCACTTACTGAAATAAATGTGATTTTTTTCCCCTTTAATCCATAAATAGGTGATTTACATTTATAGGGTTTTTTGGTTAATCACTCCTTATGCTCCTGGGATCAGCCATTCTTGACCCCGATTATTATTCACCATTGGCTTTGGAGATCTAATGTTGTATCTAGGATTTTCACATCTGTGTTGAGAAGTAAGGAGGGCCTCTTATCTGGTTATGACATCAAGGTTATTCTAGCCTCAAAAAATAAATTGGCAGCTTTCCCTCCTTTTCTGGTTTCTAAAACAACTTGTCTGTTAACAGAGAATATCTGTTCCTTGAAACCTTGTCAGGATTTACTTGTAAAATTATCTAAGCTTGGAGATGTAGGGGAAGAGGATAAGGGTAAATCTCTGGTTATCTTTTTAACATTGAAAATAATTATTGGTCTATTCAGATTTTCTGATTCTTCCTGTGACAGTTTGACACTTTTGTGTTTTTTTCTAGAAATGCATTCTTTGTCTAGGTTTTCAAACTACCATATGTTTGCTTATGATATTTTATTTTTAAATCTTCGTGGTATCTGTTATTTCCTCTGATTCTCAGTTTTCGTCATACAGCTCTCTTTTTGCTCAGTCAGGCTTGCTAGAGATTTAGGAACCAGATTTTAGTTTTGTTAAGCTTTTTTTCTTCAGGTCTGTTTTTTATAGACTTATTCCTTTGTATTTTCCTTAGCCTTCTTTGTGTTTGCAACGATGTGCTTTTTCAAATATCTCAAATACTTTGCTTGTTTTCTGTTTCTTATTTTCTCTTAATTTTTGAATAGATAAATATATTTGAAACTGTAAGTTTCCTTTTAAATGTTATATTCCTAAAATTTTTATATTTCTTCTTTTATCTTTTTTGTTTTACTGTAGTTTATAATTTACTTTTAACCCAACGATTATTTATTACTATGTCTTTGCTTTCTAGATGTAATGGTATATACAGTTGAGCACTGTAGGTCTGAACTGTACTGATCCATTTATATGCAGATTTTTTTCCAATAAATACACTGTAATACTGTAAGTGTATTTCCTCTTATGATTTTTTTTTCTTTTTTAAAAATTTATTTGAGAGAGAGCACATGAGTCAGGGGAGGGGCTGAGAGGGAGGGAGAATCTTGAGCAGACTCCACGCTGAGCCCAATATGGGGCTCTATCTCTCGACCCTGACTGAGGTCATGACCAGAGCCAAAACTAAGGGTCAGATGCTTAACCTACTGAGCCACCCATTCACCCCTCTTATGATTTTCATAATAATATTTTCTTTTTTGTAGTTTACTTTATTGTAAGAATACAGTATATAATGCATGTGACGAGCAAAATGTGCATTAATCAAATGTTTATGTTATTTGTAAGGTTCTGGTTGATAGTAGGCTTTTAGTAGTTTTTGGCAAGTCAGAAGTTATACTCAGATTTTTTACTGTGTTGTGGGTTTGGGGCGGGAGAGGTTGGTGTCCCTAATGCCTGTCTTGTTGGAGAGTTAACTGTACTTTTAAACTTTTCCTTTTGTTATTCCTTAGGATTTTTTTAAAAGAGTTTATTTATTTATTTGACAGCCAGAGATCACAAGTAGGCATAGAGGAAGGCAGGCAGAGAGAGAGGAGGAAGCAGGCTCCGCATGGAGCAGAGAGCCTGACATGGGACTCGATCCCAGGACCCTGGGACCACGACTGGGGCGAAAGGCAGAGGCTTCAACCCACTAAGCCATCCAGGCACCCCTGCTTAGGAATTTTTCTAAATGAACTCTAGCAGTAATGAAAAGATGTCTCCCTTTTCTCACATTTAAAGTTTTAAGTGTTCGGGCGCCTGGGTGGCTCAGTGGGTTAAAGCCTCTGCCTTAGGATAGGGTCACGGTCCCGGGGTCCTGGGATCAGGCCCCACATCGGGCTCTCTGCTCAGCAGGGAGCCTGCTTACTTCTCTCCCTGCCTGCCTCTCTGCCTAGTTGTGATCTGTCTGTCAAATAAATAAAATCTTAAAAAAGTAAAATAAAGTAAGTTTTAAGTGTCATATTAAATTGAATCTAAGATACTATTGATTATAAGGTGCAACGTTATTTTATGTTTTAAGAAAGAAAAATAAGTAATTGGAAATGAATCATGACAAGTAATTTCTTATCACTTAGAATTTTTATTTTGTGCCTATCGACAAAGTTCTTTTTTTTTTTAAGATTTTATTTACTTATTTGACAGAGAGAGATCACAAGTAGGCAGAGAGGCAGGCAGAGAGAGAGGAGGAAGCAGGCTCCCCGCTGAGCAGAGAGCCCGATGGGGGGGCTCAATCCCAGGACTCTGGGATCGGGACCGAGCTGAAGGCAGAGGCTTATCCCACTGAGCCACCCAGGCGCCCCGACAAAGTTCTTTTAAATGTATTTAGGCATGTAGGTTTTTATCGTAAGTCATTATTTGCAAACATAAAAAAGAATATACGTATATTAAATAAATTGCTTAATATTTTTCTAGATCATCACCATTGCTACCCGGCCACAGTAATTGTAGATTGTTCCTGGTTGTAAAATGCATCCAAATTTCAAAGATGTTAAAACGTAAAAGTTGTTGATCTTAGAATCAATGAAATAAGATCTATTTTTTAAATTTTATTTTAAAGATTTTATTTATTTATTTGACACAGAGAGAGATCACAAGTAGGCAGAGAGAGAGGGAAGCAGGCTCCCCACTGAGCAAAGAGCCCGAGGCAGGGCTTGATCCCAGGACCCTGAGATCACGACCTGAGCCAAACAAAGGCAGAGGCTTAACCCAATGAGCCACCCAGGTGCCCCATAAGATCTATTGTAATATCAAATGTTGAAAACTGTATCTTTTTTGTAAACCAAGTGGGAGAGAAGTATATGGGCATTACATGATGATTTCCTTAATTTCTCTGAGAGGCATTTAAATAAATCATCCTGATTTGAGGAAGTTAAAACACTTCGTTTGCATGTAAGGTCTCAAAGAAAGAAGTTAATCTTTTCAGTGGTAGATGCTGAGGCTAATAATCATTGTCTGAAAATTGAATCAATAAATCATACCAATAAAGATACTCTTGTTTCCTTTCCTTTTAAGGCAAAAGCAACAACAATCAAAGAAGCTCTAGCCAGATGGGTGAGTGTATGAATTTTTACCTCTTTCAGAAACCATACAAGAATTATTGGATAGTTATTTAAATCTGACCAGTCAGCACAAGGAACCTTTGTGGCACTGGAACTATTTAACTGTCTTAACTGTGGCAGCGGGTACATGAACCTGTATAGGTGATAAAATTGTATACATTTAATACTCACATACCAATGCATTCACACTGTGTATAAATGAGTACTAGTAAAACTGGGAAAGTCTGATCAAAATCAGTGGATTATATCAATATCAACATCCTACATGTCCCATCAGTGGGTAAATGGATAAAAAACATTATATATCTACAGAGTGGAATATTATTCAGCCACAAAAAAGAAGGAAATCCTTCCATTTACAACATGGACGGTCCTTGAGTGCATTATGCAAAGTGACATAATTCAGACAGAGAAAGACACATACTCTGTGATCTCACACATATGTGAAATCTAAAAAAGCTGAACCCGGAAATGAAGAGTAGAACAGTGATTGCCGGGGATTTGGGTGTGGGGTAAATGGGAGATGTTGGTCAAAGGGTACAGACATCCAGTTATAAGCCAAGTCCTGGGGATCTGATATACGGCATGGTGACTATAGTTAATAATATTGCATTATATACTTGAAAGTTGCTAAGAGAGTGGATCTTAAATTTTCTTAGCACCCAAAGTAAAAAATTAGGTGATGGATGTGTTAGCTAACCTAATTGTGTTAATCATTTCACAGTATATACAGGTATCAGATCATCACCTTAAACTTATACAATGTTACGTGTCAATAATGCTGGAAAAAATATTAAGGTATATATTAACATAAGAAAGGAAACTGCATTATAAAATAAATGAATTGAATATAAACTATAGATATTTTGAATAAATCATTCTATAAAGTTTGAACAGTTGTAATTCAGCATCATAAATAGAATTTCCTTAGAGTATTGACATAGCTCCTCAATTTCTATGCCCAGTGATAACTTTTTTGTGGATATTATCAGTAGTTTTTTGAATAATATATGTCTTTTGCTTTTGAGGCTGAGCTTTGAATCAAAAGTCTTTCAGGAAAAAAGAAAGTCTTTCAGGAGACTTGTGTGTAGGGAAAATAAGGTGGATAGAATAATGAAATATTTGAATTCTTGTTTTGGTGCTTATAAACTTCTCTGTACTTCACATTTAAAAATTCATTTCTGTTTGGTTAATGAAAAATCTGTTTTCTTAAAGAAGAAAAGTAAATATGGAATAAGCTTAGTATTAGATTAGATTTTCTTTGAATTAGATTTTAGGACTTAATTTACTTATAATAATAAGTGGTTGCTTTTTTGTTTTGGGATGTAGGTTCTATTTCTAGATTATATTGTGGCCATAAATCTTTAACTTTAAGATTGATTGAAGATATTAAGCTCGTTCTTTCACTGATTAACCTAACATTTATTCAGGATCTACTATGTATCAATTTCCCTCTCATAACCTACAAATGTATGACACAAAAATAAGTATTCAGTGTATATGTATTAGATCTTTTTCTTTCAACGTACTGCGTATTTTCTTTTTTGCTGTTTTTTTAATTGTGTATTTTCTAGTATTGACATGTTACAATTTGAATTTTAAAAATAAGGCTCTGGGGGCGCCTGGGTGGCTCAGTGGGTTAAAGCCTCTGCCTTCGGCTCAGGTCATGATCTCAGGGTTCTGGGATCGAGCCCTGCATGGGGCTCTCTGCTCTGAGGGAGCCTGCTTTCCCCTCTCTCTCTGCCTGCCTCTCTGCCTACTTGTGATCTCTGTCTGTGAAATAAGTAAATAAAATCTTAAAAAAAAAATAAGGCTCTGCATGTCTGCTAGTACACTGTTATAGAAAATGCAGGAAAGCAAAGGAAATGGTCCTGCACTTCAGGAGCTTTCTGTTTTGTTGGAGAGAGAGAACTAACTTTAAGTAGGGAGGTACTTTGAAAATATTATTAGGCAGCATATATTGGTAATATTAAATTGTGTACATAGTACTGAAAATCTAAGATAGAATTTAGTAGTAAATTATTATAGAGTAAATTATTATCTTTGACTTTGACTGTGTTGTAAGGATGACATCTTCCCGAATTCTTGGTATTTTGGAGCTCTATCTCAGACTGAACTGTGTGCAGAAAAAACAAGAAGAGGGACGCCTGGGTGGCTCAGTCGGTAAAGTGTCTTGCCTTCGGCTCAAGTCATGATCCCAGGGTCCTGGGATGGAGTCACGGCATCAGATTCCTTGCTTGGCTGGAAGCCTGCTTCTCCCTCTGTCTGCTGCTCCCCCTGCTTTACTCTTTGTCTCTGGCAAATGAATAAATAAAATTAAAAGAAAAAGAAAAAGCAAGATAAGATGACAAAATAGTTGATCTTATAGATCTAAATCTGATATTTAAGAAAAGGGTGCTTAGGGACAAAGAACTCTTCCGAAGAAAATGTTGTTATTGTATTTTTGTTTATTGTTAGACTCTTAAAGGATTTTTTATTTTTTATTTATTTATTTATTTATTTTTTAAATTTTCTTTATTTATTTGACAGAGAGAGAAATCACAAGTAGGCAGAGAGGCAGGCAGAGAGAGAAGGGGAAGCAGGCTCGCCACTGGGCAGAGAGCCCGATGTGGGGCTCGATCCCAGGACTCTGGGATCATGACCTGAGCCGAAGGCGGAGGCTTTAACCCACTGAGCCACCCAGGTGCCCCTCTTAAAGGATTTTTTAAAAATGCTTTTGTTTGTTTATTTGTCAGAGGGAGAGAGGGAGAGAGAGTGCGAGCACAGGCAGGGGGAGCGGCAAGCAGAGGGAGAAGCAGGCTCCCCGCTGAGCAAGGAGCCCGATGGGGGACTCGATCCTGGGACCCTGGTGTCATGACCTGAGCCGAAGGCAGACGCTTAACTGACTGAGCCATTCAAGTGTCCCAACTCTTAAAGGCTCTTATTTTATTTTATTTTAAAGATTTTATATATTGACTTATTTGTCAGAGAGTACAAGCAGGGGGAGCGGCAGGCAGAGGGAGGAAGCAGACTCCCCGCTGAGCAAGGAACCTGATGTGGGACTGATCCCAGGGTGCTGGGATCATGACCTGAGCTGGAGGCAGATGCTTAATCCACGGCGCCACCCAGGCATCCCAAGGATTTTAAATACTACAGAAATGAAAGTTATTTTCTTTCCTCCTCCCTTCCACTTGGTTGGGACCTATCAGTAAATTATCTGAACTGGCCAGGTAGAAGCCTGGTTGTCAGGGCCAGTTAGTAAATGTCAGTAAGTGAACTGTAAAGAATGCAGAGTTATCAAATTCTAAGAATTGTTTTGAAATAAACTTTGAAAAGCCTTAGGGTAGTCTGTACTTTTTTAGTTCTGTGTTACAATCAGGTTTCACTTTCTTCCAAACTAATTTTTGTCATAGGAAGAGAAAACCAGTCAGAAGCCATCCGAAGCCAAAGAGATTAAGCTTTATGCTCAGATTCCCCCTATAGAGAAGATGGATGCCTCCTTGTCCACGCTTGCTAATTGCGAGTAAGTTCTCTTGTCTTTTTTCCCTTTCTTTTCTAAATACACAAACCAGAAAAAATGTGTTTGTTTCCTGTGATCTTCATTTCTCTTTGTTTGTTTGTTTGGTTAATGCAGTTCCCCCTTTGGCAAGGCCAAACATAAGAGATTACTGGTTTATGGGACTACGAATCAAGTAACCCTGAACAATGTAGTATTTTTTTACAGTAAAATTTGTATAATGTGCCTGGAGAATAGAAGTTTCCTTGTCTCTTGGGAGAAACTAAATAACACAGTAATACTATTATCCTGCCATAAAATCTAATACTTTCTCTTATAAGATTAGCCAGTCAGCACTATACTTAGCAGAGGACTAAGAGATACTGCTGTAAAATTTTTTTCAAATTATAAAAATACATTGTAAAACATCTAGAAAATACAAAGAGCACAAAAGAAAGAGTTAATATTAACCAAAATTGTACCACCTTTTGAGAACCAGTATTAGCATTCTGATACAGAGCCTTCTAATTTTTTTTCCCAATTGGGATCAAACTATACTTATTATTTTGTAATTCTATTTTCCCATGACTTTAAGTACCAAATCTATATTAATTCCCCTTAACTTCTTTTCTTTCTTTTCTTTTTTTTTAATTTGAGAGAGAGAGCAGGAGAAGTGGAGAGTCAGAGGGAGAAGCAGACTCCCTTCTGAGCAGGGAGCCCCATACGGGACTTGATCCTAGGACTCATCCTCTTAACTTATTTTCTAAATACTTATATACTTTTTAGCAAGCTTCTGTGGCAAATTTGAGGCAGTTCAACCATGACACCTTGTGACCATGCTCTCTGGCAGCAGTGTCTCTTCTCAGAGCTGTAGAATATTGTAGAAACACCTGGGGTTCTTTCTGCTTTCTCCACCTTGTGTGTTTCGAAGTGTAGTGCACTGACTACCAACATAAGAATCTCCTTATACAGGAGATTAGCCCCATCCCAATTTACAGAAACAAAATAGCTACTGATGAAACCTAGGAATCTTTTTTTTTTTTTTTTAAGAGTGTATTCATTTATTTGACAGAGACAGTGAAAGAGGAAACACAAGCAGGGGGACTGGGAGAGAGAGAAGCAGGCTCCCCATCGAGCAGGGAGCCTGATGTGGGGCTCGATCCCAGAATCCTGGGATCATGATCTGAGCCGAAGATAGATGCTTAATGACTGAGCCACCCAGGCACCCCAATCTGTATTTATAATAAGCAACTTGAGTAACTCTTAGACACATAATTTGTGAACCCATGCATTAGACTAGTATCTGTCTTTGGAATGAAAGGGAAAAGCAAACATATTTAGTTATTGTGTGCAACTTGTCCTTTATGATGACAGCACAGTGTATTATATAAAATTCCATCTTAGATTTTTTTTTTTTTTTTTTTTTTTGCTTCAAAAGCATGATTTCAAAGAGCACTGTTTCCAAATGGTCAGATATCTTTTTATCATAAGGCCATCTCAAAGGCAAATATTTGAGAAGGTTTTGTACCTAGTACCAGAGTACTAGGAAGCTGCTTGGAAATAGTCAGCCTGTTCGGATTTTTGCTGATAATCTCTTTGGGCAGGTTGCCTGGACACCAATTAAAGAATTCATCCCCAGGGGCGCCTGGGTGGCTCAGTGGGTTAAAGCCTCTGCCTTCGGCTCAGGTCATGATCCCGGGATCCTGGGATCGAGCCCCGCATCGGGCTCTCAGCTTGGCAGGGAGCCTGCTTCCTCCTCTCTCTCTGCCTGCTTCTCTGCCTACTTGTGATCTCTATCTGTCAAATAGATAAATAAAATCTTTAAAAAAAAAAAAAAGAATTCATCCCCAATCATATTCCCAGATTTAAGGCATTTTCCACTTGTAGTAGTCAGGAGTTGGGGATTATTGGAAAATATACAGATTTGACCAGTAACTTACACTGCACAGTAGTTGCTTTTATTAAAAAAAATGAATAATTCTTTTTCAAGTCATATCAGAAAGGATAAGACCACATGTTTTAGAGTCAGTTTTAGAGGGATTTAAATTAGACTCTGCCCATTTCTGGCTATGTAATATTAGGCAAATTGCTTAACATCTTTGTACCTCAGTTTACTCATTTGTAAAATATGGGTGATAACAACAGTACTTATTTCACAGGATTGTTGTGATAGTTAAAACAGTTTATGTAAAGTACTTGGAAGAGTACTGAGCACAGATTGTGTTCAATAAAATTAGCTTTTATCATACTGTTTGCATGAAGTAAACTAAAACATTAAATATTTTGTCAAGAAAGGATGACTAAGAATGTGTAGTTATGTCCCTGTAAAATATTTTTTCTTTTCTTTCTTTTGTTTTTCGGGGCCTGAACTCATGACCCTGAGATCAAGACCTGAGCTGAGATCAACAGTCAGAGGCTTAACCAACTGAGACACCGAGGCACCCCTAAATTTTTTTTTTATATAACTGAGTTATGAGTAGAAAAAACCTAGACAAATATATACAAACCATTAAAAGTAGTTCTCTCTGGGAAAATCTGTGGAGTGGTTAGGATTACATATGACTTCCTCAGTATACATTTCTGAATGATTTAACACACAAGCAAATAAATATCTTTGTACATGCATATATATCGTTCTGCTTTTTATCAAAAGGAATCATATAAAATGTATTGTTCTGCTAGGTGGTTTTCAACTTGAGCGCACATCATGGACATCTTCCCAAACTGGTATCTGGAGCCCAGTTTCATTTGTATTAGTGACAGCATAGTTTTCCATTATCTATCCCTCAGTTTCTATATGTTTACAGATTTTTCCCCGTTTTTTTGCTATTACAATAATACACTAAATAATCTAGCTTATAGGTCTGTTGGCATTGGCATTTCAGTAGGATATATTCCTAGAAATCCATTACTGGGTCAAGGAATGCATGCATTTAAATAACTTAATGGGTAACATCAAATTACCTTCAGAAAGTTTTTTTAAAATTTTCTACATAAATATGTATTAACTTCTGTAATCAGGAAAAAAGTATGAGGATTGATTTCAAAATGAAAGAATACATGCCATGTCTGAGAGGGAAAAAAAGGATTCGGTGTAAAAAGAAAACATGACTAGGGGCGCCTGGGTGGTTCAGTGGGTTAAGCCGCTGCCTTCGGCTCAGGTCATGATCTCAGAGTCCTGGGATCGAGCCCCGCATCGGGCTCTCTGCTCAGCGGGGAGCCTGCTTCCTCCTCTCTCTCTGTCTGCCTCTCTGCCTGCTTGTGATCTCTCTGTCAAATAAATAAATAAAATCTTAAAAAAAAAAAAGAAGAAAACATGACTTAAATGTTATCTTGTATGGGCACTTGATTAATTCCTGATACAGTATTTATTTATTTATTTATTTATTTTTCTGATATACCACTTAAAATTGTTTTGTATTAAGTCAAGTTTTCCTTTGTTCTTTTTAAGGAAGCTTTCACTGTCTACAAACTGCATTGAAAAAATTGCCAACCTCAATGGCTTAAGTAAGTGATCCACAGTAACAGATGGTTCTTGGATTTTCTCGTTTTTGGAATAAACATTCCAGAGACACTATGTAATCCCAGAAACTGGCACCTGTTTTAACTACAGTAATTGTCAGGTGGCAGAGAGACTATATCAACCATGTGTCTTAAATGTGGTCATCCAGGGGCGCCTGGGTGGCTCAGTGGGTTGGGGCCTCTGCCTTCGGCTCGGGTCATGGTCTCAGTGTTCTGGGATCGAGAACGCCTCCCTCTCTCTCTGTCTGCCTCTCTGTCTACTTGTGATCTCTGTCTGTCAAATGAATAAATAAAATATTAAAAAAAAATGTGGTCATCCAAAGAACATTAGAACACAAGATCTGAACATTTTAAAGACATTTTAAAGCTTTCTTAGAGTTAGAATTAAATGGAAGAATTAGATTTTTTAATTATAAATTTTTCAAATCTGTCTTGTGTTTAATACTTGTAATATTTAAATTTTAATTCCTCACCATCATTGTTTTTGTTGTACTCCTTATCTGTCTTTTTTTAAAAATTTTTTTAGATTTTCTTTATTATTTGACAGAGAGAGACACAGCGAGAGAGGGCACACCAGCAGGGGGAGTGAGAGAGGGAGAAGCAGGCTTCCCGCAGAGCAGGCAGCCCGATGCAGGGCTGGATGTGGGGCTAAATGCAGGGCTGGATCCCAGGACCCTGAGATCATGGCCTGACCCGAAGGCATGGCATGAGCCACCCAGACACCCCACAAATAAGCATTTTTAAAGCAAATCACAATCTAACTCTTAAAAGTTTGAAAGCAAAAGATTTTAAAATACTAATTCATTTGATTTCACTTTTAATCCTTTGTGGAGTGAGGCGGGCTATACATAGATATGTTCCTATTTTCTAATGTGAGTCCTTATGCTATAGTAGATTTGAAATATATATGCTTCCAAATTTAAAGTTCAGATCTTCTTTACTTATTTTATTCCTGAAGTATTTTTCCTAGCCAGCAATTTAAAACCATGCTTTCAAAATAGCTGACCATTTGTAAATTTCATGTTGTCGTGATGTGAAATTATAGTTGTAGTGTTTACCTTCAATGATAAGTAAGGATAAGTAAATCAATTTCCTACTTGAATACCACTTTTTATTAATACAGCCTTTCTTACTCATTAGATAAGTATATTTATTATATAGTTTATTAACACTTCATTATACTAGATTTACAACAGCTGTAATATGATTCTCATAAACAAATAACTGTGTTTTTTTTTTCCCCACTGCAGAAAACTTGAGGATATTGTCTTTAGGAAGAAACAACATAAAGAACTTAAATGGACTGGTAGGTTGTTATTTATTTCTTTAAAAAAGCATGCACTTCTTTCCTTAATATACAAGCAATATTTGTCCATTGCAGAAACTTTACTAAATAAAAAAGCAACTATGAAAGGTACCTATAGATCACTCACTTACAGTTTAAATATTGGTAACTTTTTTTTAAAGATTTATTCATTTATTTGAGGGTCACAGAGTGTGCAGGGGGAGGGGCAGAGGGAGATGGAGAGCTGAGGTGGGGCTCAATCGTGACCCTGAGCACGACCTGACCCAAAACCAAGAATTGGATGCTTAATTGACTACCCCACCCAGGCACCTCATAAATATTGCTGACATTTTGATTGTCATCTTTCTTGCATTTTTTCTTATTCTTTGATGTAGAAAATGAAACCATACTATACATATTGTTTTGGATCTTTTATTTTTTTTTACTTAATATGTAAAGATGAATTTTTTCATGTTATTCATTCATTTGGTATATTTCCTGAATGCCTACTTTAAGCCAGGTGCTGTTCTGGGCATCAGAGATACAGAAAAATATGAAACGAAGTCCTTGCTTCCCTAGAACTTCTATTACAGTACAGGGAGGCAAACTAGAAAATATTTGTAGAGTACATAAGCAATAGATTATATAATACGGGTGGTGATGAAGGCAATGAAGAAAAACAAAACATACAAAAGCTTGGGTGGATATAAGCTCTAGATAGTGAGGATGTAAGCTCTAGAGTTGACCAAGGGACTGGTGTTCCAGACTGAGGTGGGACCCCAAAGGTAGATGTCCTGAAATCGAAGGTACTTGATATGATTGAGTAAGAGCAGAAGAGTTGAATGAGGCGGGGGCAGGGGGAAGTTGTCCTCCCTGAGGTAGGAAGTCAGGAACCAGGCCAGATGGGGCCTAATAGGTCATAATAAGATTTTGGATTTTTTTCCCAAATGGCTTGAATAGTCATTGGAGGTTTTTGATCAGAGGATGTAACTTAAGTTGTTCTGTTTTTTTTTTTTTTTTTTCCTTAAAGATTTTATTTATTTGAGAGAGCATGCCTGTGTGCGCACATGCAGGGGGAGGGACAGAGGGAGAGGAAGAGAAGCAGACTCCCTGTGGAGTGCAGAGCCTGTCACAGGGCTTAATCTCATGACCCTGAAATATGACCTGAGCCGAAATCAAGAGTTGGACACTTAACTCACTGAGCCACCCAGGTGCCCTGTAACTCAAGTTTTTAAAATAATTTTCAACCATACCCTTTTTAAATAACAGCATAATATTCTGTTTTACTGATTTACCATAATTTAAGTCAGTTACTTATTAGTCATTGTTTCTAGTTTGGAGTTGTTATCATAATGCTATTATAAATCTCCTTTTAGCTATATTATTACACATATCTGTGAGTAATTCTTTGGATAAATTCCTTGAAATGGAATTGCTGGGTCAAAAAGTATAAATTTCTTTTAAGGCTTCTATATAGCATATTATCAGGTTATCCTTTGGAAAGTTTGAAACAATTTATATTCCTACCAGTAATGTATCAGGGATCCTATTTCCCCTTACCAAACTTGGGCATTTAAAAGTTTTAAGTTTTTGACACTGTATTTTATTCGTATATTTATTAGCCATTTGAATTTCCTTGCAAAGAAGTTGAGATGAAACAATACTGTAAAACTAGGCAATTTCAGGAATGACAAAGCCAATGTCTTTTTCTTGTATCTGTTCCCCAAAAGACAAATTTTTCAATTTATTATAGATTTTATGTGTTTATTTTAGACAGAGAGAGAGAGAGAGTGAGCATGAGCAGAGGGGAAGGGAAGTGGGAGAGGGAGAAGCAGACTCCCCACTGAGCAGGGAGCATGATGGGCTCCACCCCAGGACCCCGGGATCATGACCTGCACTGAAGGCAGATGCTTATCCACTGAGCCACCCAGGTCCCCCAACAATAATTTTTTTTAAGTGTTTATTGTTAAATAATTTCTAAACAGGGGTGCCTGGGTGGCTCAGTGGGTTAAAGCCTCTGCCTTCAGCTCAGGTCATGATCCCAGGGTCTTGGGATCGAGCCCCGCATCGGGCACTCTGCTCAGCAGAGAGCCTGCTTCCTCCTCTCTCTCTGCCTGCTTCTCTGCCTACTTGTGATCTCTGTCTGTCAAATAAATAAATAAAATCTTTTTTTTTTTTTTTTTTAATTTATTTATTTTTCAGAGAGAGAGAGAGGGAGAGAGAGCAAGCACAGGCAGACAGAATGGCAGGCAGAGGCAGAGGGAGAAGCAGGCTCCCTGATGAGCAAGGAGCCCGATGTGGGACTCGATCCCAGGACGCTGGGATCATGACCTGAGCCGAAGGCAGCTGCTTAACCAACTGAGCCACCCAGGCGTCCCAATAAATAAAATCTTAAAAAAAATAATTTATGGGCGCCTGGGTGGCTCAGTGGGTTAAGCTGCTGCCTTCGGCTCAGGTCATGATCTCAGGGTCCTGGGATCGAGTCCCGCATCGGGCTCTCTGCTCAGCAAGAAGCCTGCTTCCCTCTCTCTCTCTCTCTCTGCCTGCCTCTCCATCTACTTGTGATCTTTCTCTGTCAAATAAATAAATAAAATCTTAAAAAAAAAAAATAATAATTTATAGGGACACCTGGGTGGCTCAGTTGGTTAAGCAGCTGCCTTCGGCTCAGGTCATGATCCCAGCGTCCTGGGATCAAGTCCCACATCGGGCTCCTTGTTCTGTGGGGAGCCTGCTTCTCCCTCTGCCTCTGCCTGCCACTCTGTCTGCCTGTGCTCGCTCTCTCTCTCTCTCTGACAAATAAATAAATAAAATCTTTAAAAAAAATAATTTATAAACATTCTGAAATTTTATTTTATTTATTTATATTTAAAGATTTTATTTATTTATTTGTGAGAGAGAGCAAGAGAGCGAAGGAGTGAGCACAGGCAGGCAGAATGGCAGGCAGAGTCAGAGGGAGAAGCAGGCTTCCCCACCAAGCAAGGAGCCAGATGTGGGACTCGATCCCAAGACGCTGGAATCATGACCCGAGCTGAAGGCAGCTGCTTAACCAACTGAGCCACCCAGGCATCCCAACATTCTGAAATTTTAAAAAAGATTTTATTTTTATGTATTTGTCAGAGAGAGAGAGAAAGAGTGAGCACAAGCAGGGGGAAGGTAAGCAGAGGGAGAAACAGGCTCCCCACTGAGCAAGGAGCCTGATCGTGGGGCTCCATCCCAGGACCCTGGGATCATGACCTTAAGCCGAAGGCAGATGCTTAACTGACTGAGCCCCGCAGGCATCCCAACAGACCGAAATTTTTTATGACTCTGGCCTTCTCCTCTCACTCCCCCAGTAAGTCTAGCTTGTGCTTCCTAAGAACCAGCAGGGATGAATCTACAGAGCTTCTCGACAATAACCTCACCAAACCAGACAAGCTGAAGTGGCCGTCCCCTTGTTGCAGAGGCCACTATAATACCTGAACAGGAGTCAGTGTTCAGAGTTGTGATTTTGGAATTATCTTGAAATGTCTTTACTTACCCACATGAAGTGTTACGAATAAACTTACAAAATACTTGGAAATTCTTAGAGATTACATTCTAGAGTTAAATAAAGGAATTTTTCTTCCTCAAAATAATGACCAGTAGATGAACTGTGTGCTTGCTAGTTGGATATGATAAGTGAAATTCTTTAAAGATCTGTGAAATGAAATTGTTTTTGATGTTCTAAATGATTCACAAATTTAAAGGAATTTTGCCTTCTTTCCATTCTTCTGGGCCCTAGATGGTAAAAATGTCAAGTATAGAGACATTATTCATAATGGGTACAATGCTAATTTGTCAACAGAATTTGATAATTTAATATATTTCTTTTTTTTTTTAAGATTTTATTTATTTATTTGTCAGAGTGAGCACAGGCAGACAGAGTGGCAGGCAGAGGCAGATGGAGAAGCAGGCTCCCGCTGAGCAAGGAGCCCGAGGTGGGACTCGATCCCAGGACGCTGGGATCATGACCTGAGCCGAAGGCAGCGGCTTAACCAACTGAGCCACCCAGGCGTCCCAGAATTTAATATATTTCAAGCTAAACATTACTTTGAATTATCTGTAAAGGAAGAGTTTGCAAGTAAACATGCCCAAAATTCTGGGGATCAATACGCCAGATGCTTGATGTTCTCCAGGTTTTTACAGAACACCAGATTCTCAAGCACTGCTATAGTGTATACCTTCTCCCATGAAGTATAATATATACCTAGAAACCACAAAGAAATTATGAATACAGGATTAAAGGCATGTGTAGAGATATTATCTAGCTGAACCATCACTTGCTTAAGATCTCTTCACTTTCCATAGATTTCTATCAATACCACCCAGCAGTTTTCTTCCC
>NW_019154104.1:20108952-20198957 GCF_002288905.1 Enhydra lutris kenyoni | reverse complement strand
GTGTGTGTGTGTGTGTGTGTGTGTGTGTGTGTGTGTGTGTGTGTACATATATGTGTATGTGTATATACTATGTATACATCAAACATTTTCCCAATCCATAAGTTTTACTACTTACACATAGACGAAAGGAAAATAAGTGCATAGGGATACAGACACCAGACTTCAGGCAGGTTCACATACTAACTGATTTATTCACCTAGACACACCAGCCTCAAAGCATGAATTCACATAGCTGCCTCCGTAAGTTACAGATGACTAATGTGTGAAACCTGGAATGTTAAATCAAAGGAAAGGAGTCCATTTAAAAGGACCCTGAAAGCTAACAAGGTACATTGCAAGCCCATTTGTATATGTGATCTGGCCTCTGCCTCCCTTTCAGATCTCATTCCATGTTACTCTTCCTAGTTGGTAATCTACAGCCACTGGTCAGTCTCCTCCTTGAACACACCAGGTCTATTCCCACCTGAAGACCCCTGTACTTGCTATTTCTTCGGCCTTATCACCTCTGTTACTTTGGATTTCTTCATTACTGGCCTTCACACTTCAGCCTGGATGTCTCCTCCACAGAAGCGTCCCAGCTGCCGTATATCTAAAGTTGCCCTCTAGGCAGTAACTCTGACCACTTACAGTTTTCTTCATCTTCCTTGTTATTATCTGAAATTTTCATTTGTTTATTCTCTGTCATGTCACGCACACACACACACACACACACACACACACACACTCGAGTCCTAATGAGTACATTAGTTTTGTTCATTGCATCTATGTCAGTGCTGGATACGTGTAGTAGGCACTCTGTAAATATTTACTAAGTGATTCAATATGTTCCTAATTATAGAAACTATTAGGTTACATTTTTAATTCTAAGAGTAATATACGTTTATTATAAAAAACAAATCAAGCATTTCATAAATACATGAAATACACTTTGAAAGTCTTTCCTCTTTATACCTATAGATATCTGTGTGTGTGTGCGTGTGTATGTGTATGTATATATATATGTTATATATGTTTGTACTGATAATATACAGGCCATATTTTTTCTGCTTTTTCATTCATCAGTATATCAGGGATATCCTTCCATGTCAAAACTTGAAGACTTAGTGTATTTTTTTTAAGATTTATTTTATTTATTTGAGAAAGAGCATGTGCTGGAGGAGGGGTGGAGGGAGAGAAGAGGGAAAGAAGCAGACTCCTCAATGAGCATGGAGCCCAATGCGGGGCTCGATCTCACAACCTGGAGATCATGACCTGAGCCAAAATTAAGAGTGGGATGCTTAACCACCCAGGCACTGCAATGCATTAACATTTTCTTTAAGGATTGCATTTATTTATTTGAAAGAGAGACAGATAGAGATCTCACACAAGTTGGGGGGGCGGTGGGGGCAGAGGGAGAAGCAGACTCCTGGCTGAGCAGAGAGCCTGACACGGGGCTCAATCCCAGGACCCTGGGATCATGACCTGAGCCCAAGGCAGACACTTAACTGAGTCCCCAGTGCATTATTTTTTTTAATAGCTTATAGTTTCACAGTTCCAATATATAACAATGCATTTATTCCTTATACTGCTGAGTGAGTGTTCATATTGTTTTTTTGAGGAAGGGGTATCTTTTTTTTTTTTTACTATTACAAATCATGCTGTTGTGAATATCTTCACACATATCCTTCAACAGTTATTTGAATGTTTATATAGTCTAGATTGCTGTAAGCAGAAATGCTGAGAATATTTGTGTGCATTTAAATTTTTGGTCGGTACCTCAAATTGCTCTTACAATGCTAGTGTCAGTTTCTACTTCCATCAGTGGTATAATGGTGAGGATTCTCCCCTCCACCCTCAGTATCCATGAGTATTATCCCTGTTTTTAATATGGTAAAATATGATAGGCAAAATGGAGTACACTGGTGTTCTTGTTGTTTTTTTCAAAGACTTTATTTATTTATTTGACAGACAGAGATCACAAGTAGGCAGAGCAGCAGGCAGAGAGAGAGGGGGAAGCAGGCTCCCTGCTGCGCAGAGAGCCCGATGTGGGGCTCGAGTCTCGATCCCAGGACCTCAATCCCAGGACCCTGGGATCATGACCTGAGCCAAAGGCAGAGGCTTAACCCACTGAGCCACACATGCGCCCTGGACTACTGTGTTGCTTTAATCTGTATTCTCTAGTTCTGATTTTGAACGTCCTCCTATATCTTTATTATGTATGTTTCCTCTTTTGGAAATTGACCAAATATAGTTGTTACCCATTTTTCTATTGGCTTTATTTTTTTCTTATTGAATTCTAATCACTCTCAATACTTCTAATATCCATTGTTGAGAATATTATTACTATTATTGTTGTTAACATTTATTATCTATGTAACAGACTCTTTATATGCATTGTCTCCTTTGAAATTCACAGGTAGATAATGTCCTCATTTTAAGATTAAAAAAAAAATCCTCATTTCAAGATAAAGACACTCAGTCTCAGGTAGTTATGTGAAGTGCCCAAGTGTAGTGAGCAGACACTCTTAAACACTATTGCTGAGGGCCGTCTGGGTGGTTCAGTGGGTTAAATATCTGACTTCCGCTCAGGCCATGATCTCAGGGTCTTGGGATAGAGTCCTGAATTGGGCTCTCTGCTCAGCCAGGAGTTGGCTGCTCATGCTGCCTGCTGCTCTCCCTGCTTGTGCTCTCTCTTTCTTTCTCTTTCTCTGACAAATAAATAAATAAAATCTTTAAAATAAAACAAAACACTGTTGCTGAGACCAGCAGTTTGTAGTAGCTGTCACAGTCTTCAGTGTATTTTTTTTTAAGATTTATGTATTTATTTGAGAGAGAGAGAGAGATCACAAATAGGCAGAGAGGCAGGCAGAGAGAGAGAGGGAAGCAGGCTCCCTGCTGAGCAGAGAGCCCGATTCAGGACTTGATCCCAGGATCCTGAGATCATGACCTGAGCCGAAGGCAGAGGCTTAACGCACTGAGCCACCCAGGCCCCCAGTATGTATTTACTTTTTCCCAGCTATTCCACATCTAAGAGTTTTTTTTCATGCTCATGTATATGGGCAAAGATGTTAGACCAAATATATTATTTGCAACATAGCTTGTATAAAAAGCTGCAACACTCTAGGTGTCTGTCAGTTGTAGACTAGCTACATTAAGTAAATAAATAAATAAATAAATAACATATCAAGGGGAAAATGAGGAAGGACTTACCTATACATGGTGGGTAGAATAATTTTCAAGGTATATTGTCAAGTGAAAAAATAAGCTATGTGTATATAGATAGATAGATAGATAGATCTGTATATAATATTTCTGGTGATAGCTGTTACCTCTGCAGAAAGGAAGAGGTGTGAGATGTGAAACATTTTTCTTTTTATGCTTTTTTTGTAGTGTTCAGGGTTTTTTGTTTGTTTTGGTTTGTTGTTATTTTGTATGTTACTTTTTATTCAAAAAACAAACTAATGATTCCCCCCCCAAAATACAAGCAAATATTTGTTTACCCATGTTTATAGCAGCATTATTCACAATAGCCAAAAGATGGAAGCAACCCAAGTGTACTTCAATGGATGAATAGATAAACAAAAAAGAAAATGATGGAAGAGCGGCAGAGGGTAGGAGGAAGAAGCTGGACAGGGTGGAGGACTTGGCCAAGATAGTCAAATCTAGGCAATCTGATTGCAGATTTCACACTTCAATTTAATGCAAAGAGTTTTGAGATTTTTTTTTAAGATTTTATTTTTAAGTAATCTCTACACCCAACATGGGGCTCACACCCACCTTCTGAGATCAAGAACCACATGCTTTTACGACTGAGCCAGCCAAGGACCCCAGTTTTCAGAATTATTAAATGTATTTTCTCTTAGTTTGTCCCTTGTCTTTTTACTTTATTTGTAGTAGCCAAGTGGAATTTTAAAATTTGTCAAATTTATTCATCAAACTTTATGACTTCTATGTTTTGTATCTTATATAGAAGTTCTTCTAGATTATAAAAATAGTCACATTTTCTTCTAGTACTTCTATAGTTTTTTTAAGTGTAAAATTTTAAATTTATATATTTAGTCCATCTGGAGTTTATTTTTATATATTTCATTAGGCAGGTATCAAACCTTATTTTTTTTCCCTTAAATGGTTAGCCATATATTGAAAAAATCTCTTTTTCCCACTGTATGTGCCACCTACCAAACTGTGTATGCATGAGTGGGTTCCTGGATGGCCAACTTTCTATTTGTTGTTTTACTTATATACTCCAGCTCCAATATGCTGGTTTAGTTTTCTTTAGCTTTATAATATATTTTGATATCTGTTTGGATAGGTCCTCTTTCTTTGTTCAAAATGCTTGTTGGCTTTTCTTAAATATTTACTCTCCAAGAGAAACTTGAAAATCAGTTTATCAAGCTCACAAAAATAAATTCCCATTGGAAGTCTTAGAACTACATTGAATTTATAGATTGATTTGGAGAAAATTGATATCTTTTTTTAAAGATTTTATTTATTTATTTGACAGAGATCACAAGTAGTCAGAGAGGCAGGCAGAGAGAGAGGAAGGGAAGCAGGCTGCCTGCTGAGCCGAGAGCCTGATGTGGGGCTCGATCCCAGGACCCTGGAATCATGACCTGAGCTGAATGCAGAGGCTTTAACCCACTAAGCCACCCAGGTGCCCGAAAATTGATATCTTTATAATAATGAGACTTCCCTTACAGGCTGATTTATTCAGATTTTTTTATGTCTTTTAGTAGAATTTTAGTTTTAGTTCCTGTAAGGCCTGTACACTTCTTACAAAAGTGTATTCCTGGGGCGCCTGGGTGGTTCAGTCGTTAAGCATCTGCCTTCAGCTCTGGTCGTGATATTAGGGTCCTGGGATTGAGCCCCACATTGAGCTCCCTGCTCTGCAGGAAGCCTGCTTTTCCTTCTCCCACTCCCCCTGCTTGTGTTCCCTCTCTCCCAGTCTCTCTCTGTCAAATAAATAAATAAAATCTTTAAAAAAATGTATTCCGGGGTGCCTGGGTGGCTCAGTGGGTTAAGCCTCTGCCTTCAGCTCAGGTCATGATCTCAGGGTCCTGGGATCAAGCCCCGCATTGGGCTCTCTGCTCAGCGGGGAGCCTGCTTCCCTTCCTCTCTTTCTGCCTGCCTCTCTGCCTACTTGTGATCTCTGTCTCTGTGTCAAATAAATAAAATCTTAAAAAAAAAAAATGTATTCCTAGATAATTTATAGTTTTTGTTGCTATGATGAATGAGGTAATTTCTCTCTAATCACTTCCTGTTTATAATATAAAAGCTATTTTTTGTATATTTATAATCAATTGCCTACAAACAGCTCTTAACTGTTTATGAATCAGATCTTCTTAAAGACTTCTAAGCAAAATTGTTATCTGAATTCATTACTTTACATCAAAAGCAAACACTAATCATCATCATCATCATTTTGTGTGGTCCAAAATGGAGGTTTTTATAGCACTTCATTAAGCCCTTCCCATTCCTACAACTTCCAATGTAATACTATTTATGGAAGACACTTTTTTTTGTTTGTTTGTTTTCAATACTTGTAATTTCATACTTTGTTGACCTCAAAGAATCATAAACTTTAATACCTGAAAGGGATCTAAGAGAACTTCTTGTCCAACCTCCTCATTTCCTTTCCTTTTTTTTAAAATTGTTGCAAAATACACATAACATAAAATTTACCGTGGTAACCATTTTTAAGAGTACAGTTCAATGGTATTAAGTATATTTGTATTATTGTACAACCATCAATGCTATCCATCTCCAAAACTCTTTTCAGCTGGTAAAACTGCACTTCTGTACCCACTGAACAATAACTTCCCTGTCCCCTCCCCTCAACTCTAAAACCCCATTCTACTTTCTGTCTGTGTGAATGTGACTACTATATGTACCTCATGTAAATGGAATCATACAGTACTTGTCTTCATGTGACTGGCTTATTTCACTTAGCATAATATCCTATTTATGTGTAGCATGTATCAGAATTTCTTTCCATTTTAGGGATGAATAATATTCTTTTGTATGCATATACCATTTTTTGTTTTGTTTATCCATTCATCCATCGATAGATACTTGAGTTGTTTCCACCCTTTGACTATTATAAACAATGCTGCTGTGAACATGGGTATCCAAGTATCTCTTCAAAACTCTGCTTCCAATTCTTTTGGGTGTATGCTCAGAAATGGGAATTCCAGGATGCCCGGGTGGCTCAGCTGGTTAATCGTCTGCCTTCGGCTCAGGTCATGATCCCAAGGTCCTGGGATTGAGTCCTGCATCAGAGTCCTTGCCAAGCAGGGAGCCTGCTTCTCCCTCTGCCCACCACTTCCCCTGCTTGTGTGCTCTCTCTCTCTCTCTCTGGCAAATAAATAAATAAAATCTTAAAAAAAAAATAAGGAATGGGAATTCTAGATCACATATTTTTAATTTTTGGAGGAACCACCAAACTGTTCTGTAGTATAGTAGCTGTACCATTTTACATTCCCACCACTATTGCACAAGGATTCCAATTTATTCCTATACTCGCCCAACACTTGTTATTTTCCATTTGCCTGATAGTAGCCATCCTGATGAGTGTGAAATGGTATCTCAATATGCCAACCTCCTTATTTTACAGAGTAAGAAACTAGGAGGAGGAATGATTTGTTCACATGCAGAAGCAGACAAGTTTGCTAAGTACCTGTTTACTCAATGTCCGGTTCTCCAAAGAGCCAGTGCACTTAATGACAGATTTCACTGAACTAATCTACACCAGTTTAGGCAGGTTTGCTGGTTCATAGTCACCAGATTGCTTTCCTAAAATCTTATCATTATTACCTACATAAAAGTATATAGAAAATTGTGTTTCAACACCTTGAAAATTTTTAAGGTTTTATTTAGTCTTAATATACATCAGCTGTGTTTCTGTCAGTCCATCTTTGTAGAATGTCAGTTTCATAATTTAGACACTAATCACTTCTCAAATGATTAGAACACATAAAAACAGTAATCTAATTGAGCTGGTTAGGAAATCCTTCCATTTACAGAAGTACAAGAGACAGTGGAATAGATTGAAAATGATTTGAAAGAACTATGCTCTGGGCATCCCAAATTTATACATTTGTGAGTCAGTAAACATAAGAAACTCTCATTCCACAAAGTCATATTGCCAAGCAAAGAAAAGTCCCCAAGCGCACTGCAATTCAGCAGTGGTAAAACAGCTACATCCAAATGGCTGAAAACTAAACTAAAACTTAATTAGTACATGGATGAATAAAACATCACAGACATCTTCAAAAGTTATCCTAGCTAAAGAAATTTCTACCCTATCTAAAATGAATTGCTGTAATTTATAAGTAGTTGAACAGTTTTTCAGCAGATCAGTGAAAGAGTAAATTCAACAAATTGGCTCTTGGAGAACTGATCCAGCTGCCTATGTGAAATTGATTGAGAGTCCTCACTCGCACACGTAAAACAAAACTAACTAAGCTGCAGAACCCAGAATTGAGCCTAAATCTTCTAATCCATATTTAGTCAGTGTTTTTCCTGCTACCTCACACTTTCTAAATTGGAGACATGAGATGAATGGAGATGCGGTGAGATGAAAATGTACGCAATACATTTTCAATTATTTGAAGACTGATTGCCCTCTTCTGAAAGATAGGCTATATTAGGTCCTTTGGGAGAAGATACCAGAAAACTACTAGATGAGGGGGTTTGGTTAAATCACAAAATTCTGATATATGAATGAAGTTGAAAGTTCAAAGTTGAAACTATGATGAATTGTGGGAGTTGGGATGACACACAGACTAATTCAGGCCACTCCCTTCTTGGCTTCCCCCTGCTTCCACCAGTACGGAAAATGCATTAAGGATATTTATCCAGGGTACACTTATTTTCTTTGGGGGTCTTTGAAGGGAAAATTACCAGGACGTAGACCTAGGCCCCACAGTCTAGATGTTACCATGTGGTTGTAGGTAAATTATTTTGGGATAAGAGGGAATTGAGCATATAATTGATCCTGCCTAGCACTTTTTTTTAGTGGAGGGATGGGCAAAGAGAGAGGGAGAGAGAGAATCCCAAGCAGGCTTCATGCCCAGCATGGAACATGATATGTGACTTGATCTCACAACCCTGAGATCATGACCTGAGCTGAAATCAAGAGTAGGGCACTTCACCGACTGAGCCACCCAGGTGCCCCTCTTTTCTTTTCTTTTTTTTTTTTTTTAAGATTTTATTTATTTATTTGACAGAGAGAGATCTCAAGCAGGCAGAGAGGCAGTCAGAGAGAGAGGAGGAAGCAAGCTCCCTGCCGAGCAGAGAGCCCGATGCGGGGCTCGATCCCAGGACCCTGAGATCATGACCTGAGCCAAAGGCAGCGGCTTAACCCACTGAGCCACCCAGGCGCCCCTCTTTTCTTTTTTATAAAGAGAAATAATCATTATATTTGTCTTATGTCTATAAAGGAAGGAAGAGTCTTTGTACCACCATTGATTAATCTAGCATTTGAGATCCAGTAGGATCTTTATACCATAATGGAAAGCCTGTGGGTTTTAAGCTGAATTTTATACATCAAAATAAGAGGAAAAATAATAAAATAAATTCTGATTATTTTATATAAATAAATAAAGTAAGAGGAATTGATGAATAGTGGATGGTTAGATGGACAGATATGTGATAGGAAAGGGATAGTAGAATGTTAATGGTAGAGTCTGGGTCATAGATGCATAGATACTTGTTGTAAGATTCTTCCAACTTCTTGTGTTTGAAAATTTCTGTAGTAAATACTGAAACAAAAAAACCTGAAATTTAGACCTAGCTTTATTATTTGATAACATTGTGATCTTAGAAAATGCCTTTAAGCTCTCTATAATAGAAATCAAGTAACCTGCTTTGCCTATCTTAAATGTTATAAGGATCAAATAATAAAATGTACAGGGAGGGGCACCTGGGCAGCTCAGTGGTTAAGCCTCTGCCTTCAGCTCAGGTCATGATCCCAGGGTCCTGGGATCGAGCCCCGCATCGGGCTCCCTGCTCAGCGGGATGCCTGCTTCCCCCTCTCCACTCCCCCTGCTTGTGTTCCCTCTCTCACTGTCTGTCAAATAAATAAATAAAATATTTAAAAAAAATAAATTCCCTTATAAAAATGTACAGGGAAATAATTTGAAATCTATACAGTTCAATAAAAGTGATAAAATATTGCTGTTATTTCCCCTTTTGATATTTCAGTAGCTATTCTTAGATCAGTTTGAAGAGAGGAAGAAAATGTTGTACTTGCCTTTTTAATGAGAAAAAAAACTCCCACATAGCCTTCAGCTCTCCTGCTAGTGGCCAGGTGTGTTTCAGTTCACTCTGAAGGCCATTGTCTTTATGTTTATAAGAAAGGGGACAGAGGAAAAGTTTTTTAAAAAGCTTGATGTTTAAAAATAAGCTTGTAAACCAAATTGCTTTCTTTTTCAGGAAGCAGTAGGGGACACATTAGAAGAACTATGGATCTCCTACAATTTTATTGAGAAGTTGAAAGGGATCCATGTAATGAAGAAATTGAAGATTCTCTACATGTCTAATAACCTCGTGAAAGACTGGGGTAAGCTGAAGCTGGCTCTTCGCTGGCTCTTCTACCTCCTATTTATGGAAAATAGCCCAAATAAAGAACAAGATGCAAAATGGGGACATTTCTTTATATGCACACAGGGTTCCAGTCTTTCAGCTGAATGCATGAAATTTACATTTAAATATTTACTTAAAGTGATTATAATTGAATAGATCCTGGTCCTATTCATCATGGAAAAAAATTATTGTCCAAAAGCTGAATGGAATCAGGTTTTTTTTTTTTTTTAATTTTTTTAAATTTTTATTTATTTGATACAGAGAGAGAGAGCACAAGCAGAGAGAGCAGCAGGCTCTCCACTGAGCAGGGAACCTGATGCAGGGCTCGATCCCAGGACCCTGCAATCATGACCTGAGCCAAAGGCAGCCGCATAACTGACTGAGCCACTCAGGCATCTTGCAATAATCTTAAATAAAGTCTTTCTTTCCTGTCTAACTTTTGAATGGAATCAGTTTAAATTTAATAATTCTTGGATGGAAGATGTATTTGCCATCTGTATGACTTAGTTTTTTTTTTGTTTGTTTGTTTTCTTTTAAAGATTTTATTTATTTATTTGACAGACAGAGATCACAAGTAGGCAGAGAGTCAGGCAGAGAAGCAGGCTCCCTGCTGAGCAGAGAGCCCGATGCAGGGCTAAATCCCAGGACCCTGGGACCATGACCTGAGCTGAAGGCAGAGGCTTTAACCCACTGAGCCACCCAGGCGCCCTGACTTCATTTTCTTACAGTGTATTATTCATTCAACATTACTAAAGCCCTGTTCAGTGTTATGAACTGTGCCAGGCTCTTGAGATACATAGTTGAATAAGACACTGCCCCTGCCTTCAAGGAATTCACAACTTAGTGGGAAAGAGTGGTTTATAAACTAATAATTATAAAACTGTGTAATGAGTTCTTCCATAGGTGTGTGAATGCAGTGCCTTGAAAATTCAAAGATGAGGGGTACTTGGATGGCTTGGTCAGTTAAGCTCTGGAGTCTTGGTTTCAGTTCAGGTTGTGATCTCATGGTTGTGAGATTAAGCCCTGCAGGGTCCGTGCCCAGCAGGGAGTCTCTTTAAGACTGTCTCCGTCTCCCTCTGCACCTCCACCCACTCTCTCTATATATAAAATAAATAAATCTTAAAAGGAATAATTCAAAGATGAGGGGCGGCTGGGTGGCTCAGTTGGTTAAGTTTCCAATCTCGGGGTCTTGGGTTTGAGCCCCACATCAGGCTCCATGCTCAAAGGAGAGTCTGCTTGAGATTCTCCGTCTCCCTCTCCCTCTACTCCCTCCCACACACTATCTCTTTCTCTCAAATAAATGAATATATATTTTTAAATTTTTTAAATTATTTACTTATTTATTTATTTATTTTGATTGGACAGACAGAGATCACAAGTAGGCAGAGAGGCAGGCAGAGAGAGAGGGGGAAGCAGGCTTCCTGCTGAGCAGAGAGCCCGATGCGGGGCTCGATCCCAGGACCTTGGGATCATGACCTGAGCCGAAGGCAGAGGTTTTAACCCACTGAGCCATCCAAGCGCCCCTCAAATAAAAATAAATAAATCTTAAAAAAAAAAAGAACTCGAAGATGAGGGAATGGGTAGAGACAAAAGTAGTTTGACTTAACCCACACTGATACAGTACAGCATAGAGAAGACCTGTTACTGTCTTTGTGATTCTGAACCTCATCTTCTTTTCTTATGCCATCCTTAGGCTAGGATAAAGATAGAAGAGGTATGTCTTCTTTTCCTTCCCTTTCAATAATGTCTTCAGAGAATGACTTCGTATGGTATAATTTCCCTTACTTTCTTCAAAATCTTAACCAACAAATCATTCTGAACGATTTGTCACAAACTGAGGGTTCTAAATAGTCACAAACACATACTAGAGTTCAACCCCCAAAATTGTAACAGGACAACTTGGCATTTTAATATGGAATGTGTTCCTTGCACCTGTAGCTGAATTTGTAAAGCTAGCAGAATTGCCGTGTCTGGAAGACCTGGTGTTTGTAGGCAATCCCTTGGAAGAGAAACATTCTGCTGAGGGAAACTGGATTGAAGAGGCCACCAAGAGAGTTCCCAGACTGAAAAAGCTGGATGGTGAGTGATTCTGGGCGAGTTTGGGCCAATGCTTTTTGGGTATAAGGATTGAATTTGTGACGTGGAATAATAAAAAGGAGCAAAACTAAAAAAGAAATAGCTTGTCCCTAATCTCCAAAGCCATTTCATTCCATAGGAAATTTTATAGTCCAGGGTTGAGCCAGGGTGAGATGAAAACCTTCTAGCATACTGAGACTGGTATAAGGTCATCCCTAGACCAGAAACTTTTAAGAAAGCCGGTTTTGTTCTCAAGTCAGATATTATTTTGCAGGATAACTAGACATAAATGGTAAGCAGTCTCTTTTTCACAACTGGACCAAAATTGTAGTTTTCGCTCTACCCCCACCCTCTAATTGTAGTTAACCAATATTTAAGATAGGTGTCAATGTTTGTAGATATCCCTGACTGATTGGGTTCAAGTTCCAGTTCTCCCACTTAATAGCTTTTTCGTTATCGTGCTAGTTAATTAATTTCACCAAATCTTTTTCTTTTATAAACTAAAAACTGGAAATGATAATAGTCCCAGACTTCTCTGGATCTTACCTCCTCCCAGGAAGTCAGGCAAGGATCCCAACTGTTCCAGAATCCACAGACTTCTCTCTTTCTGCCAGCCCAGGGAAATAACCTTTCTAATCTGAAGAGAATCACTATCCCCCTCCTTTATTTCCACATCATTCTGCATGTTCTCACAAACTGTCTTCCAGGAATCTTCTTAGGCCTTTCAAAGACAAAAGCCGGTAAGTCTGATGACTTTCCATGACTTTCCACATGCCCCTGTAGCAGTGATCCAGAGCCAACTAGGCTACCTGATTGAATGGAGAGAAAGAAAAATATTTAGAAGAAACAAATAAGCAATATCCAGCTACGTAATCATCATCATCATCATCCCATGTACCAAATATATATTTGCCCTATTGTCTTTTTTTTTAAGATTTTTTTTTTAAAGATTTTATTTATTTATTTGACAGACAGAGATCACAAGTAGGCAGAGAGGCAGGCAGAGAGAGAGAGAGAGAGGAGGAAGCAGGCTCCCTGCCGAGCAGAGAGCCCGATGCGGGACTCTATCCCAGGACGCTGAGATCGTGACCTGAGCTGAAGGCAGAGGCTTTAACCCACTGAGCCACCCAGGCGCCCTGCCCTATTGTCTTTAACACCATACCCATACTGACAGTCACATCCAAATCAGAAGGACTTAGCTGTCTGTGGTTGAGGCTTCCTTGTCCCTCAGCCCTTCTCTTCCCTCTTTACCACCCCCACTGCCTTGTCATTCTATCCTTTCTATATTCTTTGTCTCCCCATCGCTCCCCTACTACCTCTCTCAGAGCCTCACTACGCAACCCTTTTATCCACCCCAGCTTACAGTGGTTGTTCTTCAATGGGGCCACACCCCTACGAAGATATCAGATATTTTAGAATCTCTGGGGAGAGAGTAAAGAGGTCTCTATTGTTTGAAAAATTTCACAGGTGATTCTGGTATGCCTCCCTGGAAGATATTTGCTCATCTGTCCTCCAGTTGAGAATTATGGATGTGAAAAGCTCTTAACTATCTATTTTCCTATACCAGAAAGTTTTAGCAGCTTGACTGACATTTAATTGACACACAGTTAACTGCACATATTTCAAGTGTGTAATTTGTACATTTTGTTATACAAATACACCTCTGAAACCATCACCACAATTAAGATAATAAATATATGATGGTGACTCTAGTTAATAGTACTGTCTTATAGCAACTTGAAAGTTGCTTAGAGAGTGGTTCTTAAAAGTTCTCACCACACACACACACACACACACACACACACACACACACAGAAGTACTTATGTAAGGGGATGAATGTATTAACTACCATTGTGGTAATGAGTCCATAAAATATATGTATATCAAATCATCACTTTCATACCTTAAACTTACACAGTGCTATCTCAGTCATATCTCAATAAAGCTGAGGAAAAAAGATAATAAACATATGCATCACCCCCAGAAGTATCCTCGTGCCTCTTTGTAATCCCTCCTTCCTGGTCCTTGCCATCATCCCTCCCAAGGCAATCACTGATTGCTTTCTGTCTCTATAGATTAGTTTGAATTTTCTAGAGTTTTATATCAGTGGAATCATGCAGAATGTTTTCTTTTTTCCTGGGTGCATATGTAGGGGTAAAGTGACAGACTTATGGAGAGGTACAGGAATAATTGGGAAGAAACAAACAGGTTTCTAAGATACTGGTAATGTTCTATTTCCTAAATTGGTGGTGGGTATATATAATCATTAGCTTTATTACTCCTTAAATTATTTATACTGCATTTATATGAATGAATATTTCATAATTAAAAAATAAAATTGAAAAAAGGAGGTAGGGACGTTAGAGTCTTTAACTTTAGCTTTTTTTTTTTTATGATTTTATTTATTTATTTGACAGACAGAGATCACAGGTAGGCAGAGAGGCAGGCAGAGAGAGGAAGGGAAGCAGGCTCCCCGCTGAACAGAGAGCCCGATGCAGGGCCCGATCCCAGGACCCTGGATTTATTTATTTGACAGACAGAGATCACAAGTAGGCAGAGAGGCAGGCAGAGAGAGAGAGAGAGAGGAGGAAGCAGGCTCCCTGCCGAGCAGAGAGCCCGATGCGGGACTCTATCCCAGGACGCTGAGATCGTGACCTGAGCTGAAGGCAGAGGCTTTAACCCACTGAGCCACCCAGGCGCCCTGCCCTATTGTCTTTAACACCATACCCATACTGACAGTCACATCCAAATCAGAAGGACTTAGCTGTCTGTGGTTGAGGCTTCCTTGTCCCTCAGCCCTTCTCTTCCCTCTTTACCACCCCCACTGCCTTGTCATTCTATCCTTTCTATATTCTTTGTCTCCCCATCGCTCCCCTACTACCTCTCTCAGAGCCTCACTACGCAACCCTTTTATCCACCCCAGCTTACAGTGGTTGTTCTTCAATGGGGCCACACCCCTACGAAGATATCAGATATTTTAGAATCTCTGGGGAGAGAGTAAAGAGGTCTCTATTGTTTGAAAAATTTCACAGGTGATTCTGGTATGCCTCCCTGGAAGATATTTGCTCATCTGTCCTCCAGTTGAGAATTATGGATGTGAAAAGCTCTTAACTATCTATTTTCCTATACCAGAAAGTTTTAGCAGCTTGACTGACATTTAATTGACACACAGTTAACTGCACATATTTCAAGTGTGTAATTTGTACATTTTGTTATACAAATACACCTCTGAAACCATCACCACAATTAAGATAATAAATATATGATGGTGACTCTAGTTAATAGTACTGTCTTATAGCAACTTGAAAGTTGCTTAGAGAGTGGTTCTTAAAAGTTCTCACCACACACACACACACACACACACACACACACACACACAGAAGTACTTATGTAAGGGGATGAATGTATTAACTACCATTGTGGTAATGAGTCCATAAAATATATGTATATCAAATCATCACTTTCATACCTTAAACTTACACAGTGCTATCTCAGTCATATCTCAATAAAGCTGAGGAAAAAAGATAATAAACATATGCATCACCCCCAGAAGTATCCTCGTGCCTCTTTGTAATCCCTCCTTCCTGGTCCTTGCCATCATCCCTCCCAAGGCAATCACTGATTGCTTTCTGTCTCTATAGATTAGTTTGAATTTTCTAGAGTTTTATATCAGTGGAATCATGCAGAATGTTTTCTTTTTTCCTGGGTGCATATGTAGGGGTAAAGTGACAGACTTATGGAGAGGTACAGGAATAATTGGGAAGAAACAAACAGGTTTCTAAGATACTGGTAATGTTCTATTTCCTAAATTGGTGGTGGGTATATATAATCATTAGCTTTATTACTCCTTAAATTATTTATACTGCATTTATATGAATGAATATTTCATAATTAAAAAATAAAATTGAAAAAAGGAGGTAGGGACGTTAGAGTCTTTAACTTTAGCTTTTTTTTTTTTATGATTTTATTTATTTATTTGACAGACAGAGATCACAGGTAGGCAGAGAGGCAGGCAGAGAGAGGAAGGGAAGCAGGCTCCCCGCTGAACAGAGAGCCCGATGCAGGGCCCGATCCCAGGACCCTGGGATCATGACCTGAGCCGAAGGCAGAGGCTTTAACCCACTGAGCCACCCAGGCGCCCCGAACTTTAGCTTTTTAACGTTCACCTTTGGTTGGATTCTAGAAACCATTTATTTTATTATTTTTTTTTATATTTTATTTATTCATTTGACAGACAGAGATTACAAGTAGACAGAGAGGCAGACAGAGAGAGAGAGGGAGGGGGAAGCAGGCTCTCTGCTGAGCAGAGAGCCCGATGCGGGGCTCGATCCCAGAACGCCGAGATCATGACCTGAGCCGAAGGCAGAGGCTTTAACCCACTGAGCCACCCAGGCGCCCCTCTAGAAACCATTTAAAGTCATTTGTCTTCTTTCAGGATTGCATACAGGAAATAAAACCCTTCCCTTAAAACTGGAACAGAACCCCCCCCGTGTAGACCTTGAATAGACCAAGCCACAATGTAGGCTTTTGGACCAAGTATTGACCTCAAGCCAATCCAAACAGCCCCTAGGAGAACCAGCTTGGTCTACCCTAGTAGAATAGATGAGAACAGAGATAGCTACAGCTGCTCATTTGCCTACTTTTGCTTCTCTTCTGTTGCTTATAAGCAGAACTGGGGAATCTTAAAAAGCTCAAATGAAAAGAATAAGGCCAAATATTAGTGGGACATGGAGAACTAGAACTCTCAGACCTTGCCAGATGGTGATGTAACTTGGTATAACCACTTTGGAAAACTAGCATTATCTATGAAAGCTCTACATACATATCCGTTATGACCCCACTTTTCCTCCTAGCTATATACCCAAAAGAAAAGGATATATATGTTTACCAAATGACGTGTATGAGAATGTTCATAGCAGCACTATTTTAATAGCTATCAATTGGAAACAACCCAAATGCCCATCAATAGAATAAATTATGACATATTCATACAATGTAATATTAAACAGCAATAAGAAAGAATGAACTACAAATTTCGCACAGTATAGATGTGTCATGCAAACATAATGTCGAGTAACAGAAGCCAGACACAGAATGTATATTATGCCATCCTGTTCATATCAATTTCAAAAACAGACAAAATAACCTGTGGTGTTGGACATTAGGATAGAACATGCTTTTTGAGGGGGATAGTGAATGGAAGGGGGCCTGAGGAAGTTTTGGCGGTTTTTTTTTTTTTTTAAAGATTTTATTTATTTATTTGACAGAGAGAGATCACAAGCAGGCAGAGAGGCAGGCAGAGAGAGAGAGGAGGAAGCAGGCTCCCTGCTGAGCAGAGAGCCCGATGAGGGGCTCGATCCCAGGACCCTGAGATCACGACCTGAGCCGAAGGCAGTGGCTTAACCCACTGAGCCACCCAGGCGCCCCAGTTTTGGTGGTTCTAATAATGTTCTCTACCTAATCTGGTGCTGATTACCAGATGTGTTCACTTTGTGTATATTTATTGATCTGTACGCTTATGTAATTTGTGTACTTTGGATGTTATACTCCAATAATACGTTCACTCTCCCCCTGCAAAAAGATGCTGTGGGGAGTACAGAGGGATGAAACTCTGCTTGCTGACATAAAGAACATAAATGTTCATTACGGAAGGATCACAGAGGAAGAGGCACTGGAATTGGTTTCTTATTAAGGGTGGGGTTTAGATGGAAGGAGAGTTGTGGGGTGGGGGGACATTCCAAAATGGAGGAACTCTGTTGAACAAGGCTCCAGGGGTAAGAGTGTGCACAGTGAGTTTGGGAGACAGTGAATTGATCAGTTTAGCTGGTGCAGAAGGTGACTGTCTGAGGAGTTAAGACAGAACAGTGGATCGAGGTCAAATTGTGGGCAGGCTTCAAATGCCAGTGCTCAGAAATGGGTGGCCCTTGGCCCAGTGACAGCCTGCAGATGTGTCCCCCCCCCCAAATTTGTCCCTATTGTTTAATATTTGGGAGAATAATATAAAAATTCAGATTTCTGGCAACACTGGGATGGTATATTTTATTGTGAAAAATTAAGAATATTTCTTTGTGTTTAACATACAAAGTTTTTTACTGTGGATCGGGCTTTATTTTTCTGCCTCGCACCTATAACCATTTCATTTGCAACTCTGCATTTGGGGAGCCATATTCATAAGTACTTATATTAATCCATTTGAGAATTTCCCTGAGGGGCTTTTTGGATAATTTGAAATTAAGGAGATTATTTTATGAAATTATTTTTATTATGGCACACTTCTTAGCATCTCATAGCTTCTCAAGTTAATAGGAAAATATTTTCATTTAGAATTTTAACAATCTTTTGAGAATGACCAGAAATAATTTTCTTTTTCATTTTAGGTACCCCAGTAATTAAAGAGGATGAGGAAGAAGATAACTAACACCACGTTTTCTGCTTTGTGTTAACTTATTTAAATGTCATAAGAACAATAGATAAGTTTTGTATAATTGTCTATTTTAAAGATTCTGTGTGGGGCAAAAGGTTCTTCAGATAAAACAAATCTCTCATTTCTATCTTTTTTTTAAACCTATTGAGTGTTTCTCCCCTCAAACGGTAACACCAACTTCATATATCCTAGTACTTTTTTTAGAAACTCAAATTCTCAATTTTTTGTCTTTAGTCGCAGTTGTGTACTATGTGGCCCCGTCTACAAAACTTTTATAGACCAGTCATTTTTAACAACAAAGAACAACAAATACCGTTCTTTATTCAGCTTGGTTAGGGTTTGCTTTTTTTTTTTCAGACCAGGCATTTAAATATATATACTTAACTTTTGAATCTGTAGACCATCTTTCCTGAAGGTCCATGTCCTTATGACTCAGAAGCACAAATGTGTTATGCCTTTGGTTTAGAAGGCACCACAGTGACAGGAAGGGTTCCTCTTAGAAGAAATACAGAGCAGTCCTAGAACAAAGACTCCCAAAGTCCAATTGGAAAAGCTGTGGTGAAAAAGGAAAAATTAATATCTTGGAGGCCTTATAGCCCATGTTATATTTACTTATTTGTTTTTCTAAAAAATGTGTGCATTGTCAACTGGAATTTAGCTTGTGTTTGCACGCCTGGCCACTTGAGTCACTGTGCACAGTCAGTCATGCTGTGGTCCGGGTCAGTGTCCGGGACAGCCATGATCATTCCTTTGACCACTACTGTGGTCATGTTATTCATGTGGACCTGACTTTAGGCACACTTTTTGGTTTATAGTCCCTTATATGTTATATAAGGGAATACATGTAAGCAGTAGTTATATTTGAATTCCTAGTGTAAATGTTGGCTATTCATATATATCAAAATTTTCTCCAATAACTTTGTTCTGTTGACCCTCATGTTGGGAGAAGTGGTTGCTATAAATAAGGATATAGAACTTAAAAGACTGCATCTGATACCTTTCAGTAGATTAAATTTAGAATCTCAAAATATATTTTTAGAATGTTTCTAAGTTAGACAGCTCTTAAAATGAATTATGTAAGTGATTATGGAGGGAAAAGAGAAGAGATATTTCATTATGGGATCCCAGGCAAATGGCAATATTTTTGGAGATTGCCTTCTCTATGAAGCATGGTAGGTGATTTAACCTCAAAATTGCAAAGCAATAGTTGGATACAGAGCTTAGAATTTGTAAGGGAAAAAAAAAAAATCTTTTTGGAAAGTACCAGGTATAGTAGTCAGTAACCAGAGGAAGTTCATAGCAAGTCATGACTGAATCACAGATTGCAGAAAAGAAGTCAGAGGCGCTCTGCCAAATTGTGCCTAACGTCCCTCAACCAGAGACTGATTCTTATTTCCCCATTTACTTGTGTAAAATCAGTCAGAGGGGAGAGTCATTTTTTTAAAAAAGTGATTGCATAGTCCTAAGTTTCAGAAAATTTCAGCTATATTTAAGTGGGAATTACATGATTTCTCTGAGTCACTCTGATCTAAAGGGACCACTGCTTTGACAATCAATACTAAGTATAAACAGCAAGAGGAAAAATGAGTCCAACACTTTTTTTAGCTTCCTTTTTGTTCTTCCTCATAATCTGATAGGAAGAAATCTTTACTCTGGCTTATACATTCAAAGCCTTTGGGTACTTCTTTTGTGAACTGTAGACAATGAGTATTCCCCATGGTGATGTTTAAGTCCCCCAAACTAGGAGGGAAGACGATCTTCTTTGGTTGTAGTTTTCACTTCACCCAGTAGGCAAGCTCGAAGCCATTTTACGATGTATGGATATATTTTCAAAAGTTACTCTGGAAGTGAATGTAATAGGAAGGGATGACTTCATATTGAATCTGTAAAATGGCTTACAGTGTTGGTGTGTGGTTTTCTGAATTTTATAATATAGAAACTAATTTTCTCTGCTTCCCCTTGTTTCTTAATGTCTTTAATCACTAATAGTTCTCAAAGAAATGAAAGGTGCTTTTCTGTGTCCATTTCACACAAAATTCATATTTAGTTTCAGCAAATATTTGAATGACTTCTGTGCATCCTTTTCATGGAGTTAAAACCAGAATCCATGCCATTAGAAAATGGAAGATAGGATGTAGGAGTACATTCTGAACATTCTCTCCAATCATTCCTTAAATCATCCTTTACTGTTGCAAATTTAGCTGATATTAAATCCCTTTGGTTTATGGATTAGATACTTGACCTACTTGGAATGGCTTCTCTCTGTGCTCCTGGTTTAAAGCATTATGCCATTTTAGTGGCTCATTTAAATTTCTTCTATTCTCATAATGATGGTAGAGCTCTAAAATCAGTTCAGTATTTTAATTTTTCACAGGTAACTTGATTTTAGTCTACAAAGAATTCAACTTTTCTGTGTTCCCTAACTCTAAGCTTATGGGTATATTACCTGGTCAAGACCTTGAAAGGTTTTTGTATTCTCTGTTCATAGGATTTTATTCCTTTAAATCAGAGTTTCTCAGTCTTGGCCCTATTAACATGTTGGGTTGGATGATATTGTCCTGTGTATTACAGGATGTTTAACAACATATCTGGCTTCTCCTCATTAGATGCCAGTAGAACCCCCTGCTTAGTTGTAACAACCACAAATGTCTTCAGACATTACCACCTGTCCCTTCTGGCAGGGGCATAGGAGCAAATCTGCCCCTGGTGAAGAACCAGTGCTTTATACTAACATTCCTTTTGTCCAGGGTGCATTATTTTCACTCCGTAGTCACATATGCCACCTGAGTTATTATATGCGAGAAGGTATCGTATTTAATAATCATGGGTGGAACGAAAATGTTCCTTGGTGTTTTTCTCTTTGGTAATGGTCATTTTAATAATTTTCATATAACACTAGAAACTCAGGGCTGGAAGGTTCAACTTATATTTTTCAGCAGGGTCTCAACTTCTATTTCTTAGCACTCTTGCTTTTCTTAGGACAGTAATTATTAACCTACCTCTCTCTTACTCTAACAGAACTCAACTTTATGGTAGATTTTTCTTTATCTCTAAAGTTGAACTTTTTGAGTGTGCTTTTAGAAAATGGATCATTCTTTTAAGTGTTCATTCTTTAAATGTTCCTTCATTGTCCACTAATGCATAGAATTTTCCAGACTGTAGCAGTCATTAAATACAGAAAAGTATTGTATAAAATTTGGCAAAATTTGGCAATCAGATGTGAAAGTTAGCTGGTGTAGACACCAATTTTGAATGTGATCAGAGGAATGTCTGATCATGATAGTTGGTCACTAACTCGGTATAGTTATAAGATACTTAAATGTGGTTCTTGTGAGGAAAAAGAAATTTTGGCTTAAATAGATGCTTTTTCTTATACCTTTTACCAGTGGTCTGAAGTAGGGTAACAGAGAATAAGAAATGAATCTTAACTGTTGACTTATTCTCAAAATCGGTGATGTGTAAGTGGAATGGAAGATTGTTTATCTCTCTGACCCAGAATCTTCTACCTGGGTTTTTCTTAAGATTAAATGGAAGAAGTGTAGGGTATAGAAAGGTTGGATTTAATCATTAACTTTTTAAAAATTGATGTGTGTTGGGGGGGAGGAGTGTCAAAGTATCGATCATATGAGTAGTTAGTGTCTCTCTGACCGCAGTCTGTCAGTTTGTGAAGACCTTACTTTGTAAGTATTGGTAAAGGGAGGAAACTAACTGCTGAAATGAAAGTTATTCTTTAACTGAAATTAATTCCTTTGGCACACATTTTATTTAGGCTGCTTAATGGGTCTGTGAAAAATTAAATATAAAGTAAGATTCAGTGTAATGGATTTGGTGCTTCCGTCACAGCTAACTTGACCGTATTCCTTTATCTTCACTCCAGCATGAGGTTTTGGTTTTTGTTTTTGTAAAACCATAAAATAGGTGCAATTAAAAAAAGGGTGTGTTTAAAAAAAAAATCACTGAACTTTTAGAAATCCCACATCTAAATCTCTATCCCTGCCTTTTTATAAGCTAATGACTACAAAGGAAGAAAACTGAAAGAAAAAAAATGAGATGGAGTCTTACTTTTTTTCTAAACTATCTAAACTTTCTCTTGCCACTTGGAGAAGTCATAACTGGATTCTAGTAAATTTCCCATATTGGGCTAAAATAGAGGGGAACCAGCCAACCAAATTCTGATCCAGCAAATTTAACAAGGGAGTGGGGGAGAATGAACTATTTTGCAGTAGATTTGCACTTTAAAATTATAAACTGGATGTTGGTGGAAAGTGCTCCCAAAGGGCAGATAGGTAAATACCTAGCCTGCACGTGGATATTGGAGAATCCAACTTCGTCCTTGCTCGTTCTAAGCCCACCTGCGCAGTAGTTGTCTGTTGACATAATCAGAGCCAGGATTTCCCTGTGTCCCTCGTTGGTGTCATCTCCCACATCTGCTACATTGACAGTCGTCCCTCTGGGGAATGTGTCAAGTAGAATGCTCTCAGAATAGAAACTTCGTGAGTTATCTTTCCCACATCTAGATTTGCAAAATTAATTTAGATGTTGGTTAAATTAAGTTGTGGCTCGTGTTACAAGGGTGGGAAGTTCTTTGCTTCTTGGATCTGTCACAGGGTACCTGCCTCTGAGGTGCTATCGCCTAGAGGGATCAGTTCCATCAGGACTGGTGAGTCAGTAGCTGTGGAGAATACATATATAGCTAGCTTCTTCTCCCAGGGTGTCAGTCGTGATAACGAGCATCATTCCAGAATCTTTGGCTTCTAGAACCAACTCCATTCTGAAGAACATTTTAACATCTATTAATACTTTGGTAATAATCTTTTATATGCAGGAATTTTGTAGCATGACTTTATGACTAAACTTATTGTGTTAAATTATTTAGAAATGTTGAGTTTCTGAATGTTATTTTGTGAGACATGTTTTAAAATAGTAATAAATTGTGTTATTTTATAAAAAAAATAATTTGTATCTTTTTTGGTCATATGACCCATTAGTTTTAGCTGGTACAGAGCAATGACGTGAACTTTCAATGACATTCAATTCTGAAGAAATTTGGTCTTTGGATCAAACATTCCACACAGCTTGTGTGCACGTGTATGAGAGAAAGGGGGGAGAGATTGACGCATTTCTTTATGCTTTTTTTTTCCCCCTATAGTTCACCACCAATGGCAGTCTCCTCTCCCAGTTTTGTAAGTCTTCACCATAAGTTCTCTGGGCACCGTTTCAATGATCAGTAGCCTGGAAAGAGTGCTTCCTAAGACAGCAAGTTCCTACTGCGTGACAAGTCCTAGTCTTCTCCTCACTAGTGCTATAGGAGGTTAAGATTGGTTAACAGGCCCCTGATGTGTGGTCTGGAATAACCTGACATTGGCCAGCCCCTTTGTGATACATAAGAAATAGGGAAGAGCCTAGGTATGGCCGTAACATTATATGCTGTCTCAGCACGTATTCTGCGCTATCGGCTGAATATAATTTTGGTCTCAGAATGGTACTGTAGTGCAGTTTCTACTTCTTTATTCCACAGTTCTTTGGTTTTAAGGATGTTTCTTGCTGCTATCCTCCTTTAAAAAGCAGATTTTAGTTTCTGAGCCTATAAAGAGAAACCTTAATTCAGATTTGAAACAGCTCATTACTTTTAGTTCATTATTTTCTAGACTAAAGGGTGGATGTCTAGAATCCTGACATGTATACCATTATATGTATTGTATTAAATATATATGTATGTATATGTAGATATATAATTGTTATATATAATAAAAGAATCCTAAGTGATAACCCTCCTTTCTAAAATTTAGTCAACTCTGCAGCTGTAAGAAGGTGTATCCCTATGTACAGACGTAGAAGGATGCCTGCAACATTGGGTGAAAAAAATGAACTATTTTTGTTATGAATGTAGTATGTGTGGGTGAGAATGTATGTATACGTGTGGTGGCCAGTTAGTGTGAAGCAGCAGTGGGAGCACATGTGTGTGTATGTGTGGAGAGACGGGAACGTATGGTTGGGGTGGAGACTGCTGCAGTGTATGCATGGGGGTGCGATACGATGGAGTGCTGTGGGGGAGGTGGGAGTGGATGTGTGTGTACAGGTAAGATTCTAAGAAGTAAGTGGGGTGCGTGTACCCACTGCCATGCCGCCAAGATGATGGGAATGAGTTGGGGAGTGGAGGAATGAGGCCATGTTTGGTGGGGGAAGCAAAGACTCGGTATCTGTTGTGAGGGTCAAATATGTGGAGATCTCTGGAGAGAAGACTGTGAGTGTGGAACAGACCTGACATGGCAGATGAGGACCTAAGTGAGTGTACATAAAAATCTGTTAGACTGTATACCAGTATTAGCCTTTATAAATAATTTTTGCCTTATGATTGTTAAATAGATTGGCTATAATTTTAAAGCCTTGTTACTAGGGGAAAACCCCACTGAACTCTTATGTTCATGTAACCATTTCTGGATTTATTGGGATCTCAAGACAAAACATCTTCAGTCACTGATTCTCTGCAGTCAAACATGTTTTTAAACTGTCCCTGTTTATACCATTTTCATATAAAAGGGCTGCTATAAATCTGAAACATTCATTTTAAACAGGTATGAGGAATTATTCCTGTAGCAAAACATTTTTAGCTGAAAAGGTATTTAAAAGGAGAGAAAAAGCATTGCTAGATAACATCCTGAGCCTCATTTCGGGATTTCTTAACATTATATAGTAAGTTAGTATTTACTTATGTCTATTTAGCCTTCTAACATTTGCCTGGTAGAAAACGTGCAAAAATGGAATACATCAAAAAGTTATGCAATTTAAACTTACATAGTATGCTATAAAGCTAAAAGTAACTGGTTTGATTTTTTTTTTTTTTTTAGTGACATGGGGAAGTCTTCCTAAGAGAATATAGAGCTTAATTACAATGAAATTTTGTATACATGTCAGAAAAGACAACAGAATTTTTTAAATTCTTTTATTCATTTACATGTATTTTGATAACTTCGAATTTAGAACACTTAGAATCAGCATGAACAAGAACTACTATTCAATGACAAATATTTGAAATGGGGGAACAGATACTGTAACCGGTTCTTATTAGCCTCCCCATGCAATTTATATCTGTATCTTGTACAGAGAAAAACTGATTTACATAATTCTAGAACTGCAATATTTTTCTAACACCCCATTCCATAGTCTCAGAATACTCTTCAATTAAACTGATCCAGATGTTTCAAGATGAAAAGAAATTCGCTTTGTTTGAATAACTAAATAGCATCTAATTAAGTCACATTTCTTTCCATTAATGTAAATGAGGAGCAATTTACTGTAAACACAAAAAACTACTCATGGTATTAGTTAACAACGGCTCCTGTATTTACTGAACACTTCGCGTGTTTGCCAGGCCCTGCGCTGAACATCTGAACATGCAAGTTCACATTTAATCGCCTCAATGGGAAGTGTCACGAATTCACATGTTTTTTTACAACTGAAGTTTGCCACAAGGACAGCTTGCACGGAGCACCTGCGGACAGGTCTGCACTCGCACTGCAGCCAGCACCACTCCGTTGGAGCAGCGAGGGGTGCTCACTGGCGAGGCCGTACTAATGTTACACGAATACCCAGGCCCGACTCCCCCCGCCCCCCACAAAAAAACAAGAGAACATGGCGAAGTCTTTACAACTAAGAGACACACCTGTAAGACAGCACAGAGACAAGGAAATCGGCTGTGATCTACATCTGCACTACGGCCCCACTCCTGGGCCTCAGAAGTGCCCCTCCAGGCCTAACTGCAGGAGGGCGACCTCAGCCTCCTCCTCCTCCTCCTTGGCTTCCTCCTCCCGGATCTGCACCAGCAGCTGGAAGAGGTTGGGGGCAGGCCCTTCCCCAGCCCCCGTCAGCCACAGCTGCCTTCGGATGGCCCCGCTGTGGTTGGCCCCTGCAATGACCTGCTCCAGGCGGGCCTGGTTCACGTTATCTTTATCTATGGCCCCCTTCTCCACCACCTTCTGCAGAAGAGGCTCCAGACGAATGACATAGGCAGACAACTTCTCTCCCGGGTTCTGGTAAGTGTTCAGAAATCTGACCTGCGCGTCCCTAGAGCTCTCCACGCTGCCAAACACCTGCTCGAGCGCCTTCAGGCATTCGGCAGTGGTTATGGAAGGGTTGTTGGTCTTGAGGATGCGGATGACATCAGCGGCAGGGCCTCTAAGACTCTCCATCAGTCGCCGCCTCTTTTCTAAATCAGACACCTGCCACTCCTCTAAGACCTCATGAGTGTGTTCCAGCCAGGGATCAAAGGTCTCCTCCCCAGGCCCCGGGATGTCCCTCCCCGAGAACAGCGTCAGCTTCTTGTACCATATGGACTCAACAAGAGGCTGAATAACGTTATCCAAAATATAGTTTAGCATCTCTGCTGGCATATCTGGGCCTGGGGCCGGAGCGGGGTTCTGAAAGCCAAGGACGCGGGCAACATCTTGCACGGTCCACCCCTCTCTCGCTAGGAAGAGGTGCAACCTTTCTAAAAACTCAGCATCGGAAGTCGGGGGTTTAAAGACCACTTTCCAGACCCCTCCTTTCCCCGGCATCTCCCTGGGGATCGCGGCGTAATCGACAGCGCCAGTGAGCTCTAACAAGGCTGCTTTCGCATTCTCTTCCCTCCAAAACATTCTCCCAAGCACTCGATAGGGCACCTGGGGCATCGCAGCCTGGAGGGTCTCTTCGATTTCAGCCTCATCACAGTTCACTGGGATCCCCCAGACCAGCAGGGCTCTCTGGGAGTTCACATCCATCCCCCTGCACCAGTCTTCCAACAGTGTCATCGCCATTTTCCCAACTCTCACGGGCCCCAATTCTATAAATACGGATTAGGCTGTGTCTGCCTGTGCTCTAGGACTCAGAACAGCTGCCGACACTCGCCCCAATATGCCCGAGGGAGGCAAGCTTCACGCGATCACAATTAACAAATGACACCAGACTCCTGCTCTTGTCCTTTCGCTGCCCGCCCCCCAAGTCAGTCCGTCGGCTCGTTCTCGGAGCGAAGCCTCGGGGAGGCTGAGGCAGTCGGTCACGCGTCCGCCTCCACCTTGCGTCTCCGGTCGGGGTCCGCAGCCGGGGTCTCCACGCGCAGGCAGGGGGTCGCGTCGCGGCGAAGAAGGCGAGGAGCGAGGGCGGGTGGCCAAGGCTGGAACCGCGGGGCTGGAGGGGACCCGGGGTGTGGCCGCGGGGCGTGGCCGCCTTCTCCCTGCAGCCGGGGCGCGGGGCACCCGCTGCACCTCCCGGGAGACGATCCAGCGGCGTTCGCGGTCGGAGGTCGGCCTTCAGGCGGAGGAGCGGCTGCTTTGCAGACGAAGGCTGTGTCGTCCCCGAAGGAATAGACAGTTCTGAGGTCTCGGCGGCGGCGGCGGTGAGGCCAGCCCACAAGCGGCTTCCTTGCAGACGCGGTAATGGCTCCAGGCGGCGAGGGCGTCTGAGGATCGAGGACACAGGCCAGGGAGCGGACTCGCCAGAAGGCCGGGGAAACGACACTGCAGGCGGCGGAGGCAGGGGCGGGCAGGGGCAGCCGTGCGCCGGTTGTAACCGGCTGCGGCGGTGTGGCGCAGCTCGGCCACCAGGTCGTCCGACCCGCAGCCCTCGGAGGCGTTCCTGCCGCAGTGGGGGGCGGGGCCGGCTCCGGGAGAGCCTTTCCGCCAGGTCCCGCCCCCGCGGCTGAGCGTAGCCATGGCAACGGCGGCCTTGAGGACGCGACTTCCGCGCGCTCCCGCAGTTGGCTGGGGTCGAGCGGTTGCCATGGTGCTAGCGAGGCGCTCCGGGCACTGCTTACTCTGAAGGCGCATTTTTTTTTTTACATTTTTCTTTTTTTTTTTTTTTTTTTTTTTTTTTTTTTTGGTAAACAAAGCACCGTGTTTAAAGAAAATTCAGGAGTGGAGTGAAGGTGACATCCGTCAAGGCAGACTGGCCTACCGCCGCGTAGGAAAAACACCGTCTTGAGCGCCGCGGCTTCGCTTGTGCCACCTGATTGCCTTCTGCACGCTCCGTACTTCATCTCCACGAAACTAACACGTGGGAAGTGTACCTTGTACATATTTTTGTGTGAGACACTGAGTTGAGACTTTTCCTTGTCTAAAATTTTGTAAAAATATCTGTATCTTTTCAGGAATCTTTGTAGCCAGGCAAACGCTAGCTTGTTGTTTTTCCCCGTCCTGGCATCGTTTGACAAAGAGGTGATAAAAGAGAATCTTTATGGTTCAAATCTGTCAAGTAATCCCCTGCAAGCAAAACGGGGCCACCCAACCTCAATCCCGGGTGGTGAAAATCTCCCCAAAAGAACACAGAATTCAACTCTGAATTTTTAAAACCTTATTTAATAAAAGGTTTAAAGATACAGAAGAACATTCAAAAGTAAATAAGTTACATAGGTACATTACAATCACATCCGCAAGATTTACTTTAGTGTGTTATTTTTTCTTTTTTATAAAAAGCACACAAAAAATAAAATCTTCAGTCTGGTCTATCACAACTGTACAGCAAAAGAGGTAATATTTATATATATATATATATATATATATATACATACACACACACTATTTTAATATGTAACAGTCTTTTTAAAAAAGGGTGCCACAGGCAGCAAACACACAAAAGGCAGTGTCTGATCATTTTTTTTCCAAAATAAGAGGAATATACTTATTTATATGCTATTAAAATATTTGTACAATAATTACAGACTGTCAAGGCTGTTCCTGTGCTGTCCCCTCCAAACAAGGCCTTCAACTTAGAGACAAATGAGGGAAAGTTGAAACAGCTGCAAACTGTTAGAGGCAAATATTAACACAGCAAAATATGGGGAGGACATACAATTGTTTTATAAAAATATGCATACTTCCTGTAAACCTAAGGAGTTAGGCTTGCCAGTCTGGTAATAAACACCATTCGAAAAAAGACAGCCCCAGGGAAAATATATTTAAATAGCTGAGGCTTGAGTATGTGTTGTATTCCTCCTTCATCTAAACATCTGGCACATGAGAAGAAAGAGGTCAGGTCACTGAGGCAGTTAAATATAGGGGATCTCTTTAGACATAAGCAACATACAACCTCTGTCAGGGGTAGGGGGGGTGGCAGAAGGGATGAGGGTGTACCTTAGCTGTGAGGGGGGGCTGCTGAAGGCATGGAGGACAGTGTGCTGAAGCACAGTCTCCTTGGGTGGGTAAGAGACCTCAGAAATGGTCTGGAACACAGGCACTAGGTTAGTTTCATGCCCTTAGCTAAGTGTGGATGGAGACTGGAAGATGGATATGGGAGATGGTGTGGGGAAGGCATCAGAAAGCCGGAGGTGTTTGTCATTTAACTTCTTAAAGCAAACAGCTCTGAATAGAAGACAGTATGAAAAAGAATTAACAGAAGACGAGCCGATTGTGTTCACAGCGAGAAAGCACCATAAAGGATATACCTGTCCCAACTCCTACGGCTGCACCTACGTTGTTCGCAGGTCACTTGGAACAATGGCATCTGCCCGCTACACGTTTTAACTTTCACCAAATATTCTAGATAGGACTCCAGCATGGAGCACGAGCCCTTCTAAAATACAGTGTCTGGTGGAATTAATACAGAGGTACCAGCTTGATTTTCTCCACCAACATTTACCCAGTCTGGTTTCTATGAGCTTAGAAGAGGAGAATCACTCTCAAGGAAGCAGGCTTCCTCTTACCATGTTGTCTACAGAGGGGCCTGAAACGAAATACTACTGAAATAGAAAAAACCTCGGGAAACATAAGTAGCACTTTGGGGCGAAGCTGCGAAGGCACTCTTATTACACAAGTGATTGAGAAGACAGCCTGAATTTGCCACCTTCCCGTTTCCAGAGGGTATACCAGATTTTCGCAGTCTTGGGACCTTGAAGAAGCCTTTGGGGGAAATTAACTGGGAATTTGAAGATCTAGGTAGCTTCCTGGAGTCTGGCAGGGAGAAGAATTTTGTTACTCCCATCGCTGGGGTCCTGAAGAACCATATTAATGCATAAATGAATGCTGAAAAACACCTGTTAGTGCATAGTTTAGAAAGAAACTCCCTCCCCACTCCCTATCAGACAAGGCGCCTTTTGGCTATCTCATAAGGAGAGTGGCAGAATTTTTAGCTCCTTCCTAACCTGCTGACCTGTCATATACTTGCATTCACTTGTAACTTTTAACACAACTAAGGCTGAATAACAAGATCAGAAAAGTAACTCAGCCCTCCTATAGGACTGGCAAGTGCTGGGGCCCCTGGAAACTTCCAGCTCTTCACTTCAGTGACTCCATGCCAAATATGGCTTCAGTCAAGCCAGAAACAAGGCCAGAATCCTGGCTTCCAGCCAATCCCCTCAGGCAACTTGAAAATACAGCTAGAGAAGAGGTAGCAATTAAGAACTGCCTTTGATCTCCCTTGCTTCTGCTAGTCTTTGTGTGGCTTTGGTGACACCTTACACCTTTCTACCCTCTTTCAGTGCTACTATCACTCCTAATGGCAAGAGCTTCCAGAGCAAGGAGGTGAGGGACCTTAGGGTCTTAGGAATGGGGGGGGGGGTGGATGCCAAGAAGGTGCCTTGTTTTGGGATAAATGCACTTGGGCCTCTGTAAAGCAGGAGGCCCCTGGTCCCTGAGAGGATGTTAAAAATTAAATATTACGAATAAGTAAATAGCTCCCAAATGACACAAGTCAAGGAATGAAGGCTCCTGTCCAATCTGGTTAGGAGACCTCCCCCTCCCAGGGAAGGATCCAGAAATCTCCAGCATGCAGGACTGGGGGCTGCGCTAGACCAGATGGGATGGAAATAGAGGGGAGCTGCCAAGGGCAGGAAAGAGGCAGGGAAGGAACTCGCACCGAGGGGGAGCAGGCTGGGCCCCGGATAAGCTCCCTTTGCAGCCTCCAGGGCCCAAAGGTGTTTGGCAAAAAGGTGGGAAGCAGGAAGAGCCAAGGTCTATCAAAGAGCTCCCTCCAGCCCAGTCCCGCAGCTTCCACTCTCTGCACCCTTCCTAGCCCTCCCGGCGGCTGCGGAGAGGAACGCTGCCCCACCCCCACCCCACCCCCATTCGAGAAACTGTTCAGCCCCAGCAGGCTGCGGGCCAGCAGCAAAGGGACAGGCACCTGTCCTCTGACCTCTAGGCATTCCGGCAGCTTTCCTCCCAGAGGAGGTGGCCGGAGGACTGGGTCACTGGAGCGGCGTAGGCCTGGCCATTGTCATACAGACAGCACGGGTACCAGGCTGAGTTCCCTCTCAGAGAGGACCGCCACACTCCCTCCAGGGGAGTCCCTTTTGCTGGATGGAGTCCCTTTTGCTGGGGGCTTGGGAGCAGAACCAGTGCGGCCTCTGACATCTCGGGGAGGGGAACCACCCTGCCAGGCTCTCCATGACCGACCGAAGGGGTGGGGGTGGGGGTGTGGTGGCGGGGACACACAAAGAGGAACGGAAGAGGCTGCGCGGTGGCAGAGGTCCCGGCGTGGGTGGCAGCGCTGGTGGCAGTGGCGCCCCTCCCGAGGGGCAGCCCCTGCCGGGCGGGGACCTTCGCGGTTCCAGGAGAGCGTAAGGACGACTTCCGACCCCGAATGCAAGAGAACTGGATCCTGTAGCCCTGAAGACTGCTCCTGGGCCCTTTGATAACTAACAGAGCCGTTTATTTTATTGTCTCGTTTTGCAGAGCGGAGTCCGCGCCGTCTCTCGGCGCTCCCTCTGGCGGCCCCTGGGGGCTGCAGGAGCTCGGGCCGGCCGCGGGGGCGGGCGCCGTCTCGGCCGCGCACCCCCACCCCGGGCCGTCAGCCCCGCTCCCCCGCGCCGCTCTCCTCGCGCAGGGCCGGCTGGTGGGGAGAGTTGGCGGCCGCGGTGGCCGCAGCAGCCGCCGCTTCCTTCTCCTTCTGCCTCAGCGCGGCGGCCTTCTTCTCCTGCTCGGCGTGGCTCTTCATGTGGGCGCTGCGGCTCTTCACCTTGTAGAACACCCTGCGGCCGGGCAGGAGGGGCTCAAATCAGAGGGCCGGCCCCACTCCCCGAAACCACCAGGCCCGACAGCGCGCGTGCACGCGTGTGTTTGTGCAGTGTGCGAATGCGCACCCCACCGGGGTGCCCCGGCCCTGCCTGATGGGCTCCGGCCACACGGCCCACTCACTCCCACCCCTATTCGAGGGGAGAGATGGGTTCCTGACTGAGCACCATCATCCCTCTCCTCAGAGCCGCCAGGTGACATCACTGCCCGAGAAACCCTCGTTGCCAATCAGAAAACGAGGAGAGAGCTCCCACTACCTCTGCCCTTTCCCCCGGAAAGCCGCTTTCCCTGCCTTCCCCAGGGGTGGCCACTCTGCTAGGTCCCAAGGGAGGCAGGGCCCACCATCTTACCTGCCACATTTTTTACAAGGGAAAGTGTTCTCCTGATTTTGGGTCTTGTTAAATGTCTCCGGTTTTTTCTTCTTCTCTGAAAAAGGCAGTGCCCTCCGTGACTTCCCAGCGCCCTCCCTTGGCTTCTCTGAGGCCTGGCCACCAGCAGACCCAGGGGCATTGGATTCATGGCTCCGGAGGATGAGGACGTCATTGGCCTGGAGAGGATCAGACAAGGACAGGTGAGACTGGGAAAGAGAGTTTCCTGAATTGTAGCATCGCAGGGAACAGAGGGCTCTTGAAGGTCCTACGCTCCTGCCAAATGGCCTTCTAGAATCTACTTGAATCTTTTCAGTGACAACGGACTCACCTCTTTCTGGCAGCTGATTCCAGTCTTTGGCCAACTCTTCCCCCCACCCCGCCCCCTGCCCAAGGATTTTTAAATTTTTATTTATTTGACAGAGAGAGAGACAGCGAGAGAGGGAACACAAGCAGGGGGAGTGGGAGAGGGAGAAGCAGACCCACCACTGAACAAGAAGCCTGATGTGGGGCTCGATCCCAGGACCCTGGGGATCATGACCTGTGCCCAAGGCAGCCGCTTTAACAGCTGAGCCGCGCTGACCCGTGGCCAACTCAATCTTTACAAAGCTGTTGGTACAGCTGTTCTGTGGGACAGCCCTAGCTGCCACAGGACTTCCCCATGCATCTACCTGACGGGGGGGCCTAGATGTCTCCATTAATGATGTCTGCACGTCTGCAGTCATTTAGCCCATTCATTCATGCCTGAATTCCATAAATGAGATGCAAGTCCACGCGCCTATGCCAGGTGCTGGGGATACTGAGGTGACAGACAGGAACCCCTGCTGTCAGAGAGCTCACAGTCTAGTGAACGGGACAGACAACGGGAGCCACCGAGGGAAATACGAACAGGCAAGCAGACGATGGAGAGCAGAGGACCGTGGCACAGAGCTGGCGAGGTGCTGCTCAGGACATAGAATCATGGGCCCTGAGTCAGAGAAGCCTCAGATGGCCATCGAGAGTCACGTCTGTGCACGGGCTGACCCTCACAGGGAAGTATTCACAGAAGTCAGCAGAACTCCATGCAGCTTGTGCACAGAGCACAGCTCCCGGAGAAGGAGCGCAGCCAAGTCTCCAAAGGGAGGAGACAGCTGCGAGTCTGCCGTCTGGGCTGAAAGCGCAAGGGTACAACATACTTGTTTTTTGTCAGTTTTTTTTTTTAAACTCTCACAGTAGTTCCCTAATAGGCCCTTCCCATCCCTACTCTCTTTGGGGGCACCTCTCCCTGACAAGGAACACCTCCGGCTGGTACGTCCTGCTTCTTGGCCTGCGACAGAGCGGACGGGGCCTCATTATGAGAGCCACGGGCAAGTTACTCAGCATCTCTGAACCCAGTGTCCTCTATCTTCCAGGTACGGGTTAACACTTTATGGGGTTACCGTGAGGAATCAACGAGAAATAATGGGCAGGAGGGCATCAGTGCAGAGAACTCATGTGAAGGGCCGTTCTCATGGTCTCAGCTTGTTCTTGTCAGATGTTCTTGGCGGGGACACAGCTCACTCAGGGGGAGTCTGCCTGACCTACAACTCATAAATGCCTCCCCACCGTCCCACACGCCTTTAAGGTCTTCCCATAGCTTTCTTCTTGAGTCTCAGATCCAGACGCAATATACTATAAAAATTAATAGCAGACTTTGGAGTCTGGCTGCCTACTAGCTATCTTACCTAGGGGCCTCAATTTCCTCATCTGTAAAATGGGAATAATGACAGTACCTACCACACAGGGTTATGAGAATTAAAGGAATTAAAAGCATAAAGTACTTAGAACATATCCTGCTGGGGCGATGATGATCGATGATCGCCATCACCTTGTTCCTGTTCTGCCCTCCCTCCCACACCCCCAGGCCCAGCTCCAGCCCTCCTCCTGGCCCTGGACTCCCCCAGCGGAGGTCACACTTACCGACTCATTGGCCTGTAGTGTCTGTGTGGCTTTGACAGCCGCCGCCCTCCGGCTCCGCTCTCGCCCCTCTTCCTGCTCTCCCTTCTCCGGGATCTCTGGCACTTCCTCCTCCCCCTCCTTCCTGGTCTCCTTTACTTCCCTCTTGGGCTCCAGCCTCTCTTCACCTGGAGACTCTCTTCTGGGAGGAGGCACCCTAGGGAACTTCTGGGAAGTCTACAGGGGACAAGACCAAGGGCAGTGAGCCTGGAGCACGGTTACACAGCCGTACGGCCCGGATTCCGACCCAGCCACAGGCCACCAGCCCCTGATCGGACTGCTTGCCGGGCCCGGCCTGGCCCTGCCCGGCCTCCTGTGCTACAACTCCATTTCCTGCCCCCGCTGGTCTACCTAGGAAGGACGATGGAGTCTTGAGCCCTGGAGGCCCTCAGGAAGAGACCAAGCCCTTGAGACTGAATTAAAGGCAGGGAAAGGGCAGGCCAGTCCAAGACACAGCCTTCAGCAAGGTAGTCTGGTGGGGCCAGGCAGCAGCCTTAGCTGCTAAACCACCTAAACCACCTCTGTCATGCTTTCGGGACCTGAGCCCACTTTCCACCTGCACAATGGGGACCAAAACAATCTCTCCTTAGTGCAGCATGTCAGCAAATGTGGACTTTGAACCCCAAGATGATGTCAGGTGGATACATGGCCAGAGAATTAAATAACATCCGCTCTTCAATTTTCTTTCAATCCTGACTGTGTCAAGGACAAAGTTTTGAGTGGGTCTTAACGTGTCTTTTATACTTCTCCAAATTTCATTAAACAGAGATCAGGCCCGAGACTCGGAGCCTTGGCAGGTAAGAGTGTCTACCCAGAATTTAATAACACTGTTTGATTTTCATTATCTATTTATTTTTAGTGTACTTTCTATGGCAAACAATACTGGTTTTCTATGACTGTGATACAGTGTTTCTCTTCTGAGTAAGAAATGAGTTGATTGAAAGAAAAATATGAAGTAGTAGCACAGGTGGTGTGTGATGTGACACAATCAGTAGCAGTGCCGCATAGTTGGGCAACAGGGTTAGAGATCTGCCATGAGGGGAGAGTAAGTCAGGGCTGGTCCAAGCACTGTGGGAAAACTCCCGAGGTTCTGCACTGACAAATCTATTATTCCCATGACCCTGGTAGACAGAGAGGGGAACCTAAAAGGTCCAGGTCCAGTGCCCAGGATATTAGCTCCCTGGGGCGGTCAGGGACACGGCCTTCCTCTCTCTACCCTCCAGAGACTTCCAGAGAGCTTGGTCTCAGGCTCCCAACTCGGCCCCTCGCCCCAGACACAGTCAAGGCTCAAAGCAGCTGAGGCTTGGGAAGGGAGTCACCTTAATATCCACTTCAACCTCTTCCTGGGCCGACTTCTCATCACTTATATCCACATCCCCGAAGGTTAGCGTCCCATTGCGGCCAATTTTCACCTGCTTCTTGTAGGTGTAATAGAACTCCACACACTGGGCCACCGTCTTGGTCTGGATCTGGTTGGAAGACAAAACGAGGTCAGAGCTCCTGGTTTAGCTCACCTGCCTGGGGATACTCCAGTCTTTCCCATCCATGCATGTCCCCCCTCAGCCGCAGCAAATCCTAAACCCAAGAAACCCAGGAAAGACAACCATTTCTCTAATGCCTATTCAGAATAAACCACTGACCAATGCTTCAGCACTATTAAAAAGCTAAAAAGCAACATGAGGCCATTGGGGGAGACCTGAATAGGGATTGCATATTAGAGCGTATTACTGTATCAGCTTCAATTTCTTAGGTATAAGGATGGTATTGTGGTTTTGCGAAAGAATATCCTTATTTTTTTAAATTTTCATTTTTTAAGAATATCCTTATTTTTAAGTAATATTTGGATCAAGCATCACGATGTCTGTAACTTACTTTTAATGATTAGTTAAAACAGAGGAAGAGGAAACAGAATGTATATAAATGTATGTATCGACAAAAAAAGAGAGAGAAAGCAAGCGTGGCCAACAGTAACAACTGGGAAATGTAAGTGAGGGATACATGGCTGTTCACTGTACTATGTTTTCAATGTTGCTCTAAGTTTGAAATTTTTCAAAATAAAAAGCCAGGTTGAAAACAGTCTGGACACCATCCACACTCAGAGCCAGCCCAGACGTGGCAACACAAACTCCCTTCATTGAGCCGGGCAACAGTATCCTTCCCCCCCAGGGAGCAGCAACAGACAGTGAGGTTAGAGAAATGGTCAACGTCCTAAGTCAGAGAGGGACTCAGGGGAGATAACAAGAAAGCTCTGGAAAACCTGAAAAGGAATCAGAAGGTCCAAGTCTTCCTCCGAGCTGAACTCTGCCACTAAACGGCTGTGTAACCTCAGGTGAGTCTCTTCAGGTGCAGATGACCTCCAGCGGGCCTCCCAAGCCTCTGAAATCCTAGCACTCCCATTTGGCTCCGGGGGTTAGGTTCTGGAAGGTTTCCCCCACACAGGGGCTGTTTTCTCTGACTCTGCCCTTTCTGCCCCAGGCTCCCAGACTGCTCAGCCTACTGTGGGGCTGCAGAGGGAGCTGGGAAGTCCTGTCCACAGAGCCGCAAGGGTCAGTGACAGTCCTCAGTGCCCGAGGAGGAAACCGTTGTGCTCCCATCTCTCAGGAATGGCCGAGTCACGATGTATTAATTAGATCCTGTTTATGCTTTTGCTATCAATTCTCTCTGATCATCTGTATGACTAATGGTCTGCTCTTTTCATTACGGCATTAGGGGCCCCACCGTGAATTTCACAGGCACGTACTTCGCAGAAATGTTGCCCAATCCAGGAACACAGTGTTGCTAAAACCCAGCAAGTGACTGTCCTCACAATAGGGCCCTGAGGAGAGTTCCTCAGCACCCGGTCCCCAGAGTTGTCCTGGCACAGTGTATAGTTCCAGGAGGAGAGAACACGTTCTTGGAAACCCTATTGCCTCAGCAGGCCACAAGGCTCAGATTCTGTGAGGCAAGGCTGCTGGAAAGATGCAAGTCCTTGGATTAGCAAAGCACTCTTCTTCTCCCAGAAGAAGATGGGGAGAGGACAAGAGAAATTCAATCTAGGAAAACTAGGCTTGGCCTCCTCTACCTGCTCAGCTGAGTTATTGGAAGGAAGCCCTGGGTCTGAAAAGAAGGCGGGGGCAGTGGCCCCCCAGGTCAGTCACACAGTCCCTTCCCTGCTGGCTCTCAGTTCCCCTCGTTCTTAGGGTGACCTCTCCTCCATATGTAATTGTGGCTTTTGAAGTACTCAGCCCCTGCGGGGATGGCTCACGTCTGCCAGCAGCCCTCCTTCTTTTCCTGTTCTCCCCCAGGCAAGTCACTGCCTCAAATCTGACCTCTCTGGGTGGGTCTGTCCACTCAGGCCTCCGAGATTCCAGAGCAGGGCCACACGACCCTAACCTGAGGGAAGGAGACCTGGAACCAAGGGGAGGAAAGGCCCAATTGTTCCCCCTTGTTTGGAGAAGTGTCTCTGAGGACACCGAGTGGCATTACCCTCACGGCTTTCTCAGGGGGCCTGGGAAGGGACTGCGGGCCCGCCACTGGCAGACAGAACCCCAAATCATGCAGCCAGTTCCGCCCCTAAAACAGAGCCCCAGCTTACCAGCTTCTGCACCAGGAAGAAGTCCTTCTTGTAGATAGCAATGCCCTTGTTGAACAGCTTCCTCTCTGCCATCTTCCATTGGTCAGAGCCTGCGGGGCAGAAAGGGAGCCGAGGCAGTGAGCTGGATGGGGCTGTGTGTACCGCAGGGGGCGACCCCAGCTGGCACAGAGGTGTGAGGGCGCCCACCGGTGGTCCCCACGGGCATTCAGAGCCAGATCCACACCCTGCTATGGTACAGACTGAATGACATAAGCCCATGGAACCCTCGATGCTTTGCCTGGCCTGGGCAAGGGGCACCGTTCAGCGGGGATCGAGGACAGTGGCTGCTGTGCTTATGCCACCGGGTCACCGTCCCTTCTAAAGCACAGTGCCCGGCGTGGGACATGGCGCTCCAGGCGCTGCCTAAGTTCCAGGCACCCGAGGCTGGTGTGGACGGCACCCCCTAGACACCTGTCCCTTGCACCTTGCCACGGACTTTTCTGCCTGCACAGGCTCCCACCAGCCCACACCTTTCCCCCTCAGCCTCCAGGGCACAGGAAGCCCCTTGAGAACTACCCCAGCTTGGTGTCAGTTCCTTCTCTTTGGCTCTTGGCTTATCCAAACTCTCACGCCACACACCCCCCCCCCGCCCCAGGGGCCATGCCTCAGCGCAGAGCTGGGCCCCCCTGATGCCGGAGACTCCTGGAGGCTGCAGGTCCAGGCCCACCTGTGTAGTGATACGTCGCCAGCGGGTGGTTATGGGGCCGCAGGGGCTTCTTCAGTAGCAGCTTATTCAGCGTTTCCTGAAAGGGAAGTGGGAAAGCTCAGGGCCCTGCAGAGGTCTCAGTGGCTGGCGGAGCATCCCAGGTGCCGGGCAGAACTCAGAAGGCCTCTTCAGCCCTCCGAGCAGTAGGGTGGGCCTTAATCCCCCCGCCACACACACACTTAGCTGCTGAGGGACAAGGGGTCTGGTGGGATGGTGATGTCATGGGGGTGGGGCTGCTCAGGAACTCAGCCATGGGCCTCCTCAGAGGGGAACATGCATTCCCCAGGACAGAGAGCCACAGGTGCAGAAAGCCCTCAATGATGGTCTTTCTGAGGGTGGGGACTCAGTGACCCAGAACTGGAGACTGGGGTACACAGGAGGACCCTGTGCCGTGAAGTCTGGGCTCTGGAACTAAGATGGCTTGGTCAGACCCCCTGCCAGCCTCAGATCAGCTGGTCAGCAGACACGGGTCCGGGCCAGCCTCCCCGAGGGGCCCTCCCTCCACCAGGGCCGTTGTCTCACCAGGATGTCTCCCCTGGACTCGTGCAGACAATGCAGTGCCAGCTCCTGGTTGGTGCCAGCCCCAGGGAAAATACTGGAACAAGCGGCAGTCAACAGGTCTTCCACTGGAGCAAGCGTGGGAAGGGAGGAGAAGGAATCAGGTTCCGGGCCCAGCCCACCCACCTGCCCGACAGCCCACCTTCACCTCCTGGTCCCGGTCCCCTCTCACCTTGCCTCTGCTTCTCCCGGCTGCTCTCGAGGTTCTCCCACGGCTGCCACACCAAGTCAGCCTTGTGGGGGTCAGCGGCTGCCAGGGCGCGATCCCTCATCGAGGGGATTTCCGCTTGGAACCGGGAACCCACATTGATCCGTCTGCAGGGGTGGAAAGGGCAGGGAGTGAGGCCTCGCCTGGCAGTGACCGGGACTCCTTCTTGCTGGGGTGGGAGAAAGTGCAGGGGGTAACTGGCAAAGGCTGAGCACAGTAAGGCCTCAACTGGGTGGAAGGGAATTTGGCTTCTGTGAGGACAGCCCGGCAAAGGGCACCTGGTATGGCCAGAAAGACAAGGCCCAGAGGCTGGAAAGGGGAGAAGCTCCAGGTCTCCAGACACAGAAGTCTCTTGGACTATCTCCCTAATTCTCCTCAGAGGTGAAATTTAAACTGAGCTGGTCCTTTCCTTTCCCTGTGACTTCCACACAGAAGCAGGCTGGACACAGTAAAGCCCAGAGGCCACTGCAGAGTCTCAGAGGCCCCCTCAGCCCTCTGCGGGCCCCACACGACCCTCCTCTTCCTCACAGGACCCACATGCACTGGATCCCCCTCGGCCACCCTCATGCCACAGGCCAGAGAAAGGGCTGCACTTACGGCTCGATGCTCACTGGGGTGGCCTCCCCCATCACAGAGAGGACAGGTGGGGTGACTTCAGCGCTATCTATGGGACAAAAGGCACGTTGGTGAATGGTCCCCTCCTCCCTTTAGCAAGCGCCCCCCCCACCCCCACCCTACATGGCTGCTCTGTTTACAAAGAGCCACAGCAGTGACTCACAGAGACTCACACTAGGAAACCAGCACCCTGCATCCTGACTCCTCAGCCTGCGACTATGACGGCTAACTGTGACTTTGCCAAACATGTGGCTGCTTCTGCTCTCACGCCTGCTGAAAGGGGCTATTACTACCCACCCCCCAGGGCTAACGTGAGGGCTGAATAAGTCACGCACAGAGCCGCACCCTTGATAAATATTAGCTATTACTACTACTACTACTACTCCCACCCAGAGCTGGGTCCCTGCCCCAGGAGCTCCCACACTACAGAATTAACTCCGGCCTTAAGCCGTACTTGCTCTAGTCAAGGGGCTGAAACTTCTGGCACACTAGCACGGTGGTGAAGGGGATCCCCGTTTCATACTTCTCTCCACCCTTCCGTCCTGGATTCTCTGCCTCAGTTTCTCCTGAGCTAATCTTAGGTCCCACGGGATCCAGACACTCCCTTGCTCTGAAACCCAAACCCTGGCTGACTCCCCTCTGCAGCCTGAGATAAACCCCGAACTCCTCACTCTGCCGGCTCACACAGTCTCCCTTCCATCTATGCCTCCCACCACCCCCTCGCCCGGACCCCGGATCCAGCAGACCGCTTACTGTCGGCTCTCATCGCTCTCCCTGCCTGCCCCACCTCCAGGCCTTGGTACCGCTCATTTCCTCACCCTGGTGCACCCTCCCCACCCCCTTCCCACTTGAAGCTCAGCTCTAGCCCCACCCTCTCTTGAAGGCTGTCTTAAGGCCCCAGGCTGGGAGCCCCTGCAGGCTCGGGAGCTCAGGGTCTGCTTCACTCGCCGGCTGCTGCTCCCACTCTGCTCACAACCTCAGCTTTTCTGTCTCCCAGGTTCCCAGGTCAACTCCCTATTGACCCTGTACTCTCTTTAGAACAGACTATGCTGTCCCATGCACTGCCGGAGCCTTCACAGGCCCAGTTCAACGCTTTACACCCAAGTACTCGATAAACACTTCTGGATGGACAGGAGACCTCTCACTGCTGCCAGTCTGGTCTCTACAGTGACTTCTTCCTGCATAACCCAGACAGGGAGAGAAGCTTTGAAGCTTGGACAATATGTGAGAGGGGAGGAGGTCAGCCAGCCCAGGGTGAGTCATTTCTCTTGCACAGACACCAGGGGGCACCAGAGAGCTAGGCCGAGGGCGGTCAGGGTTGGAGGTTAACGTCATGACATGACTGCGTGGCCTCACCCCTCCACCTCACGTAGCCTTTACTCCCACTTAATCCTCCACCACCGCTAAGGGGCAGGATTATCCCATTTTTTCAGAGGAAATGGAGCCTTTCGTGGAGTGGGAAACATTCTTCAACAATTCACCATCTAGGCCAGCCAAAATGTCTGCTCTATGACAAAACTGTTTTGAGAGAGCCGGGAGACAGGATCTACCAGACAGTAAGTGCATACGGGACGCTCCAGGTATGATGTTAAGTGCTTTACGTCTGTTGATGCATACGAACCTCCCCGCAACCCTGCGAGGTGGCTATTAGTTTGAATGCCAGGAAACTGCTATTTGTGGATCCCAGAAGAGTTGAGATTGGCAATTTCATCATCAAGCAAATACTACTAGTATCTTCAATTAAATACGGAAGAAACTGAAGCTGAGAGGGTTTGAACGACTTGCACAAATAATAGTAAATGGTAGAACTGGGATCTGAACCTGTGCAGTTGGGCTCATACCCGCCTCCCACACCCCTGCCTGTTCTTGAACCAGGACAGTCTCCTTTTCTCTCTCAGAGAAGGGACTGGAACCCCTTTGCCCAGTGTTTTAGCCCAATCTCCAGCAGCCCTATAAGCAGAGTCTCATCCCTGCCCGCTGCCCTCCCCCCGCCCATTCCCTGCCCCCATGGCCCCTAATGGGGGGTGTCACTCACTAGACCGGAGCAGGGTGCGATGGGCACTCTTTGGCGTGATGGGAGGAGGGGCTGGGATGCTGCTGGTTGACATGATGGCATTGAAATAGAGGCCGGAGCCCTCCCGCACAGGGCTGAGGATGGGGGGAGGCGTGTAGGGGGGCAGCTCAAAGCTCCGCTCAGAGGGGTGGTCGGCGAGGCGGACAGGAGAGCGCAGGTGGCTCTGGTATGGGGTGATGTTGGAATAGACAGGAGGGGCAATGAAGGTGCCCGCCTTGGTGGGGATGATCAGGGGCTCAGGCCGTGGCCGCTGCTTTGGTTTCCGCACTGAAGTGTCCCCTTCCAGCTTGACGTTCATGTCCTCAGCCTGGAGAAGGAAACAGAACCAAGATGGCTCAGCCTCCTAGGTGCTGGGAAAACTGGAGACTTGACCACTACTTGTCAGTCTCACCTCTGGAACTTCGTCTGCCCGCTACACCGACCAAGGCAAGCTTGAGACAGGGAACAGGTCCAAAAATCCCTTTATGGTCTCCTCTAGGCTAGGGGTCAGCACACTGTTTCAGTAAAGGGCCAGAAAGTAAATTTCGGCTTGTGGGCTACATGCCCGTCTCCGTCACATATTCTTCTTCCCCTCCTCCTCCCCACGCTTTCCAAATAATCCTTTTAAAATGTAAAGTCCATTCTTAGGTCTGGATTTGGCCCACACGCCCTGGTTCGCAACCCCTGACATAAGTATGCTACTGGACAGGGAGCTATAGTAGTTAAGGTCCAGGCCCCGCGGCTGGATTGCTTGGAATGGGATCTACCTCCTTTACTTACACCGAAAATTTCTTAACTTCTCTGTGCATCAACATTTTTAACACGGGAATAATAATTACCTACCAAATGGGTTAGCAATGAAAATGAAATGAATTAATACTTGGAAATCATGGAGAACAGTACCTGATATATAGTAATTACTCAATAAATACGAGCTGCTATCAAGCTCTGTATATGATGGAGGTGCCTGCTATGTGCCCCGACCTGAGCCGGGTACGGGGCCACCAAATGAACAAAACAGTCCTGTCCTCATAGTATCAGTCCCATGACCACAGACTAGCCCATTCATGCTGTCAAGGGTTAGCGCTCCGAGGTTACACTTCTCCCTGCTCAGTAGGCCTCATGGGTCTTCAGACAGAATAGAGGGTAGGGCTGTAAGGGAACAGAGGCCTTTCTCTGTTCCATCCCTATCCTCTCAGGAGAATGGAACCCTATGAGGATGAGCAACATCCACATCGTCTCCCTGGGTGCAGGGCTGGCCGAGAGGTGAGGCTGGGTCACAGTGGCCCAGGAGGCCTGGGAACAGCAGCCTTTCTCCCCCTCCCAGGGTCCAGCCCACAACCCCTTTCAGCAGAGGGCCTTGATGGTCCATGAAGTCTTGGCCATGGCCTTTACCCATTTGTGCCCTTTTCTTTTCTTGCCCTTCTTTTCTTCTTTTACTAGGAAGAAATGAAATGTTTCATTCTTCCTCCCTTAGGGGAACAAGATGATTACACGGAAAAAAATGCGGTAGAACCGAAGGCCCCCAAACTTGCTAGACAAGAAACCCAACATGAACTCAGCTAGCTGTATTGATTTGTTAACTTTGTAATAAGGGAAATGGAATTAAACTAATATTTGACAATATTTTTGGTATTAATTTTGTAGATGTGATAGCAATATTGAGGTTATATGGAAAGAAGGAAGGTAGGGGGAGGAAGGGAGGAAGCAAGGAAAGAAGGAAAGGAGAAAGCTTATGTATAGTGTACTTCAGATACAAACCTAAGTATTTATGAATGCAATGATATGGTGTTTGGGATTTGTTTAAAACAAAAAATCTAGTGGCAGAAGAAGTGGAGGTACAAATTTAAAAAAAGGATGTCTGTATTCTGAAAACCGTTAAAACCAGGGGGTGACTAAATACTGAGGTTCATTTTATACCATCCTCTACACTTTTGTGCAACACTGAAAATATGTATAATACAAGGAAAAATAAATAAGTAAACAATAACAATAAATAAATACATAAACAGACCTCCTCCTAAAGCCTGGTGAAGTGAAAGTACCCACAGGTGGGGATTCAAGAGATCCAAATTCCAGGGCTAGCTCTGTCATTTCTTGGCTGTATGAACTTAGGTAACTTCTCGCATTTTCTGGACCTACTTCCTCATCTGTGAAATGGGCATGTGGAGCTGTGCAGCTGCTCAGGCTCCTTCCAGTCATCCTCAGGACAAGCTAAGGCCTCTAGCCTCCAATCTCTATCACAACCAGGGAGTAGAGACTGAGCTGCCTGTGATAATCTCCGAGTTCCCTTTTCTGTTACGAAAGACAGGCTTACAGGCCAAATCTCCAGCTGAGAACTAAAAAATCCTTGCCGAAGAAGGAGAGCCTGATAAACCCCCAGGCCTTGGACTGGGGCTCCAAAAGGCTAACTCCTCAGAATAAAGGTGACTCAGAAATACACTCGTCATCACATGGAATAATGCTTAACTTAAAATCATCTCATCTCAGGACGCCTGGGTGGCTCAGTCGGTTAAGCTGCTACCTTCAGCTCAGGTCATAATCCCAAGGTCTTGGGATCGAGTCCCGCATCGGGCTCGTTCCTCAGTAGAGAGCCTGCTTCTCTCTCTGCCTCTGCCTGCCACTCTGTCTGCTTGTGTGCTCGCTTGCGCTCTCTCTCTCTCTCTCTCTCTCTCTGACAAATAAATAAATAAATAAAATCTTTTTTAAAAAATCACATCATCTCGATCGGTGATTAAATTAAATAATTCAGGATTGCTAATGCCCTTTGCTACCTGTCAGATGCAAAGCTAAATCCTCTCTGGAAGACAAGATCATCATCCACAGTCTTTAATTACCTCAACAATTTTTCATATATGCCTGACATGCAATTAAAACTAACCAGATCTGTAAGAGAACAAAATGTGACTTAAAAACAAGAAGTAACAGGCATTTAAAAAAAAAAAACAAAAAAAAGAACAAAAACAAGAAGTAACATAACAGAAGGAGACCCACGAGGATCTCACGAATGGAGTTATCAGACATAAACTCTAAGAAAACTATGCTTAAATTATGCAATAGAAGAAAAGGTTGAAAATTTCACTGAAGAACTAGAAATGCTACAAATGAACCAAATAGAAATTCAGTAACTAAAAAAAAAATAACTAAAAATAAGAACTTGATGAGTGGGCTTAACAACATATTAGATACAGCTAAAGAGAGAATGGGTGAACTGAAAGTCCAGAGTAAGAGAAAAGTGGAAAATACAGAAAAGTGCATGACAGACAAAACAGGGGATATGGTGAAAGGCTCCAACAAACGTGTAACTGGAGTTCCAGAAGGAGAGAAGAGAAAAAATGGGGCAGATGAAATATTTAAAAAGGACTACAAACTCTAAACAGGATAAACACAAAGCAAACCAGTATTTAGGTCTAACAGCAAAAGTGCTGAAAAGCAATGACAAAAACAAAAACAACAACAAAAAAAAACACTTAAAAACAGTAAGATAAAATGACACCTTATATTCAAAGAAACAACAAGGGGCACCTGGGTGGCTGGGTTAAGCCTCTGCCTTAGGCTCAGGTCATGATCCCGGGGTCCTGGGATCGAGCCGCGCATCATCGGGCTCTCTGCTCAGCAGGGAGCCTGCTTCCCTTCCTCTCTCTTTGCCTGCCTCTTTGCCTACTTGTGATCTCTGTCTGCCAAGTAAATAAATAAAATCTTTAAAAAACAAAACAAAACAAAAAAAAACAAAAACAAAATGGCTTATGGTGATTTCCTAATACTGTAACTACAACAAAGTCTAAAGACAATAGAATGATATTAAATGCCAAGAGAAAGTAACTACCAACACAGAATTCTCCACCCAGCAAAGTTATCCTCCTCCTCTCTTGATAGCTCTCTAATAAATAAATCTTAAAAAAATAAACATTTTCAAACAATCAAAGACTAATAAATTTAATCATGAACAGACTCGCACTGAAGGAAATACTAAGGGGCGTTCTTCAAACAGCACATAAATGTTCTGAGCTAGAAGCCTGGAGATATGAGAAGAAATGAAAAGCAACAAATTGCTAAGTCTTTCAGTAAATCTAAGAGGAACAACAACTGAACAAAACAATGTTATCACTGAGGAATGTATAGAATTGTTGAATCACAAGATTGTACAGATGAAACTAAAATAACACTGTATGTTAACTATATAGGAATTAAAGTTAAAAACTTAATAAAAACAATGATGTTATAATACCCTGGTGATGTTAAAATGTTTAGAGAATGAAAATACATGTTAATAATTCTACAAGTTAGAGACTGGTGAAAAATGGAGTAAAAGTGTTGTAAGAATTTGCATTGTTCTGCAAGAGGTAAAATACTAATTTATATTAGATTTCAATAAGCCAAGAATGCATGTTTTACACTGTAGTAGCTCTTTCCAACCAGAAAATTAAGCCCTAATGTCATGAGGCATTCACTATACGTAATGACTTAGCTTGCTTATGCATCTGGAATGGTACTAGCTTTGTGCCATCTGAGAAGGTAGTCATTCAAATTCCTTTTTGTGGGACTTAGTTCTCTCACATGAATCCAGAAAAGAAAGGCTACCCGGATAATTACTAAAAGAGTAATGAATAAATAAGAGTAATAATGAAGTAAATAAATAAGAATAATAAACAAGTATATAACTAATAAATTAATTGAGAGGGAAAATGGAGTAACAAACCCAATCAAGCCAAACGGGGTGAGGGGGTGGGGGAAAGGAATAGAAAAGGCAATATGGGATAAATCAGAAGGCAAACAGTAGGGGTGCCGGGGTTGCTCAGTGGGTTAAAGCCTCAGGTCATGATCCCAGGGTCCTGGGATCCAGACCCACATCGGGCTCTCTGCTCAGCAGGGATCCTGCTTCCCCCCCTTTCTCTGCCTGCCTCTCTGCCTACTTGTGATCTCTGTCAAATAAATAAATAAAATCTTTTTTTTTTTTTTAAAGATTTTATTTATTTATTTGAGAGAGAGACAGTGAGAGAGAGCATGAGCGAGGAGAAGGTCAGAGAGAGAAGCAGACTCCCCGCTTAGCCAGGAGCCCGATGCGGGACTCGATCCCGGGACTCCAGGACCATGACCTGAGCAGAAGGCAGTCGTCCAACCAACTGAGCCACCCAGGCGTCCCAAATAAATAAAATCTTTAAAAGAAAAAAAAAAAGGCAGATTTAAACCCAAGTATTTCTGTAATTATGTGAAAGTAAACTACAGCAATGCTCTAAAAGACAAAGGTTATCAGAACAAATAATAACAAACCCCAATTATAGACCACTTGAAAGATACACCTTAAGCATAAGGCTACAGAAGGGCTAAAAGCATAAGGCTACAGAAGGGCTAAAATTAAATCGATGGAAAAGATACACATCTCATCCATTCCCCCTCCCCACAACACTAATCAAAAGAAAGCTACTGTTGGGGCGCCTGGGTGGTTCAGTGGGTTAAAGCCTCTGCCTTCAGTTCGGGTCATGATCCCAGGGTCCTGGGATGGAGCCCCGCATTGGGCTCTCTGCTCAGCAGGGAGCCTGCTTCCCCCTCTCCCTCTCTGCCTTCTTCTGCCTACTTGTGATCTCTGTCAAATAAATAAATAAAATCTTAAAAAAAAAAAAGCTACTGTTTCACAAAATAGACTTTAAGAGGCAAAAAGATTATGAAAGATAAATAGAAGCATTTCCTTATGATGAAGTGTCTAATCCACTTCTAAATGAGTATGCAACTAATAACACAGCATCAAAATGTATAAAACAAATGCTGACAGAAAAGATGAGACAGATAAAACCTCAATCTTAGTGAGAGACTTTAACATATATATGTTGGTACTGATAAACAAGTAAACATCTCTGCATCCCAGCGCCTAGCACAAAACCTGACCCATATTAGAAATTTTGCTAACCTGTAATGAGATTCACACATCCTAGATTTTCCTAGGCAGTCTTAATTTTAAGTATAAAACTATCTAACTGTCTCCCATAAATGCATTTCTCTGTCAATTTGGTTTGGAAAATATAAATAGTATCTCCACAGGTTGCTCGAATCCCTCCTGTATTGCCATGTTCTCCTTTTTTCCACAGGGTATTAGGTCCCCAGGAGCACACAGGTACTAGAGGTAGAGGTGTTTGCATGGGGAGCTTCTCATACCTGAGCTGGGGCATCAGCCCCCGGGATACGGGTGGACCGCCTGCGGGTGACGATGACGGACGGCTTGTGTTCAGTGGGGTTTTGTTCAGGACCCTTCCCATCCTCGTCAACACCTCCAGCTTGGGCCACCTCAGTTGGGTCCATAGTCCGCACAGGCACAGATACTGGGATGATGAGGGGTACCATCCCGCTGTCCTCTCGTGCTCGCTTGGCAGCTAAGGAAGGCTCAGAAAACTCCACCCCACACTTGGTAGTTGAAGCCAACACACTTTTCCGCTTCTCCTCAGAGCCACTGGCATCCTGGAGGAGAGGGAGGGGAAACAGAGGTTAAGGTTTAGAAGGTAAGTCCTAGACCTCTAGTCGCCACTGGATTCAGGAACTCAGACACCCACGATGGTTCATTCCCATGAACCATAGCATTTGATGCTATGATGGTTCCCATGAAAACCGATGGTTTTCACCGTCTTTCCCTGAATACCTTTTCTCTCACCACATTCCCAAATACTCCCTATAACCTCCCTTCTGCCAGGACTTCGGATCCTGCCTGGCACGGGGGTCCCCAGATGGCCATTTCAAGCCACAAGTGGCTTACAGCCTGTTTTGTTTCATCTGTATGGGGCATGGCACAAGAAACAGTATCTAAACTCAAAACGTATCTCTGCGAACAAACAAACTAACAAACAAAAAACGTATCTCTGCAAAAGAAAGTAACCAAGGAACCTGTTACCAGGCAATGGTGGTCTTTGTACCTTTTCCCCATTGGCAAGTGGCTGGAGGGAAGTCAAATTCTATATCCTCTGACAGGTCAGCCTGGCCCAAAGACATGGGGAAAAGCGGGTGGGGGAGTATGGGGGGAGGGTAGAAACCCCTAGGGAAGGAAGGTGCAAACACCAGCTTTGGAGCCAGATACTAGGCTTTTATCTTAGCTTTGCGCCCTTTGTAGAACTCCAAAAGCCTTCAGGTTCTTTCCATCTCCGTCAATGAAATAATCCCTGGGCCTCAGCTTCTTTAGCAACAAAACAGGATAATGGCACCATTCGTCACAGGGTTTGATGACAAATTATTTGTGACCAAGTATAAGAAAGTGCAAGTACAAGAGAGTGCTCAGATTCGGTTCATTCTTCTTCCCCCCTTGTGGCCCTTTCTTTTAAATCCACCTGATTGCAGCAAAATTTACATAAAACAAAATGCACCTATTTTTAATTAGTTTGAAGCATTCTGACAAGTATAATCACCTGTGTAACCACTGTCACGTTCTTGTTTTCGTACATAGGATCTGGCAACGGTTTCACCTGCCCCTATTCCCAGTCCTTCATGTGCCAACCCACAATGGCACCTTCCTGCCTGCGGACTACACGTGTGCAGACATTTCCTCTCTCCTTCAGGTTGGGATGGACCTACGTAGAGACTCTGCACACAGGGAGCTCAGAATTCCCAAAGCCTACAGGTTCTTTCCGTCTCCGTCAATGAAGGGAATACACTGCCCTGTGGACTCCCCTGGCCCCAGACACGGCTCCCCGTGCCCTGTGCCAGGCCAGGCCTGCACCCCGTGCCACTCTCACCTTTGCGTTCTGCAGTGAGGCTAGCTCCACTGCCTTCTGGGCCAAGGTCAGCAAATTGGCCTCCTGCGATGCCCGGCGCCTCCGTCGAGTGCTCTGGATCACCCCACCCCGTAGCACCTGCCCACAGTCCCCCGTGCCCACGGCCCGCACGCCCTCCTCACTGCCCATGGCAGGAGCCTCCCGCTCCCGACCGTTGGGTGCCAGTCTCTCCCCGTCGGACAGCAACTGCGACTCCCTCAGCTCCAGCGGGAATCCCAGAGCTTCAGGATGCGGCTGCCCCAGGGGCCCAGGCGGCGGCTGCTGTGGGGGCCAGTGATGCAGGAACAGGTTGCTGGTGGGCTCCTGTCCAGGCTGGGTGCCGGCCACATCCAGGGGGGCGGAAGGCAGGACGCCCTCCTTCGAGAGGCGGCGGGAGCGGCGGGGAAAGGCGATCTGGGACTGAGGTAGCACAGGCTGTGGGGCTGACTCCTGCAGGAGGGCCTTGCGCAGTTCTGGGTTCATGTCAGGGTTGGGGGCGAAGGGGTAGGGCGCCATGCTGTGGTGAGCCAGGTGCGACTGCCCCAGGGGCCCGGCCGGCTGCAGCCCAAAGTCCTGGGGCTGCTGCGAGGGGGGTTGCTGCATGGGATAGAAGTTCTCGAAGAGCGGCATCTGCGGGAGGGCGGCCTGCGGCGCCGGCGGCTGCTGCTGCTGCTTCTGCGGCGGGAAAGCCGCCACCGGGTTGGGGGGCGGTGGGCCCTGCCGGAAGACCTGCCGGTTCACCTGGTGGCCGAACGCCAGCTGGAAGGGTTGCAGGGGCAGTGTCTGGTTTGGGGGCTTCTTGGCCACATGGAAAGAGTTCAGGGGAGCCTGGGGCCGCCCGACCTCCAGCTGCACCTTCTGCGGCATCATCGGCCGCACCGCATTTCCGTAGCGGTCCAGCTGCTGCCCCGCTCCTTTGTCCCGCTTCAGCGCCTCGGGGTGGCTGTAGTACGTAGAGACCCCCATGCCGGGGTGGGGGCTCCCCTTGGGTCCACTGTAGAGAGGCAGGCTGTGGCGGTTCCACGTCGTGGGGGGCGGAGGCTGGCCGGGCTGCTGCTGCCAGCCGCTGTCGCTGACGCCCCCGCCGCCTCCGCGTTCGGGGCCCCGCCCCGGAGCCATTACGGAGTTGGGCCACTTGACGGAGCCCACCTGCTGGGACAGCATGGCCGCCGTGGTCCGCTCGGGACCATACACCACGGAGTTCAGCAGGGCCAGGCTGTTGGGAGGGGGCAGCTCCACAGGCTGGGAGACAGGGGCCGCCCCTGCCGGGCCCTCGTGCCCGAAGTAAGGCTCCTCCTTCACTCTGGTGGACTGTGGAGGGGCGGGGGGCTGCTGTGGGGCCTGCAGGGGTTGGGGCTGCTCCTTGGGAGCTGGTTCCTGGTCCCCAAAGAGGCAACGCTTCCGCTTGTTCTGAGCCTTGGGCTGGGCCTGGAGGTTCATGGTGTGGCCAACCGGGCCCTGGCAGTGAGCCCTACTTCACCAGTTGCCCATGCCCTGTGGGAAGGTCCTGCTGGAAGCCCAGCTCTTGTCCGGGAGCCAGTGGGGGCAGAGAGGGAGGGGGATGAGGCCAGGCACGGGGAGATAGCAGGTCGGCTCTTCCTTGTTCTTGGCGGAGAGGTTCTTGGCCTCGGCTACTCTGCCCAGTTCATGATGTTCCACAGGGCCCTGGAGCCTGCAGACAGAAAAGCGATAGCGTCAGCCACAGCCTCCCAGGATGCCCCAGATGTCAGCACAAGTATGAGGGAGGGGCCCACGCTCACAGAGCAGCCCTGGCGAGGCAGGAGCCAGGGCCTCCGGTGTGAACGACCAGAAGGCAGTGCTTTGTGACTCTCCTTGTCCCACCAGCTCACCCTGCAGCATTTGGGTGTGTAATCTGTACACGGCACAAAGGCATCTACCAGGGAACAAGCAGGGCTGAGATCCAGTCGGATCCCCTACAGCCACGACGGGAAAAGGGGCAACAAAGGCCTTCTCACAGGCCAGGTCTGGCTGCCCATAGGCTGAGCATGTCTGTCCACACAGTAGCTTCCCCAGCAGACCCAGGAGTTTTATCCACACCATGCCTCCTGTGATGCTCCAAGCATATCTCAGACACAGGAAGTGGAGACAACGGGTCATTCCTAACTATGTGGCTCCAGGGTGGGGAGCCCACCAGGTCCTTGCAGAGCCCAGGGCTAGCTCCCAGTCGTTTGCACGGAGGCGTGCAGGTGAGGCCCTAGAAGGGTAGGTGCAGTTCTAGCCCCACCCCTGGGAGGAGCTGCTGGGTGGGACTGCTGTGGCTAGTCTTTCCCAAAACAGCACAGAACCTGTTTTGCAGCCCTGGCTGGCTGGAGGCAGGATCCAGCCTGGTACCTGGTCAGCAATCCTCACCTACCCTCCTCCACCGCCAAAGAGCTCCTAGCGTCCTGGGCAAAGGACTGGCGCAACTACGATACTGAGGGGATGCAGACTGCTAGGACTTAGGTCTGAAATGTTTTTCTGTGGCATGGTGTGACTTAAAAGTGTTCACGGTGTCTGTGTTTATTTTCTAACTTCATTAAAAAAAAACAACAACAACAACAAAAAAAAGCAGGTTGCTCTATTTATGCTGCTATAGGACAGCCCAAATCAAGACCAGTATTTTATAACTTACATGTATTTTTATCACCTACATGTACACCCTGCATGTATTTTCAAAGCTCTGTCTTTCGTCAGAGGGCTTCCCCCCCCAACCCCCACCCCTGGAAGCTGGTGAAGGTGGGAGCTACTCAGCCCACCTCCTCTCAAAGCCACTAAGATTCTGGTCCTGAGCCAGTTAGGCCAGGAGGGAAGGGGAGGGAGAGGAGGGGAGCTCAGGAAGCCCCGGGGAATGAACCTGCAGGTCCAGACCAACCTCAGACCCTACAAGCTCCAGGTCCTAGTTAGTAGTCCCAGGAGTTCCCGGGAAACCAGCCCAGTCAAGGAGGGCTGGGGCTGGGAGTAAGGGCCGGCTCTCTCGGTGCAAGGCTCCCTATCACCAGTTCACAGGCTTCCGCAGCTCCCCAGCCCTTCCCCTGCAGCTCCCCAGCCCTTCCCCTCCCGGAGCTGCAGTGACTCACTCCAGCGCCCCCCCCCCCCCCGCCTTTCACTTTCACCAGCACCCAGAAGGGGAGGGACTTCCTCCTCCATTTCCTTCCTCAGCCCTGGGCCCCGCAGTAAGCAGACAGCGCTTCCTGCCAGCACCCTCTTCGACTTCACTTATGGAAATCGGGGGAGGGGAGGGAGAGACTAGGTGGGCATCCAAGTCCCCCTGGCCCTGGCAGCAGGGGAACAATTTGCACAAGCAGGGAGTGCAGAGGACCATGGAAAACACCTTTAGAACAAACCCCTTTCTCTTGCCTTTAAACTCTCATTCCCTGACAGCCAACCTGACTCAGACCAGAGACCCCAAAGCCAGCGATCCCCTCCCCCATGAAAATAACCCTGGGTGGCAGGGCGAAGATGCAGGCTGGGACTGTCGGTGACAGGCGTCAAGCTCGGCCTCTCCAATCAGCGTGAGCAAACGAGACAGGTCTGCAGAAGCAAGACAGAGAGGAAGGAAGAATGTGCCCGAGGGGAGGGCGCGAAGGGGAGCTGGCCGATCCACGTGCCTCAGCAACCCCCCCCCCAAGAGCCCCTCAGGTGCTCAGGTGCACTCCTGCTTCCCCTGCCCTCGCAGGCCTGTTGCCTTTGATGAGCTACAGCAGCACCAGCTCAAGGGCTTGGGGACTGGAAGAAGGGAAGGCCCATGTGACAGATGAGCTTGTGTGCACGTGTGAGCGTGTACACCTGGTGGAGGGTAACCCAGGGACCCAGCCCGGGGTGGGGGGATGGCTGGCCACTTGGAGCCCAGTGGGGAGGGTGAGTTCTGCAGGCTGGGTTGAGTGAGATGGAGGCCAAGTCTGTGCATGGAGCTCAAGGCAGGGCTGCTTGGGGGCCTAGGGCCCTGGGCCCCAAGCTCACCAGCTGCTTGGTCAGGCTAGTCAGCCTCCCCTCCTCAGCCCTGCATGTCAAGAAGGACCCACAGTAGGTTTCTAAAACTGGCCTGGGACCTTGCTTAGAAGAAACCAAGGCAGCAGATTCTGGGGAGGTTGAATCACCCCAGAAGCTTCTGCAGAGGCCTTCCTGTCCCCACACACTGGCAGGCTGAGTGCCAAGAGCACACAGACACCCAAACCTGCAACCCTCAGAGAAGGCAGGTCATGATCTGGGGGGATGAGAAGACCGAAAGATGCCTTGGAACCCTACAGGAAGGAGGGGAGGACCCACACCGAGGCAGCAGGGCTCCAAGGATGGTGGTGGCTGTGGCAGCAGCAGAAGGCACCTGTCCCAGGTCTGTCCTAAGCGCTTTGCATAGGTTTAGTTTCCACAACAGCATTATACGGCAGCATGAAGGCCAAGCATGAAACATTGCTATTTTAACCTCCATTTTACAGATGAACTAGTTGAGGCTCAGGGGGGCTAAGTAACCTGAACCTAGGTCTGTCTGCCTCCCAGACCAAGCTCTTCTTTTTTTTTTTTTTTTTTTTAAAGATTTTATTTATTTATTTGACAGAGATCACAAGCAGGCAGAGAGGCAGGTAGAGAGAGAGGAGGAAGCAGGCTCCCTGCTGAGCAGAGAGCCCGATGCGGGGCTCGATCCCAGGACCCTGAGACCATGACCTGAGCCGAAGGCAGCAGCTTAACCCACTGAGCCACCCAGGCGCCCCCAAGCTCTTCTTTTTTGTCCCTACGACATGCCACAAAGACACCAGGTCCCTCTCTGCATCCCCCCTTCCACAGCATGTGCCCCACCATCTCAGGGCAAGGACTTCTGGACACAGATACACCTCCTCACTGATAGGCCCCTCACCCCTGCCCGAACCGTTGGCAGGTAAGCCTCTTTTATTTCTACCCCAATACAGCTGAGGCCCTCAGTCCTACAGGAAAGGAAGGAAGAAATGGGGCTTCAGCACAGAACAGCCACCCACAAGGAGGTCTGAGACTGCACTGGCCACTTCAGTCCAGTCCTCTGGGCCTGGACTCTCCAACCCCTGCAAACTCACCCCTGCCTCAGGTCTACGTGCTGCTGGTGGGGCTTCCAGCTCTCATACCCTACTTGAACCTCACAGCCTGTAACTCTGGGCAGGACCAAGCCACTTCCTCTTGTTTCCTGTGCCCCAACCCCACTTCTCTGTTCCTCAGGTGGAAGTCAGCCTGGCCTTCCTCCCAGTGAGGAAGAGGAAGGAAGCCATCTTTTCCAAAGGCTACTGACCTATGGGCCAACTCCCTGAGGGTACGGGGAAGATGGTGTAATGAGGAACTTCTGCAGCGGCTCTCCCCCTCCCCCGGGACCAGCTGCAGGGTCTCTAACAGCGGATGAGGGAACACTGCAAAAGGAAACCCACAGTCACCAAGGGGCTCCAGACACTGCAAGCCACTTATCAGTCTGTTCGACTGTCTGTCCCAGCTCTAGTCCCTCTCCCTTCCTCTGGGCACCTCACTGCTCTAGCCGATCTCTGACCAGAGATGCCCCTGGGCTGAAGACAAGGCAAGAGTCTGTTATCAATGACCGGGGACCCATGACGCTTTCAGGAGGATCTGTGGTGGAAAACACTCTCTCTACGGAGAAAGCAACATGCACCAAGAAAAGAAAACAGTGCTGAACCCGCATACGTGTTTTGCAGACACATGAGGGAAGGCGCTGGAAGGGTGTTTGGATGCCCTATGCTGATGGTGAGACCATGCCCCCAGAGACGGCACGTAGAAAATATGCAGCTCCCCAAGTGCCCTCAACAGTCCTGCCACATGCCCAGCCCTCAACGTTGGGGCACAGTGGGGCCAGGCCATGACCACCAGGAGACCAGAGCCATCCACAAGTTTGAGACACTGAGTGCGGCCATCTGAGAGATGAAACCAGTGTAAGTCAAGGTGACACAGGCCAGGAAGGAGATGCTTCACCTGGTCCCACAGCAGCTGCAGGAGCTCAGCTCTGCCCTGGATACGGGAGCTGACTGGAGAACCCTCCTGGCCCTTCTCCCTAAAGCTTCTAACTCCTGCTCTTACAACCTGGGCCACTCCCAGCCCCACAAACTCAGCGCTGGGAGGATGGAGAGTCAGAGCTCACACATCCCTAACCAAGACAGTACACACCTATTTATGGCATCTAACAAATCCCTAGGTCAGCCAATTCCCAGAGCACCAGACAGGCTATGTCAGGACAAAGTCTAAACTCCCCATCCTGCCCACAAGTCCCGCAGACTTTGGCTCCCGCCACCTCTCTCCACCTGCCACGCTTGGGCTCTCCTTCAGTGCTGTTCCTGCTCTGCTTCCAGGTCTTTAGCAAGGCAGAACCTCTGCCCCTGACACCCTCCCAACCCTTTCATCTGGCCAGGTCCTACTCGTCCTTCAGGTCTGAGACACTATTTCCTCTGGGAAGCCCCTCCCTCACCCCAGGGCTGAGCCAGGAGCTTCCTTATGCACCCACAACACCTCCCAGCCACCTCCCCGTCCCATACCACGCTTAGCACACAAAACTCTAGAGGCCTGTATCTTTGTCCCCAGTAGACAGCAAGCTCCACGGAGCAGAGTTTGCAGACCATTGTACCTTGACTCTTGACTTGTACCTGCCCCATGGGATGCTCATTCAAGACTGCGTCCAAGGTGAGTAGGAGCTCTGCCTGGCCAGGGGCACCACTCATGGCCAGCGTGTCCACCCTGGGCTCCCACCCAGGCCCTGGCTCCCAGTCTCTCTCCCCGATGCACAACAGAGATCCCCGTGACCCTGAGATGAAGTGAAAAGCCCATCCAAACTCCATCCCACGGCATCCCATCAGCTGCTGCCCCACACCACAGGCAGGCCAACTGGAAAAGTGCCAGCACCCCTGTCACCCTGTCCAATTTTTCTTCCCCCATGGCCTCTCACCCTTGCTTTGACCATAGCCAGAAACGTGGATCTGTTTACCTCGTGCCCTGACATGGCTGGGCTGGGCCCTGAGACACCAAGTTGTCTGGCTAGGATGCCAGGAGCAGTGAGGAGGGGCCCTCCTTGGCCCAGCTGGCCCTCCAGCCCATGCTCCTATCCTGGAAAGTTCTCTCTCAGATACTCTGGGGTCTGTGGCTACCACAAGACTAGTCAAGTGGCCTGGAACTGTCATCTTGGGCTAGCTAGAGTTGCCCAGGCCCTAGATAACCCCTCCCTCTGGCCACAGTGCAATCATCAGCCATGCTGTGTTCCAGCCCACCCCCCACCTTTAACTGAGAGTTCACACCAGGCCAAAGGGCTCCCTGTCTCCAAACCACTGGACACATACATTGTGTTCATAAGGAGTTTGCATGCCAGTAAGGAAGCACATACCAGCAACAGGGACAAGGACCTGACTCTGACAAGTGTCACTTCCCCTGGGGAGGGGGTCAGGGGGTGAGAAAGCAGGTCCTATATGATCCACCCATTCCCAGATTAGCACTTCTCTGGACCCGGCTTCAGCTCGGAATTGCAGAGCCCAGGACAAGAGGGTCCCAGGGATCTGAGCCATCAAGCGGGTGAGAAGGTTCGGCCAGGGTTCCAGCTGGCTACGGTCTGAGCTGTGACAGTAAAAATGTCAATGCCAAGATGCCTTTGAAGGGATGTGTGTGAGAGAGGAATCCTCTGCCTTACGAGGCGCTCTCGGGGCTTCAGGCAGACACCTACCCTCCCCTCCGCCTCCAGCAAGCACCCTCAGGAAGTCCATAGGAAGCCAGAATGTCCAAAAGAAGCTACGAGAGCGAGGTCTATTTTATAGGGGGGAAGCAGAGAGAAAAGAGAGTCCCAGGAAGAGCCTGGACACGATCAAATCTCCAGGCCCAGCTTCTGCCCACATGGAGGGGACTGGCTGCCTCCCTCTGAGGCAAGGGCCACCAACAATCACAGGCAGCCTAGGAAAATCCCTTCCGGCAGGATTTGGGAGTCCCAGGGGACCAAGGTAAAAGCTGGCAGGTTTTGGCTTTCTCCAGAAGAGAAACAGCAAATATGAAATCTCTGTACCCTAGGGACTCGCACCCCCAGAGGCTGCTCCAACCTCTACCTCCCCTTTGGAAAGGCCAGGCGGGCTCCTCAGCAAGTCTAGGGCAGGGCTCTTTGCAGTCTATGCCTAAGCCTCAGGGCTAGACTCTGCCCCAGGCCAAGACACAGAGGAGCTGTCTCACAGGGGCCTCCCTAAACAGGGCCTGACCCTGCCTACTGAACAACTCCCCCTCCCCACCCCCACCCTCCACCGCCATCACACACACACACACACACACACACACACACACACACACACACCCCTTGCAGCCCTCCAGTTCTGGGGAGACACAGGAGACACGGCACGGTCCCTACCCGCACAGAGCTCCCGGCCCAATGGAGGACACAGAAACACACAGATTATAACCCACAGTGGCCCATGCAGGGGTGAGAAATCCGAGAACAAGTGACCTGCGGAGAGTTCCCTGACTCACAGCCTTGACCAGAGCTGTTCCCTCCACCCGGAAGCCTTGTCTCCAAGCTGACAGTCTACCTCCTGTGGGCAGCCTCTGGCACACACAGTTCCCGCCCTTTCTGAATCTTCACGCTCTTTCTCCGTATTAATCATTTTCCCATAGTACTACTTCACTCTCTCTGTTTTTGCCCCAAGACTGGGGGAACCAGGGCCTGGAGGCAGTGTGGCCCAATGGCGAGTGTCGTGGACTGGTTACCCAGTCACACATGTCTGGTCCAGGAGCTGCAGCTCCCTGGTTCCTGCCTCTGAAGAATTTAGGAGCTTTGGGCAGGCCATGGGGGCAGTGGAGGGAACAAGGCAGGACAAACACCTTTGTAACCAGCAACTGCGACATGAAGTATTAGCCACCAGCACTGACCACATGCCCCGTATGTGTGAGTACTGCTTACTTGTGTAACCACTATTCCCACCTGAGAAATGAGAAAGGTTGGCTCTGAAAACAACTTGTTCCAGGTCAGAGCCTGAGGACACGGTGAGGAGCCAGGGTTCAAATCCAAGTCCATCAACTCCAAACCAGATCTCTATCACACCCTGCGGCCCACCTGTGTTGAGCAGTGATTCTCAAACCTACCCTAAGAAATGGATTTATGGGTCCAGTGAGGAGTGGGAGGTGGAAAGCCGCAATGCTCCACAGGAAGCCCTGGTGGTGGCCGCGTGCTGGAGCAGGGGAAAGACGAGAGGGTTGGGGAAGGGCGTAAGATGGTTTCTGAGGACCCACTGCTCCTTCCTCCCCAAAGGAGCCGACTGCCAGAGGGCCATATCCTGCCTAGGAGATGAGCAGAATCCCACCGAGCCCTGGGTGGACTCTGCTCTCAGTCAGCCCTAGGGCCGACCATGGCTCTGAGACTGCCAGAGCCCCCACATGAACACCACTGTCTACTACGTACTTACTATCTGTCAGGCATGGTGCCAAGTGCATTGCCAGCAACATCTCATTGAACCCTCACTCTTCCCAGTCTCATTTGTAAGTCAGGAATGATACACTCAGAAATACCTATTTAACGCAAAAGAAGACTGTAACAGAGTAACAGAGAAACAAACAAACAAAAAGACATTAAGACAGACATCAATAGCAGAATGGCAGATATAAACTCTACCCTATCGATAATTATTTTAAATGTAAATAGATTAAACACTCCAATTAAAAGGGAGAGGTGGGGAAAATGGGTTAAAAAATAGAAAAAGAAACCACGATCCAACTATATGCTGTTTACAAAAGACACACACTTTAGATTCAAGGACGCAAACAGGATGAAAGTAAATGGATGGGGAAAGACCACATAAAAGGGTAACCAAAGGGAGCTGCACAAATCACTCTAATATTATGCTAATAGATTTCAAGACAAGAATTCTTCCTGGAGGGGCATCTGGGTGGTTCAGTGGGTTAAGCCTCTGTCTTCAGCTCAGGTCATGATCTCAGGGTCCTGAGATGGAGCCCCACATTGGGCTGGCTCTCTGCTCGGCGGGGAGCCTGCTTCCTCCTCCCTCCCTCCCTCTCTGCCTGCCTCCTCTGCCTACTTGTGATCTCTCTCCCCATCAAATAAAGAAATAAAATCTTAAAAAAAAAAAAAATTCTTCCTAGAGACAAAGAAGGGCCTCTTATAATGATAAAAGCATCCACCCCTCAAGAGAATATTACAATTAGAAACATAAATGCACTTAACAACAGAGTCGCCAGTATACATAAGGTGAAAACTATCAGCATGGGTGGGAGAAATAGACAATCCAACAGTAATATCCAGAGACTGCAATAATGGTCCACTTTGACTAACAGACCGAACAACTAACCAGAAGATCAATAAGGAACATAAGACTTCAACACCAAGAAGCAACTAGACCTAAACAGATACCTACAGAACATTCCACCCAACAACAGCAGAATACACATTCTTCTCAAGAACACATGGAATATTCTCTAGGACAGATCATAAATTAGCCTATAAAACGAGTCTCAATAAATTCAAAAGAAGTGAAACCATTCGAAGCATGTCCTCCAATCAAAATGAAACAGAATTAAAAATCAACAACAGAAGGAAATTTGGGGAATTTACAGGAAATGAAGGTTCTAAGGAACTTGTCAGGTTGTCCCAGCCCAGAAAGGCCACTCCCTCAGATCACGGACTCTGCACCTTCTGCAAAACCCTAGGAAGCTGCAGATCTCAGATTTTTGCAAACTCCTGTATAGCCCCTCTTCCACCCCTACCCCCACTCCCACCCCCCCATCCCCGTACCAGACACACACTGAACCTGACCCCAAGCTTGACCCCAGAATCCAAACAGCCGTGGGAGGGAGAGGCCTGTGGGGCTGTAACAGCTTATTAGGCAGCTGCCTCTCCCCGGAGTGGGGGTGGGGAAGGCCACAGGCAAATATTTTCACTCCCCCTGCCAGTCTACAGAATATCCAAAAGAAGGAAGCAAACATTTACAGAGCACTTCCCCTACGCCAGCCACTTGACATACCCTAATCCATGCTTACAAACTTCCCATCTAAGCATCATTATTGTCTCCATTCTAGACAAAAATCAAGGCTCTGCTGCTAAAGTGACAGAAGCATGATTCAGGTCTCTGTTGCCTGCCTTCAGAGTCCCTGGTCTTTCCATCATTCTTCCAGAAAACTCCCAATTGCACGCTTGTGGGCTTCAAAAGGATTGCCACACGTGAGAACCCCACAAAGCAGGCTGTGGACCCTCCCCTTCCTCCTGCTCCCTCCCAGCTGCTGCTTTTCCTGGGAGCACTTCCAAGTAGAGCACAGTCTCTAACACTCCCACCCAGAAATCATCCCAGCCCCGGTCTGTCAGACACAGGCTCCTCACAAGACGGGGTATCGGTAAAAGTCCCCGGAAACCCATAGGATCTTCAGGTAAGGGGACAGCAGAGGTGAGCCAGGAGCCATAGGGTCAGGAGGATCTCGCTCAGCAGAGTAAGAGCCTCCACACCACAGGGAGAAAGGTGGCCGGTGCCTCTCTTCAGAGCCAACCAGCCAAGCCGGGCCCAGCTGAGGAAGCTGAACAGATTCCAAACATGAAGGGATGCCAATGCTCACGGAGTCCATTCCTCATTCCACAGAGCAGCAGCAGAGAGGGAAAGAAATTAGCCTGCGGATGCACAGCCAGGAGCAGAGCAGGGCCCAGAATCCAGAACCCCATTAACAATGCTTCGTGCCTCCACTCAGGCAAGCCACACCTTTTGGCAAGACACTAGGCAGGGCCTGGAGCCAAGGTGAAATCCCAACGTCACACACACACAGCTTTCTCCTTTCCCACCAACAGCATCTCTACCATTTCTTAAGGGTGCCACTGTGTGCCAAGACAGTGCTAAGCGCTCTCTACCCACGACGTGGTTTAATCTTCAAAACAAGGTACACATTAGTACTCTCCCCCTTTTTCCAATGAGGAACCTGAAGATCCAAGGGGTCCAGCCACTTGCCCGAGGCCATGGGAGCAGAGAGGGGAGGCTGGGACTGGAACCCACGGCCCTTTCTGTAAACTTCCTTCCCAGGAAGCTCTAGGCCTCCTGCTTGGTAGCTGGGATCTGGTGGCAGCCTCTGGACGGCTCACGTCATCTCCCTGGAGAGCAGCTTCGGCGGGCCTGAAAACCACCAGGGTGTTCTGCAAGCATGGCTGGGCAAGGGTGCTGGCTGACAGAGGCGTGGGAAGCTAGCGGCTTTGAAAATGAAGAGACTACTGGTGATCACCACCACAGGGGACAGTCTGTGGAAGTCCCAACACCTTCTGCTGAGGAGGAAGCCACACCCCTCCCACACTCCCCAACCCCACACCCACGGCGGGCCAAACAGCTCTTTACACATAAAGCCTTGACTGTCCTCTGCTTGTCAGACAAACCAAACCCTCATGGGGCCCAGGCTCCCGTCCCTTCCTCTGGCCACCTGAGTCGCGGTCAGGTCAACTCCATGACTGGGTTCCCACTGGTAACAATCCTCCCTCCCCCACCCAGGGCCTTGACTATCAGCCCCAGCCAAAGCAACTCGCCTCCTGCATAGGGGCTCTCTGGAGGCTTCCTCTCAAGAACCTGAATTCCTAAGTAAGGGCTATTCATTGCACATCCTAATTAAGGGAGACAGATAATGTCTGCCCACCCCAAAGGTCACTGGTCCACATCTCTATTTCATGCCAAATAAAACTGAAGCCCTACAAGGTGAAGTGACATGCCCAAGGACACACGGCTGATTACTTGGGTAGACAGCTGTGGTCAGGGCCTTGCAGGTGGATGCTCTCACACCCAGCACTTCCCGACAGAGCCAGGTCCTTGACGTTTGGCTCATGTCCTTCTCGGGAGGGAGGTGGAACAGGGGTGACTAGCATGTGGTGTCTGCCATCAGTCTCCTGTGTGGTCAGCTCCAGAAGGCGCCAACACCCACCCGGTGGCCGAGAGCAGGCAGCGAGGAGGGCTGTCTCGCTGGTTTGGAACAAGAGTGGGGACAATACGGCTCCCCAGGACCTGCTAGTGTCCGAGAAGCACAGACCCTTGCTGCAGTGGGGGCGTCAGCACAGCTGCCTGGGCCTCCTGGAGGAGTTAGGACGTGGGCACGGAGCCGCCCGCCTCACTGGCCCAGCCAGCCAGTCGGAGCCTCGCCCTTTCTCAGGCCCCGGTCAAGATCCAGGGCCTCTGCCAAATGCTCACACATTCCTTGCGTTTCTTCAGTCTCCGAGCAGCTGCTGCAGGGCCTTTTTTCCTGTGTTGATTTATTCTTTATTGTTCCTGAAATACACCCAGAGGCCTTTGGCACCAGCCACCAGCAGCACATCCAGCCCAGGCCCCAAGTACACACCGACCAGGTTCTCTGAGAGCGGGGCCGACCTGCTGGAATGAGGGACGCTAGGGGCAGACCCAACAGCCAGGAAGGAAGACCCAAGATTCCACCCATCCCTGGCCTACGGTCCTAGAACTGATCTTAGCGCTGACTACAGAGGCTGGGATGTCTGGGGAGGAGGAAACACTTGGAAAGTCTCGGGGAGGCCCACGCTAAGGCTTTCTACTCTTCCCATGCATGAGGGACTCCCCCCGCAACCCTCCAGCTCAGGGGCAGCTGACCCTTAGGTGTCTGCTGCCGTCCACAGGAGGGCCTTGTGGCTTGGGCTGGGCTTCTGGCTGCCCTCTGACATGTTGGGAGAGGGAGGCCTCCGAGGGGTCTTCCGCGCCCTTCCCAGTCCAAAATATCTTCCCTCATCAGCCGTCTAAAGGTGCCTGAATTCCTACCATCAGCACTTCATTCCAAGGCTCAAAGCACTGCTCCCTGTGCGCATGCAAACAGCCCAGGTAGTGTGCGCTGCATGGCAAAAAGAGCCAGGGCCTTAGGGTCTGACAAAACGTATCCCAGCTTCTCCAATCACCAGCCTCTCTGTGGGTCTCAGTTTCCCTATCAGTAAATGGGCACAATATCCTCGCCTCCTAGTTGCCATGGAGTATGATGAGGGTAACAGGTACATGGAGTGCCTGGCACAAAGTAGAAGCTCAGTCAGTGTGCTTTCCTTTCCCCTCTGCTGGGCAAAAGCGGCATCGTTGTCAGTCTTCAACACCCTGGGAGGACCTGACTAGTCTGATGCTCAGTCCCGCAGCTGCCTGAGCACAGGGCCAGCCCGCCTGAGCAGACGAGGAGCAGAGCGGTCCCAGCATTCGTGTCGGGCTCTGCAGGCACGCAGGGCATCTGCCCTAGGGACCCAGGAGGGGCACACCCAGCACAGGCCCCTCCTGGGCTCCGCTGTGCCAGCAGGGCCTGTAGGGACATGGTGAGACAAGAGTCCCCGGATGATACCAGGAAGAGCTTCCAGGCCCGTCACGGAGCCTTCATGGAGCCTCCACCCCACTGGGCTCATTCAAAGAAAAGCAGTAAGAGGGAAAGTACCATCACCGGAGGGAAGCTGGGGAGAGGGGTGGCCAGAGCAAGTATGAGCAGGGACGTCAAAGGAACCCGGTCTGCACACAGCCAGTAAGCCTGCCCCCGGGGCGACCACAGTCAATGTCCTACAAGTCCAAGTGCCTGCCAGTTATTTTTGGCACCTCTTCTGCCCAAAGCCAGCAAGGAAAGGCAGCTGCTAGCAACATGGAAGGCGTGTTTATGCTTCAGCGTTCGAGCACTGAGGCAGAACACAAAGAGCACAGCGGCCACTGCACAGGGGAGGCCTTGGCCCCCTTTCCTCCTCTCCTGACTGTCCCTATGAGGTCCCATCTGCCTGTCACGTAGTTGACGTAACATGGGTACTTCTGCTTTCACTCAGATCCAGTCTCCCAACCACGAAAGTCTCTCACACACACGCAGGCACGCACACACATGCACACACACATGCACACACACGCACACACAGACAAATAAATAACTAGGGAGCCAGCTGGGGACTGAGCCACGCCCAGGAGCTGGAGACAACTCCTCTGGGCAGCCCTCCCACCTTCCAAACCAGGAGGGGCAGGAACCAGGGGCAGGACGCTGGAGCAGCTCCTCTTTCCAACCGCCTCAGGTGACAGTGGACACGGAGGGGAATCTCAAGGCACTCACTGTCTCTGCACTTCCCCATCTGAAAACAAAGGAGTGGGATTCGATGTCCCAAAGTGTTTTCCAGCTCTGGGATGACTCCTGGGAGCAGGGGTGCCCGGATCGTGACCCAGGCCCGCTGGGGAGGTCAGACCCAGCAAGGTCACATGGGAAGGAGAATCCGGGCAGCAGCCAGGTACATTCCCCAGGAGCTGCCAGGAAGCTGGGAGGGGGAGGGGCAGGACCAGGAAAAGGAGGAAGAGGAGGAGGAGGAGGCAGAAGAGAAGGAAGAGGGGGGAAAAAGCCAGCCTAGGCACACTCTCAAGAGTTGCCAGTTATCACTTAAGCTTTTCTGAGCCCCTTTCTGAGCTCTGGGGCCTTCCCCCACAAGGACCTGACAAATTCTGCCAACAGCAGGCTGAATTGGGCCTCTGTCTGTCCAACTGCTAGAAAAAGCTGGGAACTGAAATCCCTCACCGTTTTCCTTCCTCTCTGGACCCCATTTCCCCAGAGAAGCTGGGCAGCCTCAGAGGGAACCCCCTTCTGGCTGCAAGCCTGGTAGACGTTCCCCAATCCAAGCTCTGGCCTGGTCAAATCTTGCCCTGGCTGTTCCCCTCCCCCCTTCCTGAGACTCCTGGAGGAAGAAGCACTGCCTGGAAAAAATAACCCACAAGCTCCCTGCGGCTGGAGAGAAAGGCAGAGGGAACAGGGAGCACCTTCCCCAGCTGGCCACAGCACTGGGCTCTGTTCCAGAAAGAGCAAGAGCAAGAAGGGCTGCCCGGGAAGCCTCAGGCTCCCAGCCCCCCTCCTCCCTACCAACCCTGCAAACCACAGCCCGTAATTGTGTCCCTCAGGGAGACCCGCCACCCCCACACCAGCAAAAACCCACCTCTTTTCTGACATGTGGCAACTTTCTTCTTATATAATACCTCGGTGTCTCCCCCTCCCCTGCTATTTCAACCAGTGAGAGAGTATTTCAACTGGTAAAGAGCTCAAGAGCTCTTTAGAGGGCAACTCCCACCCTCAGCTCCACCCAACCCTCCACTGAGGTCACACTGGGAGGCTTCAGGTGAAGCAAAGACAAGGGGACTTTTTCCGTGGCTGAGAAAGCAGCCTTCCTCCCACCCACGTGAGCAGTTCACCCTGAGGCCTGGGCGGGTAGGTTCCCGAGAGCACAATCTGATCTCTGGGAAGTTGAGCCCTTAACTCTGGGCTGCAGGGACAGAATCCCTTGCAAAAGCTCAGAGGCACCAGGATCTGGGTCTGTCTAGGTGAGAGGATCACACAGCTGTACCCTGGGCCTAGGGACTTACAAAAGGAGCTTCATTCACACATGCCCCAATGCCCTGCAGGAGGGCCCTCCAACCACAGGCAGGACATGCTTCATTTCCTCTTCCCTGGGAAGAGTAAAAGGCAAACAGCTGAACTTGGGAGGGACCAGGGAAATGACAGCCCCCATCTGTTGAGTACCTACTATGCACCCTTCCACATGCAAGATCTTGTTTCACCTGCCCAGCAATCCTACAAAGTACTAGGATCATCCCCATTTTACAGGTAAGGAAACTGAGGCTCAGGAAGTTTAGCAAGGCCCAAAGCCACACAGCAAGTAGAGAAGCTGGAGTGGGAACCCCAGGGTCTGCCCAGTCCTTGTTCCCATGCACCTACTGGGCTTCCTTCGTAGTCAGTGCCCCGGTTACTGTCCACATACCGTCCAGGAATTGCGTCCCAAGTGTGGGGACGGAAGTGGGTGTGGACAAGCTTTGCCTGATGGCTCTGGAATTTGAACTGATCCCCCCCACCACCAACTGTTATCACTCCCAAGTGTGTGGCTGTGAGAGACCCCGTAAGCGTGCACGTGCTGGGGTGGAGGGAGGGGCAATCTGGATTCCAAACAGCAGTTTCCAACACCAAATTTATGCTGTAATGCTTCTGATTCATAAAATGAGCTCATAGTCTCAGGGTATCCTGAATGCTGCCTCGAATGCAAACGCAAGATCCCTTAAGTAAGGCCTGGGGATTTCGGCACACTCCGCCTAGCTCCAGCCTTGGTGTGCAAGTTCAGCCCCACAGCGTCACGGCTCCATGGGGCAGCAGCAACCCCTCCAACGGAATGCAACCCTGGCTGCATTTCCTGCAGCTGCTGGTGAGTCAGGGAAGAACGGAGCCCCCAGGCTGCTTCTGTACCGATACACACGCGCATGCACACAAAAAGGATGCCAGTTTGGCCCAGGCAAAGGAAATGTCCAGGTTAGCAGATTCCCAGGCAGGAGGCTTCCCACTTTTACCCCGAGGTCCCGCTGGGGTCAGAACGACCAGACACATTCTCCAGCTCTCCGGAAGGCCAGCTGTAGTGCGGGGCCAAGGAACTGGGCTCACCAGCACCAAACTCACTCATGGAGTGACCTCTCCAGAAACCAACGGTGCGGTATGAATCCCAGCTGCGGCGAGACTCACGGGGCCCGCCTCATGCAAGTCCACATTTTTCTGCCGGAGATCTTTCATCCATTTGTTCAACTAACATGTACTAAATGCCTACCAGAAGCCAGGCATTGTGAGAACAACACGGGACATATACTAGGGCAGAGGTGAGGGTGATGCTGAGACATACTTTTGGCCTTTCACGTATAGACTCTTCACTGCAACTATGCGACGGAGGTTGGGAGACTCCTCTGAGTTTATGTTTTGAGCACCAGAGTACGGTATATACACAAATGACTACATAAGGCGGAAATGAGTGTTCGGAAGAGGGCTCAGGCATCGCCAAAGAAGTACCATTTGAAATAGGCCTAAAAGGATCCACAGGATTCTCCCAGCTACTTGTGGTCATCCCCACTCCTCTGAGAGCAAGGCTTCCTTCTGGGAGACCCAGCTGCAGGAGAGGGGCCCTCAAGGCCAGATTCCCAGACTGGCCCGTTCCCCTTCTAAGACATTCTGCCCCAGGTACCTGCCCTCCCAACGTCCCCCTCCCACTCCTCTCTTCTCCTGGCTCCACAGGGCAGCCCTTCCCTGGGTTCTGCAGACACTGGGCAGCCCGTAACTGAATCTGTAGCTACATACTGCCTTTTCCCCCTCCATTTATTAAAAGTAGCAGCCCACAGGGCTAAACAATTGGGTTATTTTTAAATCCAGTATTTAAAAGTTGAACTCTCATCCTCATGGGCGTTCCAGGACACCTTTTCCTAAGGTGAGGTGAGAGTTCAGCCTGGCACTTGGAAAAGCCACAGCGGACAGTGGGCAGACTGTCCCAGAGCAAGCTGTATGGCGGTGCAGGGAGGGGGGGCACCCTCTAGGTTCTTCACTCCCTTGTCCCCTACCTAGGCTTTACAGCGATCGGAGTAGCCAGCCAGAAGCCAATACAAATAGAATGGAGACTGGGCCAGGACCATGCAATGAGATGGTTTATCACAGTAATTGAATGTTTACACCCCTCTTACTCACTGTCCAGAGCAGGAGGAAAAAAAGGACCCATAAATTCTCAACCTAGGAAGGTTTCTCCTTTCCCCCTCTGTCCCGAAGCCATCCAACTGCCTATGGAAAGGGTGCATTTCTCTATTTCTCCAATATGTGCCACACCATCTCTGGGGGGCTCTGGAGCAGGACAGGTGGTTCTCCCTCCTTCCCCTGGGCTCCACAGGGGAGGACAGTCTCCTCCTCAGAGCAGCTGTCCCTTCACCAGGCCTCCAGTCTCAGTCCTGAAGCTGCATGGACAAGGAGAGGCCAGCCCTCCAGACCTCCACAGGCCAGGCTCCCCCTGCTGGAGCAAGACGAACCTCCCCTCCCCCCACAGCCACAACTGCCAACAGGGATCCCCTGAACACACGTGCCACGGCGGCCTCCATAGTTAGCCTCAGCCAGGCAGATCTCCTCCCATCCCACCGGCCGGGCTCCGCAGGCTGGCACACGGCTCCGATGTGGGATGGTGGAAGCAGGAAGTAGCCAACAAAGTTGTTACCAACAAAGTTTTAAGTGGGGCAGTAACTTCCCCTTTCATCTTTCCAGCAGCTAGCTCTGGAGGCTGGGCCGGAGTACCCAGTGGCCTCCACTTTGGCCGGACGCAGGTACTTCCTCCAGGTCTGCCTTCCTCGGGGCTGAGGCTTGAAAATCGCAGGGCGGCACCAGGACCTTAGCCAGAGGCTTGGGTGGGGGCCCGGCAGGGGGGCAACCTGGTGCACACGCTCCCGCTCCCCTCAGCGTGGCTTGAGAGGGTAGGACTACCTCCACCAAGCCGGCCATGTGCAGGGTCCAGACAAAACCCGGGACCCCGAGTTCCGGACGGGCACCCACAAACACAGCACGCGGCGAGGCGCGCGGAGAGTTAGCAGGCCGCAGAGGCGCGGGCGTGCGGGGGCGGCCGAGAAGGATGACAGATCTGAGGTGCGCCAGCAGCGCCAGGGTGCGCGGGGTGAGGCCGGCCGGCCCGCCCGAAGCGCTCCCCTTTAGGCCTCTGCCGCTCTTGTCCCAGCTCCCTGCCGCCCCTGCACGTCTGTCCCCCACACTCCCGGCGCGGGCACGGTTTCCATGTCCACTTTGCCGTGCACGCTGGCAGGACCCGGGTCAGGGGCTCCCGCGCCAAGTTCCCGCAGCTCGCGCGAGCCCCTCCCGATTCCTCCGGGGCCTGGGCTCAGTCCCGCAAGCTGGTCTCCGCGGACACCACGTTTCTCTCCGGCCGAGCAAGAGCCTGATTCCCGACTCGCCGCCGCCGCCGCCTCGACGGGCCAGGCGGCTCGGAAGGGTTTTCCTGCCGGGGCCGCGCCCGGGTGGGCGGGGGCCGCGCGCGAGCTGCGCAGCTGCACAAACACGGCGGGCTGGCGGGGCACACGCAGCGGCGGGCTGGAGGTGCGGGCCGCGGAGGCGCGGGCTGCGGGGCGGCGAACGCATGTACACACGCACACCCCTCCTCGGCGGCCCAGGCGGCAGAAGTTGACGCGCCGCGCCCCCCGCAGCGCCGCGCCCCCCGCAGCCCCGCGCCCCCGCTCCCGGCCGCGCCTGCAGAGCTGCAGCCCGCGCGCCCGGCCGCCACCGCCTGCGCGCAGCCCCGGGTCGCTGGGCCGCCGCCGCCGCCAGGGCGGGCTGCGCCTCGCCGCGTGCAGGCCTCGGCAGCCAGCCGGGCACCCCACTTACCCCGCTCCTACCTGAGCTCCAGCATCGGCCGTCTCCCTTCCGCCGCGGGCCGCCGCCTTCGGTCGCCTCCCAGGCTCCAGCCGCCTGCACGCACTCCCGGATTTTAAAAACAAACAGGCGCCTCCGCCTCCCCGCCGCGCTCGCAGGGCTTCCGCCAGCCCGCGCCTCCCAAGGCTGGGAAGTTTGCTGGCGGGGCCCGGGCGGGACGCGCAGGCTGTCACCCCTCGCTTGCGGCGCAGGAGCCTCGGCGCACCCCGCTCCCGCGGTGTCTGCCTCGCGATCGTTCTCCCTCCCTCCGTGTCACCCCCAGTCCTGCGATGCAGTGTCAGGATTGCACTGCTCTGACTCATCGGTTGAGCTCACAGCTTGAAAAAAAAAAAAAGAGAGAGAGAGAGAGGGTGAGAGGCAACAGCGAAGGAGGAGGACTCTGGCGTGCTACAAAGGATTGCACAACTCCGGGCTGGGAGCGCGGAGCGCCCAGCGGCCGACCGGCGCGCGCGGCACGGCGGCGAGCAGGAACCAGCTCCACCACTCCATCAGCACAACTGTCTCGGGTCGGCCGCACCGCCAGCAGGCCTGGCGCCGCCCACTTCCTGCGACCAAATAAGGCCGGAGGAGGCGTCTTTAAACCTCGGGCGGCTGCCCGGGCTGGGGATTTCCAGCAGACCTCACCTCCACTGCTGAACGGGTCGCCCTCCTCCCTCAGCCCAGGCCGGCGCCCCCTTGGCTTTGCTGGAACCAACAGACCACGCGGCCCGTTCCTTTCACACCAAGGTCAGAAGGAGACGGTGACGAAATGCTTGGAAACCCATCGGGCCTGCCAGGAAAGTGTGTATGTGATGTTGGGGAGGACACAAGTCGCTTTCTTTCCACAAAGAGCACTCTGGTTTTGGATCCGGTAAATCATACACAATCCTCTCTAAGGCACTTCATTAAGTTTCCCCAAGTTTCACTTTTGGCATCCTAGTGGTGTCAAGGTTATTGAGAAACGTCCCAGCCCCTATAAAAGACCAGTTACTGAGGTGATGAAAAGCTCCTGGGTTTAATTCTAGCCACTGAGGGCAGAGTTGGGGCAGCTTTTCACTGCAGGCCCACATTTCCCCCTCCCTTCCCTCCTAAGCCCCCTCCCCAAACCCCATGCCTCCTGGCCTGGCTGCCAGGAAGATGGGGAACATTTCTGCTCCCGGAGGTTCTCGTTGGCGCCCACGTTCAGTGAAGCTCCAGGACCAGGAGAAAGTCCAGGGGAGGTTCTTTCCATTTGTTTTGGTTTTTGTTTTTCCCAAAGAGATGGGTCAGAAGGAGGTTTGCCTCTGAAGGAAGAAAACACTGTGTCCTGGCGGCGGCCTTCCCCTGGGCCCAGTCCTGAGAAGCGGTGAATCTCTTGCTTTCTCAGGGAGAAGGGGAGAGGCAGTGAAATGGGATCCTCCCAGACCCTCCGAGCCTGCAGGGTTGCCGCTGGGGACGAGATGACAGAGACCCAGCCTTGCTCCCGAGGAGGAGCACCACCGTCTCATCCTGTTCCATGCCTCTGCTGGGGGAGCACCTGTGCACCCCTGGACCTCACACCTCATCCAGGAGGAAAAGGGCTTACTGTACCAGGATAGAACACATACGGCAAAAGAAGGACAACCTAAAACAGTCTCATCTTCAAAACAGCCATCATTATGTCAGGGCACCGGACCAGATGACCTCTTAAAACTCCCTTCTGGTTTAAAATCCAGGATTCCGTGATTATAAAAAGTGGATGCAGGAGCCAGGGAAACCACCTTCAACAAAGAAAAGCCCAGGCTCTGGAATTTAGCATCTGCTATGACAGTATTGTTTCTGACAATTCTCAAAGCATGTCCCCACACAGAGCCTACTTAACAACCCTACATATGTGTGAGTTTTATCCCCCTGGTTTTATGGACGAGCATACGGAGGTTCAGATCGGTTAAGGGACTTGCGCAAGATCACAGGGCAAGTCAATCATCTGTCACTTCTCTGTTCCTCTTCCCAGCTCCCCCAGAGGAAGGCAGTGAGCAGCTGGGGCACTGGGGTGCTGAGGCACGCAGGCCCGGTCCCCCAAGTAGAGGCTAGATTCTCAGGACTCCTAGGCAGAGGTTCGGTGTAAAGCCTTTTCGTTTTTTTCCATTTGTCTGACTTCTTCATTCCCACCGACACCTCATCCAAGTGAGGGAAGCAAAAGCAAAGACTTGGTGTCCAGTGCCCACTGCTGCCAGGTTTCCTCTGCAGGCCTCTGGCCATCCTGTCCTCCCTACCCCCACCACTGGGCCTAACCCTGAAATCTGGCCTCAAGCCAGCCCCAGAGCAAGCCCCTGAGAGCCAGGGCAGACCAGCCCAGGGATGTTCCCAACCAACCAGAAAACCCAGCTGGGAAGCACATTCCTAGAAGAGCTTGCCACCGTGGAGCCAGGGCCCAACCTCCAGGAAACGGATGGGAGCCACTCCAGAGGGCACTCCTCACGCAGCCTCGTAGGGCCAGGACTTCCTCCTGTCCCATGCGGGGTAGCTGGGCCTGGCCCAGGAAGCAGCACGAGGAGCAGGGGAAGGTGGCAGGGGGTGCGTGGGAAACAGAAGTCATTGACCCGGAGTAGTCCCGCTCATCTTGCAACAGCACATCCCTCCACCCCAACTCAACTTCCAGACTCAGGCCGTTTCAGAAAGAAGAGAGGAAGGAGAGGGGCATGTGTGCGTCAAAGGGAGGAGGGCTCAAGATGGCGACCGATGCCCCCTCCCCAGGAGAAGCGCGCCTCCCACGGGCGGGCAGACAAGGATGTGTATAGACAGCTGCAGCTCTTCCGAGAAAGCCCTGGAGGTCAGTTTTGCTGCAGATATGACAGTGCAGAATCAGTGACATGTGAAGTGAAAGTTTTGGTTTTAGAAGCTCTAGTCTCTGGGGCAGCCAAGAAGGGTGCCCTTTGGAGAGGGGGAAAAAAAGGTGTTCCAGGGACCTTCCCCACAGAGCAAGCTTTTCTCGACCTTTACAAACTGCAGGGAAGAGAGGAACACAGGGCTCCAGTGCCCAGGGAGTGTGTCTGCTGAGAGACACTCCAGGAGGCAAAGCACCCTTGACAGGCTTCCAAACTCTGGGTCCTGATGAGGGCAGAAAATGGCCTTAGAGAGGCTTCCTGGGACTGTACCAGCTCTCTGGACTTGGCCCCGAGTGACCATCAGCAGTGTCCACTTCTGGGAAAACCCGAGACCATTAAAAAGCTTCCGAGGGTGAATTCTGTGGTATTGAATTACATTCCAATAAAGGTGTTATTAAGAGGGGGAAGAAAAGCTTCCAAGGAAGCTAGGTCCTCCCTACCCACCCACCCACCTCTATTAAGTAACTACTGCCATCAGTTACTATTTAAACAGGGGTTTTCTCCCCGCCTCCAACCCCACCAAGCCCCAGGCCTGCATTCCTGCCCTTTTTCCATTGTCCCTTCTCTGTCAGGATCTTTCCATGGAGGCCAGCACAGATGGTGTGTTTCACTGAATAAGCAACCTGTACTGGAGTCTGGGGAATCTGTGGTTGGGAAAATCACAAATCAATGATGCTGGGTTCCTTGTGTCCCTATTGTCCTTTCCTTTGCAGAATAAAGGTTCCACCTCTAAGACCTCATTACCTACGGTTTCAACAGAAGAAAAGAGAGGTTGTGGAAAAAACAGTCACCAGGACAGAGTCTTGGTCCTGCCTATCGCTAATGCCCTGTGGGATCTTAGGAAAGTTGACACCCCTGAGCCTCACTTTTGGGGCCCATAGCAGATGTACTGAATTTGTTACACGGACAAAGAGAGAGAAAACACACCTTCTAGGGGTTGGGAGAATTCCAAGGGCAAAACATTGCTTTATGACGGTATCATGCTATGTATACTTAAGGGATTACAACTGTTCCTCTTTTTACTGTTTTAGCCTATATCCCCTTCTCCTAAAACTAGCTTCTTCCTTTCAACCTAGCCAGGCAAGATATTTTTTCCCCTGAAGACCCCTGGGTCCATCCCCCATCAGCCTCAGGGTGACCCTCTGCTGGGCTCGTCCCAGATTTTCAACCCTAACATCTGGGTGTCCTTCCAAGGCCCCCCTCCCAGTCTCTCTTCGTGTCCTTTCCCTACACTTCCTCCCCAGTGCCACCCACCAGCCTGAGGAGAGACGCTCTTTTGACAGCCATGCCTTCTCCTCACCACTTTTTGTCATGTCCTTTCTGAGAGGGCAACGAGCTCAAAACCACCCCAGCCAGTAAGTGAAGCCATTGTGTGCTAAGAAGTCTCTGCACTGTTTTCTCTTCTACCCATGAAAGCTCCGTTCACTTTTACTTCACCTGTTCTGGGGCAGGGCCACGTCTGCCACACCAGGCCCCAGCTGTCTGCATCCTTTCGCCCACCTACCCTCGCCTCCACCTCCCTCTCTTGCAGGCCCTGGGCTAGGTTCTTAGTGCCTTTGTCAGGCCTGAGAGGGAGCTTCTGCAGATGTCCCCAGTTGCTGCTGTCACTCTGGGAGCGATGTCTGGCTGGGTGTAGGGGGAAGGACAAAACAGGTGTGGCTGGCAGGGAGGGCCAGCCAGCAGGGCCACGGGGACAGAAGCACCCTTTCTTCACAGAGCCAAGGCTGCCAGCTTCCCAAAGGACTCCTTTCAGCACAGTTCCATGCCCCCTGCGGAACCAGCCCCAGACAGACTCCAGTCACTGGCTGTTCCGCTGGAGCTCAGCTTCCCTACCTTGTGGCCATGCGCCAGGAAGAACTCCCACAAGATCGAGTGTGTGCAGTGGGCCATGCTTTAAAACGTTATTCTTGGGTTGCTTGGGTGGCTCAGTGGGTTAAAGCCTCTGTCTTTGGCTCAGGTCATGATCCCAGGGTGCTGGGATTGAGCCCCGCATCGGGCTCTCTCTGCCTGCCTCTCTGCCTACTTGTGATCTTTCAAATAAATAAATAAAATCTTTAAAAATAAATAAATAAACAAATAAATAAAACATTATTCTTAGGGGCGCCTGGGTTGTTCAGTAGGTTAAAGCCTCTACCTTCAGTTCAGGTCATGATCCCAGGGTCCTGGGATCGAGCCCCGTGTCCTGCTCGGCAGGGAGCCTGCTTCCCCCTCTCCGCCTGCCTCTCTGCCTACTTGTGATCTCTTTCAAAAAATTAATAAAATCTTTAAAAAAAAAACATTATCCTTAAATGAAAACAAATACTGATAGGTCATGGACTAGAACCCCATATTTGTGTTCATGGGAATACACAGGTTAAGAGCCAAAGCTGAGACGTTAAGTCCAAATCTTGGCTCACGCTAGCTTGATGACCTTGAGCAAGTTATTTAACCACTTGGTTTTCTCATCTGCAAAATGGAGACAAGATCCTCACAGCATATGGCACACGTGAAGTCTTTCGTAAGTGTTGGTTACCATTTTTTGTATCTCCTGATTCATCCCCCTTGCATCTCGTCTTGCACACTTACCATCCTCACTGCCATCAGAGCGATCACATCCCTTTTCAGGAGTTCCCAGCATTCTTCCACAAAAGGCTGAGCCCGTTAGGCAAGCTGTGAGGTGCGGACACTTTGGACATGACCAGCTCTGTCCTACACCCCAGCCCCAGGGCCACACAACCAAACAAGCTGAAGTTCCTCAAGAGACCTACTTGCTCACACATGCTCCTCCTCCCCCACCTTCATCCACAGGTAAACCCCACACCCCTAGTCTCCCATCAGACTTGAGCTCAATGGCAACTCCCCCAGGAAGCCTTCCTTGACCTCTCCAAGCAGAGGAAGCCCACTGGAGTTTATATCGCTGGAGGCCTCCTGGACCTCCTTCATCAGACTGGTGCAACATCTGCCAGCCACTGTGTTAGCCACTAAGAAGAGATCAAAGCTGCCCCCTTTTCAAAGGGAGCCTTTGCTGGCAGAGTGCACTAGAGCCAATGATTGAATAGGGGGTGGGGCAAGGGGCTGGGTCGAAAAGTTCAGCCCCCTCATCTCAAGGTGGAATCCATGCTGTGATGGTTCAAGTCACACCCCTGAGATCCCCAGGGGGTCTAGCTGAAGCTAGCCAGCTCCAGCTGCAGTAGGGCCTTCTTTCCTTCTTTTACAGTCCGTCCTCCCCAGCTCTAGCCTGCTTCCTTCGTCCCTTTCCGCTGAGAGCACTTCCTAAGTCAATCCCAAGCACCCCTCACTGCCTCTGTCCCTGCTCCTAAACTAACTGAGCTACCTCCTAACTAGGATTAGAGAGAACAGTCTAGATGCCAGTCGCCTTGTATCCCTGGCGCCCACACATAGTGGGTGCCCAGGAAATTCTTGTTGATAAGTGCACAAGTAATATATGAGAAAATCTGAGGTAAGCAATCACATGTAGCATTATTATTATTATCACTGTTTTCATTACTATTTCTTCCATTCCAATCCTGAAATCAGGATGCACCCCACAATCGAAAGAGCATGCCATGGTTTAATCAACAGCATTTTCTCTTTCTTAGTTGAACATAAAATACAACTGTACCTGAGTGGCGCAGCTGATTAAGCGTCCGGCTCTTGGTCTCGGGTGCAGGTTGTGATCTCGGGGTCATGATCTCGGGGTTGTGAGTTTGAACCCCGTGTCAGGCTCTGTTCTCAGTGCGGAGTCCACTTGGGACTCTCCCTCCCTCTGACCCTCCCCCTGCTCTCTCTCCTTCTCTCAAATAAATAAACAAATCTTTTTTAAAAATTAGAAAAATAAAAATCAGGATTTCTGGTTTGTCATGAAAAAAATCGGAACACTGGCCACCCTCCCTTTCAGAGGTGGAGAAGAGTAGCTACCTGAGGGGAGTAGCATTGGAAAGACCAGCAGCACCACAGGAGCAGCCCTGTGGTGGGACGCCCACACCCCAATTTTCCACTGCTTCCTTGACCACTTATCATCTCACCTGTGTAGCTGGAGATGGGGATGGGACCTTGAAGGGGGTGACCCTTAGCCCAGATGAACCCCAATGCCTTCTCCAGCCCTAACGTCCTGTGTAGCTCCTCCCAGAACCTCCCCAGTAGCCCCCTACAAGGCGGTCACTTCAGGAGCCTATACTGGAACCACTCAGGTAAGCCCCTCCTCTCACCTACCTCCCCTAAGACTTCCATCACTGGGCCCGTCCCTCTCCTTCCCTTCCCCTCCCTCCACACCCAGAGCACCAGTCCTAGCCAGTGAGGGGCTGAGCCAGGCAGGTGTGGAGTCCGGTTAGCCCAGGCCAAAGGTGCCCCCCCACCAGGAGGGAGGGAGGCAGGCAGGACAGTGCGTCCCTCGTCTCTCCACAGGAGAGTAGTTTAAGGAGACAGATGGAAGTGGGAATGCTCTGCAGACACCGAGGACGAACACAGTTTGACTCATGAGGAACCACAAACAGTAAATCATCAGGACGAAGAATGTACAGTCTCAGCAGCAATCTAAGATATGCAAATTAGAACTCCATTAAGGACCCATTATGGCCTCAAGTCCACGTGCAAATAAGTAAATAAATTAAACAAGAAGGCTGCTGATGGCAGGGCCATCCGGAGACAGCCGCCCTGTCACTGCTGTGCCACTCTAAACCATTCAAACCTTTCTAGAATGTGATTTGGCACTGTGTTGCGAGAGTTGAAGACTTTGACCAGGTAGTTACGATTGGGAGACCAGTTTCCATGAAAATAATCTCAAATACCCTCCCAAAGGAGTTTTTACAAACGATACTCATGGCACCTATATATAGACCCCCCAAAACTGAAATCCATTCAGAATGAAACCTGAAAGGGATCGCACGTGGAAACAATGTGATGAAACCATTTGATCTCGCTCTCTGACAAAATCAGCACAAAGTAACAGTACCGGCGGATTTACAAGGACTTACAAACGAGGTTAAAACATCCACAGGAGCACCAGCAGCAATCAGAAGAGAATCCTGACAGCACAAATTGCTAAGGTGTAATGTTTACTCTAACTGGAGATGGTTTAAATAACAATGACGATGATGATAAAAATGTCAGGGCCATTGAATACGATTTCCTGACCATAAAGATACCCCGCCCAGCTCCCAGGAAGCCGGGGAGCTCCAACTCCTGGCCCGAGGAGGGAGCAAGAAGGAATGGGAGCCGGGAGAGACAGGACTGTGGGCAGGAGGATGGCCCCAGAGCTTCCCTTAGCAGGAGGGCTCAGAAAGATACCTCCCGCTAAAGAAACAGAGTTACACAAATCAACCCACACCATTTAACCTCTAACGTCCTGGGTGCTGGATCTCGCTGCTGCATTTTCGCTCTCAATTTTACTAATACCTTATTTCAGCAACTTCAGAGGTGACACCAGGGCTCTCTGTGGGCTAGCCTAGGAACCCAACCACCATTTATAGCATTGTTTCTATGGAAATGTGTTTCAAGCTTCAAGAAATCTAGCTGCTGACAGCCCTGGGGCACGCACGTGGTCTCTAAATTAGGGAACTGAGATGAGCAGTTACTGCTGGGTCCTGGGCTCAGGAGACAGCTTGTTACTTAGACTGTGCTGCACACCACCAGCAATGATCCCGTGAGAGCAGGCTGGAGGTCGCTGTACGGGGTGGGATGGGACCGCGGCCATCTAGAAATATTCCAGGAAAGCACACAGATATCCCTCCTCCCCCGCTGCCTCCAAACACATCACGGAAAATATGAAATTGGCCTCAGTACCCCTCCCGAGTATCCAGATGAGCCCTGAGCCCACACGCTTTCCAACTCATTCCTGACCCTGGCCAACCTCTAGCCACAAGGGCTCACTTCAGTCTGATCTCAGAACAAAGAAACTCCAAACCTTTGACAGTTCTGGAATTTGGCTTCTGCAGATAGGTGCTCGAGATAACCAGGGCCCCAGGAGGGCCCCGACATCTCTCCACACATGCACCGCTGCTGCCATGGTCTGTTCTAGCAGGTCCGACCTGCCTGCACAAGGTCTGCCCGGGGCTCTCCAGCTCTCACCCGCCTGAGGACTCCACAAACAACACTGGGAAGACTCCCTTGCCTGCCCTGAACCACAGCGGCCACAAAAAAAGGATGATCAAGTGTCCTCTGCAGAGACACTCCACATGTCCAGAAAGTGCCCCATTAAGAAGAAAAGTCTACACACACATGGGGAGGCAGGGACCAGCACGGGGTGAACGGTGAGAAGCCTATTCACCAGGCATCCCAAGGTTCTGAGATGCCAGAGACAGGAAAAAGTGGTCAGCTGCTCGGCCCCAAGGCCACACCTCCAGCTGCAAGTCCGAGCAGAGCTCATGGCGAGATGGGGGTTCAGAGGGGCCTGACTGCTAAGCAGGTGGAGGCAGACCGGATAAATGTGGGGGGCTTTCCAAAGCTAACCATGAAGGGCAACTCAAAGTTTCAATCCTATAATAAATATGTACAATACTGCAAACACCCAAGATGCTAACTCACTAGGGCTCTACCTGGGTTAGGCAGGGCCGCCGGAGGTCAGTGTGCAAAGCACACGCTTGCTCGCCACTGCCTACCGGAACTGCAGAAGAGAGCATAGGAAGCTGCCTCCCTCTGCCTGGAGGTGAGTGGGAGGCTCAGAGCTGAGCCTCAGGGCCACACGTACTCACGGGGCTGGTTCACTGCAAAACCAGGTGTGAGCAATCATCTGGGGCTCTGAGGCCACTTGGAGGTCACCTGCACCAGGCAGAGTCCGAGCTGGGAGGCCGGCAGTTGTACAATTAGCCAGCCGGTGAGGTCAGGCCTTCCATCACAAAAAGACTCAGTTAGCCAATCTGAATTCTCCAGCCCCTGCAGTGCAGGTGGCTGATAAGACCCAACAGTTCTGTCTTCCCAGTGGTAATAGATGGGAGGCCTGGAGGTCCCTCCCCCTGGCCTTCCCACCCAGATCCAAAGTCTTTGATATGTTAAGGTCTTCTTTTTAAAAAAGTGTATCAATTGTATATCAAGCAATTTCAAACACACAAAATATTCATGGCCACTTACTTCACCTAAACCCAGTATTTACCTTATGCCAATTTACACTACGGCCCATGTAATCAGCTTTTAGTCCCTCAAGTGTATCTGTAACTTTGACTGCTAAGACAGAAACCACTTTTTCACCAAAATCCATCAACATTTTCCTATGAATCAGTATCATCTTCCTATTAATTTCATAACAGCACAGTATGTCACCAGATTTAGGTATCATGAACTCATGAATTATAAAGCCATGTGGGAACATTCAGGCTGTTTACAGTTTACTGCTATTTTAAACAATGTTGTTATAAATATCTTTATCCATACAGATAGCTCTTTCCCTCTTCAGAATTATTTCCTTAGAATAAATTCCCAAGAGGGGCACCTGGGTGGCTCAGTGGGTTAAGAGTCTGTCTGCAGCTCAGGTCATGATCCCAGAATCCTGGGATCAAGCCTGCATTAGGCTCCCTGCTCACCAAGGACTCTGCTCCTCCCTCTCCCTCTGCTCCTCCCCCAAGTTGTGCGTGTGCTCTCTCTCTCACTCTCTCTCTCAAATAAATAGATAATCTTTTTTTTTTTTCAAAGATTTTATTTATTTATTTGACAGAGAGAGATCACAAGTAGACAGAGAGGCAGGCAGAGAGAGAGAGAGAGAGAGGGAAGCAGGCTCCCTGCTGAGCAGAGAGCCCGATGCGGGACCCGATCCCAGGACCCTGAGATCATGACCTGAGCCGAAGGCAGCGGCTTAACCCACTGAGCCACCCAGGCGCCCATAAATAGATAATCTTAAAAAAAAGAAAGAAAGAAAGAAAGAAATTCCCAAGAGTAATACTGATAGGTAATTAACATTTTTAATAACTTCAATTTCTACGTTTTAAAAAAGATTTTATCTATCTATCTATCTATCTATCTATATATATATATCTGTGTCAGTTACCTGGATTGCCTATTTTCCAAGGTAGTTTTCCTGACCATACTTCCCAATCCTACCAATCAAGGTCTACTTTTTTTTTTCAAGGTCTACTCTTTTTTTTTTAAGATTTTATTTATTTATTTGATAGAGGTTACAAGTAGGCAGAGAGGCAGGCAGAGAGAGAAGAAGGGAAGCAGACTCCCAGCCGAGCAGAGAGCCCGATGCAGGGCTCGATCCCAGGACCCTGGGATCATGACCTGAGCAGAAGGCAGAAGCTTTAACCCACTGAGCCACCCAGGCGCCCCCAAGGTCTACTCTTAAAACCCACTTTTCCTAAGTCCCCATTGGGTCTGGCATCTGAAGCACACATCCTATGACAGAATGGATTTCAGAGGAACTCAGCTGATTGTCTATGGAGGGATAAAGAAGGAGGACAGAGAGATGTGGGTAGAGAGGCAGAGGACTTGGATGGATACCAGGGGGTAGTATGCCCCATAGAGGCAGAAACAAAGGCAAATCCCACAGGCTGTCCCTTCCAAAACAAGGACATCAAACCTATCCCACCACCTAAGCCCACCAAACACACTTGCATGGGTTCCTAAAGATCTTAGCAACGCTATGTGCTTCTAAATTCTGGAAACATACTCTGCAAGCAACATAAGCAACACATTCACCACTAGTCAAGGAGGCCCACACATGTGTGGGCTCAGCCCTAAGCGTGGTTCAACTTTAAGAAAACAAGTCTAGGGGCGCCTGGGTGGCTCAGTGGGTTAAAGCCTCTGCCTTCGGCTCAGGTCATGATCCCAGGGTCCTGGGATCGAGCCCCACGTCGGGCTCTCTGCTCGGCGGGGAGCCTGCTTCCTTCCTCTCTCTCTGCCTGCCTCTCTGCCTACTTGTGATCTCTGTCAAATAAATAAATAAAATCTTAAAAAAAAAAAAAAAAGAAAAAGAAAGAAAACAAGTCTACCCCCACAGACATGGCAGGAAGATGCTTCTTGTCAGTACTCTCTAAGTGGCATGCAGACCCCAGATGACTGTTTAATACCAGGAATGCCCTGGATAGTAGTCAGGTTCCATGGTAATGGGCCATAAAGATACCACCTGCCAGACTCTGCCCACAGGCTTGTGGGGATTTCTGAGCAGGGAAGGACCACATGCAGTCCAAGCCTCTCAAAGGTGCCGCCTTTATTTTTTTTTTAAATATTTTATTTATTTATTGGACAGACAGAGATCACAAGTAGGCAGAGAGGCAGGCAGAGAGAGAGGAGGAGGCAGGCTCCCCGCTGAGCAGAGAGCCCGATGTGGGGCTCAATCCCAGGACCCTGGGATCACGTCCCGAGCTGAAGGCAGAGGCTTAACCCACTGAGCCACCCAGGCGCCCCGGTGCCGCCTTTAAACCAGCTCCTCATTGATGCGCCCTCAGAGCCCTCCTCAGGGTGAGCAGGACCCAGGTGCTAGGCTTGGAGGTCCTAAGTCCCCTTCCCACCCTCACCGGGGCCTACCTGGCAGGCTCAGGGAAACAGCAAAGCCACCAAGACCGTGGCTTCAAAAGGTGCCAAGGGAGGGCCGCCGTGCCGACAAACAGTTCACCCACCCCATGCGCCCACCTGGTCCATATCGGATCCTGGGCCTGCCCATGGCTCCCTCCTGTCCCCGCAGGCTGCCCTTCCGGGCCTATCATGGGACACCTACAGTGTGCCAGGCACAGTTCTGCCCCAGGGAGGAGCCAGGCCCCTCCAGTGGTAAGTTCTGTGGCAGAGACGCTAGGGCAGAGGCTCAGGAAGGCGGCAGGGAAGCAGGTGACTTCCGGTGGCTCCTGTGGGTAGCTGCCAGGAGGAAAAGGGCAGGGAGGGCATTCCAGGGAGAGGGAGCAACAACACATCAGGCGCAGAGGAGCTGAAGTGCACTGAGCCCCAGAGAGAACACAGGCCACGCTGGGGAAAGAGGCGGTGGCAGGGGAAGAGGCAGGAAGGTGCGCCGGGCCCCCAAAGAGGGCCTTGTGCGCCCTTCTGAGGGCTGTACGCCTTTTCCCGAAGGACCTGGGCAGCTCACGGAGGTTTGTAAGAGGGGGGATGTGAGCAAAGCCGTGTTTTAGTAAAATAACCAGGTCCTTCAAGATTTATTCTACATTTCAGTGCTGCTTTTAACATGATTTCACGTCTTGGGGGCAAAAACACACAAGTCAGTAGAAGTTGTGCCAGAGTCCGGGCCAGGAACACACCTGCTTGTCCCTCTCGAGGACCATCATGACCCCACACGGGCGACCACGCCTCGCCTTGGGAATGGCCTCCAGTCCAGACTGTAAGAAGCTCACCCATGACACACACCCGGCTTCACAGAGGCAGCAGCTCCCACTTGCAGGTACCAGGGGGAAAGACTCTCGCAAGGCTGCCAGTCCCCCACCTGAGTCCAGTTAAGTTCAAAAGTACATTCCTCTTTTTCAAGGAAATTAAATCCTTTGTCTAAGGCGATTGGGAATGAATGATCAAGACTTCTGGCAGGGTGCCCTTGCTTCAGAGAGCTATACCCCGAGGACTGGAGGGTAAGAAGGCAGGCAGCGCTCACCTAACCCAACGCACTCTCGTTGTGGAATTTGACTGTAGACGCTGACAACCCCAGGCAGACAAATTCTAGCTCCTTGAGCTTTCCCTCTCAGGCAGGATGCTGGGTAGAACATCTCAATGAGGTTGACATCTTCAGAACTGGAGAGATGCCCAGTCCCGCTGCCTTGGACAGCTGGGGCATTGGCACCTCGGTCATGCCACAGACCAAGCCTGAAGCCAGTCCTCCAGCCACCAGTCTGAAAAGCAAGGTAGGACGCCCCCCCCCCCCCCCCCACCCACCCCCCCGCGCCTCACAGCCCCGAGAGTCTTGCCCAACCCCGGAGGAGAAAGAGAATTCAAGCTGTTAGCTAGAGAGAGCCAAGCCTTGGACTCCGTTCTCAGAAGGCAGCGATAAAGTTTTCCGAGTGGAATCAAATGTGCGGGGAGGATCCAGATGCCGGGATGACCTGTCTTTTCCACTGGAATCTTTCAGACTCCAGAGCTCTCCGGAGCATGCAAGAATCCTGCTGTTTAGCTGGAGGCTAAAAGACTCAGGAAAATGTCAAAAAGAGATTATGATCAAGATGTAGATACGTTCAGTAGCCTAAGGGGGGGGATGCCAGGTCTCCGCCTCCCAGGTCCACTTTCAGGCATGGGGCCCGCAGTGAGCCCTGGTGGGAGGCAGAGCTCCACCTGCTGCGGGGAGAGGGCACCTCAACCTCCGGGACCTCACTCTTCATCACTCCCCCCACCCCCGCAGCGAGATCACGGCGTGTGACCTAAGCTAGACAACCAGATGCTTGGCCTGGGTTCTGCCTCTGCCGCGAGTGGCTCAAAAAAGCCAGGAGTTCAGAACTCCTTCTGGAGGGGGCAGCAGCATCCAGGGCTGAGATGCAAGGTCAGTGGCGTTAGCACCTTCGCTTTGGTTCTAGACACCCAAGGCCCCACAGTCCTGATGGATGTCGGAGCCCTTGTTGTTCAGGCTCTCAGGGAGCTACCATGTATCGTCCCAATGCATTCCTTTTCTCCTTAATTTAGCCAGATTACCCTACCATGTCCTTTTACCTCCACAGTGGTTTCTCTGGCCCCCAAGATAGCACCCACACTCAAGCTTCTATCTTACCTTCTGTGAAGGCAGTCTCACTTAAATACCCACACATCTGAGAGGACTATAGCCACCTAAGCGTCGCAAATATGGGCAAATGCCATAAATGCTGGCTCTAACAACCTCTCTGTCCCTGGTTCTACTGGTCGGGCATTACTATCAGAAATGAATGGCATTGGGGCGCCTGGGTGGCTCAGTGGGTTAAAGCCTCTGCCTTCCACTCAGGTCATGATCCCAGTGTCCTAGGATCAAGCCCTGCATCGGGCTCTTTGCTGAGCAGAGAGCCTGCTTCCCCCCACCTCCCCTCTCCCTGCCTCTCTGCCTACTTGTGATCTCTATCTGTCAAATAAATAAATAAAATCTTAAAAAAAAAAAAAGAACGGCATTAACACTGAAAAGAAATTAAATTTAATTAAATTTAATTTAATTTAAAAAAAAGAAATGAAAGGCATTGCCACTCCCTGGGACTGTTCCCTATTTCTCCACCAACTCGGGGAAAGGTGGACGTGGAGCCAGGAAACCTGGCTTCTACAACTTGCACATGCCACTTCAACCCTGGGGCAGGTGATACCGGCAACACCTATTTCACAGGGAGGTGAAAGCAAAGGAGAAGCCCCCAGTGCAAAGCCCCCTAATTCCTAGATCAATCATTCTTTTTGGTCCTCTCTTTCTTGATGCGCCCAGTGATCAACAGTTGATCAATTTCAGCTCCGTTTAATAAATACTTACGGAGAGTTTCCATGTGCCACCTGCCATACTAGGTGCACAAAATCACAGTCCCATTTTCGTAAAACACAAAGTTGCCCCCCCCACCTTCAGCATGACACCATGCTCTCCTGGGGTTCTTCCTTCCCCACCATTCTTTCCTTCCCAGTCTCTACTGCTGATTCCTTCACACCGCACCTCTTTTTTTTTTTTTTTTTAAGATTTTATTTATTTATTTGACAGAGAGATCACAAGTAGGCAGAAAGGCAGGCAGAGGGGTGGGGGGGAAGCAGGCTCCCTGCTGAGCAGGGAGCCCGATGCGGGGCTCGATCCCAGGACCCTGAGAACATGACCTGAGCCGAAGACAGAGGCTTAACTCATCGAGCCACCCAGGCGCCCCCACACTGCACCTCTTAAATGGTGATCCCCTCATCTTCTACTGTATGCTTTTCACGGGTCAAGTCATCAGCTTCCCTATCTCCAACCTCCATCTATGTTCTGGGATCCCCAAATGTCTGCTCCAGGAGGTCTGATAGACAGAGAGGCTGAAGGGAGATAATTTTGTTTGTTTGGAACTTGTCTTGAAGTTGCAGCTACACAGTAAGTCATTTTTTAAAAAATATGTATTTAATGGGGCGCCTGGGTGGCTCAGTGGGTTAAAGCCTCTGCCTTCAGCTCAGGTCATGATCCCAGGGTGCTGGGATCGAGCCCCACATCAGGCTCTCTGCTCAGCAGGAAGCCTGCTTCGTCCTCTCTCTCTCTGCCTGCCTCTCTGCCTACTTGTGATCTCTGTCAAATAAATAAAATCTTTTTTAAAAATATATTTATTAAAAATTTATTTATTTATTTATTTATTTACTTACTTACTTGAGAGAGAGAGAGAGATCGAGGAGGGAGAGAGGGAAAGGGAAAAGGAGAGAAGCAGACTCCCTGCTAAGTGCAGGGGCAGACACGGGGCTCAATCTCATGACCCGGAGAGCATGACCTGAGCCGAAATCAAGAGTCAGAAGCTTAACTGACTAAGCCACCCAAGCACCCCAGTGAGTAATCATTTTTACTTAAATGATGTTTATTTGGGATGGTTTAGTTAGGGATCACAGAAGGGCAACATCCCTCATTGCCGTCTTTTGGGGATCTCCTGCCTGGACCTGTATGTCCAGCTACCCACTAGACATCTCTCCCTCGGATGTCCCACCTCATGAGCTGGGTGTACCTCCAACTCAACATGTCTGAAATCAGACTCATCGTCTCTCCCCTAAAATCTGTTCTTCCTCCTGTGTCTCCAGTAGAAACCTGAGCAAATACCCAGGCTTCTCCCTTGCTCTATAGATGTGGCTGGTCCTCCAGGCCTGTCAACGCCACTCCCTTAATGCCTTCCTCATTCAGTTCCTCCCTCCCCCACGGCTCTGGGCTCAGACCCTCCATCTTGCCCCAGTGACAATGACCTCCTCACTAATCTCTTTGCTGTCCATCTCCCCCCATCTCTAGTCAGTCCTCCACATCACAGCCGAGTGGTCTTTCAAAAAGAAAATCAGGGGCATCTGGGTGGCTCAGTGGGTTAAGCCTCTGCCTTCGGCTCAGGTCATGATCTCAGGGTCCTGGATCGAGCCCCACATCGGGCTCTCTGCTCAGCAGGGAGCCTGCTTCCCCCTCTTTGCCTGACTCTCTGCCTACTTGTGATCTCTCTCTCTCTGTCAAATAAATAAATAAAATCTTTTTTAAAAAATTAAAAAAAAAAATCAATCTCTCTCTCTCTCTCTCTCACACACACACACACACACACACACACACACACAGTCCTCTGCGGCTCCCACTGCTCTCACAGTAAGATCCAAACCTCTCAGCCGACACAAACAGCTGGCATGAACCCCGGCCTCTGCCTGCCACGTTCAGCACTCTCTCCCACCAGTGCTCCCTCACACTCCGCTGCTTGCGGTTCCCAGAGCGTCCCATGTTGTGTCATGCCTCCACTCCACCGGCCTGAGCTGCTCCCCGAGTCAAGAATACCCTGATTCTCTTTGCCACCTGGTGGATACCTACTCGTTTCTTAGAACTCCACTGAAAATCAGGTCCTCCACGAAGCTTCTCCTTCATTCATTCCACAGCGTTCACCAAGCACAGGCACCATGCAAGGTCCTGAGGCCACTGTGGACCCTTCTTAACACTCCTGTCTCCTCTGGCCTGGCAGAAGTGACCACAGACCCCCGAACACCATCACACTGATGTCCATGCCACTAACTGTCCTTGGCTTTTGCTCGTGTCTGTCTCCTTCACAGACCATGAGCATCTTGAAGGGGGAGGCTGAATCTTGATCTTTGTATCTCCAGGACCTAGCCCAGAGCACACAGTAGGGATTCAATAAATGCATGTCGCACGAGCGAATGACAAGGAATAAGAACTCGAGGGAAAGTACCCTGTAAACCATGCTGGGCAGGGTTCCCACTGCGGCTCTGGCTGGTTTCTTTTTCTCTGTCCTTGGGCAAGTCAGATCCTAAATGCCAGCTGGGTGGCTCAGCACAACCTCCCCAGGGAAATGGTAGAGGAAATTCTGAGCTTTCCACCACGTCTAGGGCAAGTGGAAGTGGGGTTGGGGAGTGGCCGTTGGCTCCTAAGTTGTCACAGAACACCTGCTCTTGGGAAGCCACAGAGGAAGTGGACACAGACTTGTGGAAGATCCCACTCAGGCCCCTTACGGAGGCTACCACAGGGAGACTGGGGAGGGACAGAGGAGAGCAGACAGAGGGCTAGTGCTTTAGGGCAGAGAAAAGTGTGTTCCTGGGCCTTCTCCTGGGTCCCTCAGGAGACGACTGGGATCTCAGGAACTAGGAGGATTTCTCCATTTCCTCAATGTAGCCCAACCCACGTCCTGCGCTCAGAAAATACCAAGTAATCACTGGCCAGCTGGGCCTGGTTAGGAGTTTTTAGGGACTCAACAAGTTGACAGCAATTAAGATCAATGAAGACTGTAATGAGATGATAAAATGGTAAGAAGCCTACTAAAAAAGTATCCCACTCTCTTCTTAAAGACCTCCCCCTACACCCCCCTTGTTTGTTGTTGTTTGTAAGTTTCTTCTATTTTTTATTTTTTATTTATTAAGACTTTATTTATTTGAGAGTGAGCAAGAGAGAGAGAGCATGAGAAGGGGGCAGAGAGAGAGGGAAAAGCAGACTCCCCGCCAAGCAGGGAGCCTGATGCAGGAGCTCAATCCCGGCGTTGAATCACGACCTGAGCAGAAGGCAGACACAACCAACTAAGCCATCCAGGTCCCCCAAGTTTTCTTCTTTTTAAATCTTTGTGTACTGCCTTAAGGAAACTGAAGAGATGGAGTCCTTGGCTCACAAACAGACATGAGGGAACTGATGATTACGGTGACTGAGATAATCCACGAAGGATGGCAAAAGGAAATGGAATGTGGAATTTGTGCCCCAACCCTTCCACTCCACAGCTGTGCGATCTCAGAGAAGATACTTTCCCTCTCTGAAACTGCATTAAAGATGAGTTACTACAAGTGCCCTTCCTGGCTTTAAATGCTTAACCTCAGGATTCTCTGAGATGCTGTTACCACAGTTACTGTAAATCGGGGACTGGATGAAAACAATCCCTGAGGTCCTAGTCAACTCTAAAAGGGGATTGTTGGGTCGCCTCTGCCTTTGACTCAGGTCATGATCCCAGGGTCCTAGGATCGAGCCCCACAACAGGCTCTCTGCTCAGTAGGGAGCCCGCTTCCCCATCTCTCTCTCTGCCTACCTGTGATCTCTCTGTCAAATAAAGAAATGAAATCTTAAATAAATAAATAAATAAATAAATAAAAGGGGATCGTTCAGGGCGCCTGGCAGGCTCAGCTGGTGGAGCGTGCAACTCTTGATCTCGGGGTTGTGGGTTCAAGCCTCCCATTAGGTGCAGCGATTACTTAAAAATAAAATCTTAGACAAATAAAAGCTGATTACTTAGGGAAACCACAGATTCTAGAAATGATTGGTTTATTAAATGCAGTTTAGGCATAACTTATCAGAAATAGTTTTCTATGTAAATCACAGTTTCACTCATGTATGTTGTTCAAGAATTTTCAATTCAAAGTCCGCTCGACATATGAACTGCAACATTGTGTGTCCTGGAGAAAGACAGGAAGCAGACCAAAAGTGCTCTTCAGTAAGAAACTAGTTACATAAATGATGGCATTTTCCTACAGGGGAATACAATCTAGCCAGTGGAAAACATGAGGCAGCTCTAAATGCACTGTTAGAGGATAATCGACAAGATACATTAAGTGAAAAACACAGACTGCAGAACCCTGTGTATAGTATGCCAGAATTTTGCTTACATATTCAGATTTTCTTGTCTGCAAAGGTTACCTCTGGAAGCATGGCTGAAAAATGACAATCATAGTTGCCAAAGACAGGGACACTGATGGATTGAAGAAACGGGAACGTTAGAGAAGGGGAAATTTATTTTTTGAAAACTTCATGTTATCAGATCATTCAGTATTTTCTTATGGTTTCTGCTTTGTAATCTTTCTTAAGAAGGTCTTCCTTCCCTCAAGGTTAAAAATAGATATTTTTCTAATTCTACTGCATTTGTATATGTGGGCATAATATGTAATCTCCTATCTAATGTTGAAATGACTTTTGAGACTTACTTTATACTATATAACTTACCTCTTTTGAAATATGAACCTTATTTAAATATTACCTTTTTAATAGAAAATGGGAGGGGGAGAATCTACCAGATTTTATTTTTTTTTTTTTAAGATTTTTTATTTATTTATTTGACAGAGAGAGATCACAAGTAGGCAGAGAGGCAGGCAGAGAGAGAGGAGGAAGCAGGCTCCCCAATGAGCAGAGAGCCCGACGTGGGGCTCCATCCCAGGACCCTGGGATCA
>NW_019154104.1:19978019-20108552 GCF_002288905.1 Enhydra lutris kenyoni | reverse complement strand
GGGGCGCCTGGGTGGCTCAGTGGATTGGGCCTCTGCCTTCGGCTCAGGTCATGATCTCAGGGTCCTGGGATCGAGCCCCGCATCAGACTCTCTGCTCAGCAGGGAGCCTGCTTCCCTCTCTCTCTGTCTGCTGCTCTGCCCACTTGTGATATCTCTGTCAAATAAATAAATAAAATCTTTAAAAAAGAAAAAAGAAGCCTATGAGCCATTTTTCATTCAAAAAATATATATATACGTGTGGGCCACCCGGCTGGCTCAGTTAGTAGAGCATGTGACTCTTGATCTTGGGGTTGTGAGGTTGAGCCCCATGCTGGGTGTAGAGATTACTTAAAAATAAAATCTTTAAGGGGTACTTGGGTGGCTCGGTCGCTGAGTGTCTGCCTTCGGCTCAGGTCATGATCCCAGGGTCCTGGGATCAAGCCCTGCGTTGGGATCCCTGCTCAGAGGGAAGCTGCTTCTCCCTCTCCCACTCCCCCTGCTTCTGTTCCCTCTCTCGCTGTGTCTCTCTCTGCCAAATAAATAAATACAATCTTTAAGAAAAAAAAATCTTTAAAAAGTAAAAGAAAAAACAATTTTTTTAAGGAATCTATTTTATAGGGTACACGTTATGGTATGCGAATTATAATCTCAGCTATGTCTCAATTAAAAAAAAAAAAGAATCTGGCTTATATGGCAAAGTTGAGAATAACAGCATGAGAACTGGCCCGGTCAAGGCCAACATTAGGGTTTAGCCAGGCTCTCCCAGAGACTCGGTTTTCTAGTTTAGCCTACCTTTGTAGGTTCAGTGCCTCTTTGGACGAAACAAAGCTGCAATGAACCAGGAAGCACCTTTGTCTTCCTCCAAAGTCTTGCCTGAGAGTTGCCCTACCTCCTATCAGACTGGTTCCCTTGGCAGAACAGGCCAACACAGATGACAAAGGCTCTCCCGGGGGAGCTGGTGCTCAGGCATAGGACATTGTGGGGCAGGTCAACCAGGCTCAAATCAGTGTGGAAGCTGGACAGATACTATCCGGCAGCCCTGGGGAAGAGGGGCTGGAAATGGAACAGAATGGTGACGTCCAAAGCCAGGAGTCACCAGGAGGAGGGAAGGCTATGTGAACATTCAGAATACAGCCCAAGAACCACGGTCCTCGGAGCCTGGAGTGGCTGCGCATGTCTACACACAAAGCACACAGGACAGCACAGCTGTTGCCATTTTATCGTCATCATCACTGTCGTCATCGCCATCATCTTCATCACCACCACCAAATACTTACTGGGACTCGCTATGAGTTAGGGCCCCCGGCCTGGAGATACAAATACACTTAAAACAGGGACGTCCAGTTCGGCTGAAAAATGGTAACAGTGTCGACGCCCGGGTAGCTCAGTGGGTTAAAGCCTCTGTCTTCGGCTCAGGTCATGATCCCAGGGTCCTGGGATGGAGCCCCACATCGGGCTCTCTGCTCAGCAGGGAGCCTGCGTCCCCCCCCCCTCTACCTGCCTCTCTGCCTACTTGTGATTCCTGTCAAATAAATAAGTAAAATCTTTTTTAAAAAATGGTAACAGTGATCCACCCAAAGTCATATTAAGAAGCTGGATGAAGGGGTGCCTGGGTGGCTCAGTGGGTTAAAGCCTCTGCCTTCAGCTCAGGTCATGATCTCAGGATCCTGGGATCGAGCCCCGCATCGAGCTCCCTGCTCTGCAGGAAGCCTGCTTCTCCCTCTCCCACTCCCCCTGCTTGTGTTCCCTCTCTCACTATGTGTGTCTCTCGGTCAAATAAATAAATAAATAAAATCTTAAAAAAAAAGAAGAAGAAGAAGAAGCTGGATGAAGGTGGGGTGCCTGGGTGGCTTAACTCAAGTCAGTTGGTTAAGTGTCCGACTCTCGACTTCCGCTCAGGGCATGATCTCAGGGTCCCGAGATAGAGCCCAGTGTCAAGCTCCACACTTAGCATGGAGTCTGCTTGTCTCGCTCCCTCTCTTCCTCCCCTATCTCATGCTCCTACTCTCTCTCTCTCTCTCTCTCTCAGATAAATAAATAAATAAAATCTTTTTAAAAGAAAAAAAGAAGCTGGGGCGCCTGGGTGGCTCAGTGGGTTAAAGCCTCTGCCTTCGACTCAGGTCATGATCCCAGGGTCCTGGGATGGAGCCCCGCATTGGGCTCTCTGCTCAGCAGGGAGCCTGCTTCCTCCTCTCTCTCTACTTGTGATCTCTGTCTGTCAAATAAATTAAAAAAAAAAAAAAAAAGAAGCTGAATAAAGTGTATGATTGAAGCCCAGAGGAAATGTTAAAAATCCTTTAGTCCAGGTTTTTAGGTTTTTCTTTGGTACAGGGTCCCGGTGAATGTTAGCACAGGATGGGACCGGGAAGTTCTTAAAAGAGGAGAACAGAACCCGGCTGGAGGGAAAGCAAGACCGAGCCAAGCAGAACAGAAGAAAAAGGCATTCCAGGCTTCTGGGGAAGCAAGAGAGGCAGGAATGCTTGCCACCGGCAGTTTGGACAAACACACAGAGTGGGTCACTGGGTCAGTGAAGAGGGTGAGGGCAGGAGAGCGGCAGAGGCCAGACCCCTGTGTGGAAGGCCCTGACCGCCAGCCTAGAAGTTTGATCCTTACCGTGCAGACAGCAGGGAGCCACTGAAGGTTGCTGAGCAAGAGGGTGACCCTTGCAACCAGGCATTTTAAGTGACATTACAGAGAGCCCTTTATTCCAGGCTTATGCAAAGCCCTGTGTATATTTCAAGTAGCACTCGAAACACAAAGTCATAAAGCAAAGCCCTGTGTCATGTAGACGAGGAAAAAAAAGTCGTTTAAGGGTCTCAGAAAGAGATGCTTCAGGGAGTGCGAGAAATGAAGGCGAGAACATTTTAAAGAAGGAAACGAATGTGCAGCACTGACCAGCCAGGCATCTGGAAAACTGCGGCACTTTCTTCAGAGTCTGGCATGCCCTCTTTCCGCTGGTGGGGTGTTCTGCCTCCTTTTTTGGAGGTTAGCTGTGGTGTCAAAACACTGGATTGTGGTGTAGGGAGTGAGGCAGCTGGGAGGAGGCAGATGAACAGAGAGAGAACTTTCGGGCCTGGGGAGCGTAAAAGGCCCTCCCTCGGAGACCACCGTCTTGCAGGGGACTTTTCCTTCTGCCTCTCTCAGTGGCACTTTGGGGCACTTGAGAGTTGCTGAGTTTACTAGTTACCTCCAATGGTTTCTCCTCTTGAAACAAAATGATGTGTAAACTCTGTCAGGTTCTGAATCAGCGCTTTTTCAATATTGATCCTAGTGGTGCACCGCGAGGCAGGAGGGCTGCTGTGGGGGTGGGGGGTAAGGCGGGCATGAACTGGGCAGCAACTTTGGGCCACTAATCAGCATTTACGTAAGGTGGGAGAGGAAGTCAGGATTGTTTCTGGTCTCGCCCTGGGCTGGGTACACCTGCAGGCAAAGCTCTCCGAACGCTGAGGCAAAACTGGGCAAGCCAAGAGAAGGGCCTGAGTTAGGCACAAAAACTAGCCAGGCTGAACTGAAGATGCGGGCAGGCAACGGCTCCTGGTGAGGCCACAGCTCCAGGGAATCTCCTTCCTTCTTTCTCTGGCCTTTACAAGGAGGGGGTTCCTCCGCTCCACTCTTCTGCCTACACTACTGGAGGGCCTTTCGGCGCCTTGAGGCTCTGCAGGTTCGAAATTAACACCAAGTACCTCGACTCAGAGCTGTCTTTTCTTTTCTTTTTCTTTTTTTTTCTTTTTAAAGATTTTATTTATTTATTTGCCAGAGAGAGAGAGAGCGAGCACAGGCAGGCTGAGTGGCAGCAGAGGCAGAGGGAGAAGCAGGCTCCCCGCCAAGCAAGGAGCCAGATGTGGGACTCAATCCCAGGACGCTGGGATCATGACCTGAGCCGAAAGCAGCTGCTTAATCAACTGAGCCACCCAGGCATCCCCTTTTCTTTTCTTCTTTTTTTTTTTTTAAAGATTTTATTTATTTATTTGACAGACAGAGATCACAAGTAGGCAGAGAGGCAGGCAGAGAGAGAGAGAGAGAGGAGGATGCAGGCTCCCTGCTGAGCAGACAGCCCGATGCGGGGCTCGATCCCAGGACGCTGGGATCATGACCTGAGCCCAAGGCAGAGGCTTCAACCCACTGAGCCACCCAGGCGCCCCCAGAGCTGTCTTTTCTTTGAGGTCCTAAGGGAACGCTCCCCTCCTCTCCCCCTCAAGGCTAGTGCTGGACACCAGTAGGTCAGGGGACACAGCTGCCCCGAACCTTGACAGTCAAGTTCAGGAAAAACCCAAATGTACCCGGAACAGGAGGTTGTGCAGCTCAGGAACTCCTACCATAGTGGTGTTCTGCTCTAAACCTCATTACCCTGTGGCCACTGGGCCTGTATATTCCAGACTTCCTAGAAACGTGCTGATTTCACGTTTTTCCTCGAGTCTCTGGAAGCACATAGGTGACCGCCAGGGACTATGCCCTAATGTTTTGCTTTGGCAAACTGTCACTGTGCCCATGACACACAGTTGGCACGAGCCTGCAAAACGGCATTTTTCTCCTCCAGGTGAAACTCAGTTACTGGGCTGAGGAGAAGACCAGGCATGGGGAGCTCCAGGGTGCCAGGGCTATCTGTTCCTGCCACTCTGAGCAGAGAGGCTGCCCAGCACTGGGGGAGAGTGACACAGAGTCACAGAGCAGCCCCGTGGTGCGGGGCTGAATGCTGTCCCATGAGAATCTTCCACCTAGGCCACTCTGTCTCTAGGAGAGAGCAGGGGTGCTTCTAGGGGTGGGAGCAGAAGGGCCCTCCTGTATCCTGTACATGCTTTTTGATTGTGTTTTCAATCCCTCGACTACGACTACCGTTAGCCATATCTTAGCCACATCGGAGGCCGTGGAGGAGAACCTGTTTGCCTTCTTTCCACACTTGCAGGCTTGGCTCTCTCCCTGCGGCACACAAGCTCAGCGAGTAGGAGGACCCCCCCCACCCTTCTCTGTGCTGTAGGCCTGACTCAGGAAATGGGCCTGGGGCCCTCCTGGACAAAGTGTACTTGAGTCACGCCTCTGGGAGGAGGGGGTGTCACGCCCCAGCCCCATCCTGCCCACCCCGGACACCATCCCAGACACCCAGTCTCCAAGCCCCAGCACTTTTCCCTTTGCCCAGAACACAATAAAGGAATCAGGACCCACCTACTAAGTTTCTGCAGCTGACACCAAGGCTCAAAGTCTAGCTCGCCAGCTCGGTCACACAAGTCTGACGTGTCCTCTTTGCAACCAGGCCCCACTCCAGCCACCGTGCAATTTTGCTAATTCAAACTGCTTTCCCGTTTAGGGAGGTTGATAGCCATCTCCCATCTCCTTTTCCTGCTGACGTCATCCCACATTTTCTACAGACACAAATAAGGGTACAGTCCCTGGGATAGTTTTTACGCTGCCTAAGTTGGGAGTGCAGGGATCCTGCCCTCCTGGGTCTACTTCACTTCTCCGGTGTTTGGCAAGTTGTCTGAGGTTAAGGGAGAGGCCAGGAAATAAATCACCTAGCTAAGGTGAAAGGCCAGAAAGAACTTGGTGACTTGCAGCTCAAGCCCAGATCTGTCCTGGGCATTTGCAATGCAAATCTGCGTTTTGTTCGCAGCCACCACGTCTTGCACAATAGCCTGTGTATAAACATCCACGCCAACAATGCCTGACTGTGCAATCACGCTGTAATTACAGGCCGGCAGGAAGCTGCTGCTAGGAAGGAGCTGCACCATCCAACCTCTAGACGTCCCACGTCCGGAGTCTCCACCGCACGGACGGACACTTCAGCATACCCCGACGCGTCCCGCCGCGCCGGCCGCAGCTGCTCCGCTCGAAGCCTCCAAGTCAGGGAGCCCCGACGCACCCCCCACCAACACCTCCCGCCCAGTCTGCCAGCCCCGAGTTGCTCTGTGGGGATGTCATAAACTTCTCGGCTGGTCTTTAAAAAGCCGTGTGCCACGAGGCTACCGAGGGCGGCGGGAAGCACCAGCAAAGTTCGCAAGCACCACCCTGCAGCCCTGGCAGTTTTAGAAAACAGAAGAGAGCGAGATGCCAGAGTGCACTGGAAGCGGGTTCCGGAGTTTTATATAGAAAACGCTCACATATGTACGTGGGTGTGCTGACAGTTTTTATGGCTAAATTGCAAAGTGTTAGGCCTTAGGGATTACTGTCAGGTTCGGGACGGGGGGTGGGAGGAGGAAGGGTGGGGGGAGTCGGGAGGGATCTGTTGAAAGGGGGCTTGGGGCCCATTCTGGTTTTGCTTTTGGGAAATGCGTACGGTTGTTTTCCCAAACGTCCGAGTCGCTCTGCTCTCCGTCACTGCAGGGCCGAGCGAAGAAAAGTGGGGGGAAAGTTCTTTTAACTTCCTTCCTGCAACCTCACCGAGGGCTACGAAGAGGAAGAGCACGTTTCCCTGGGAAGCACCGGGCAGGGCTGGGGCGGGCGGCTGCGCCCAGCCTGTGCGGATGCGGGACGCCGGGCGGAGGACCAGCACCGCACGCAGGCCGCGGGCAGCCCCTCCCTGCACCCCTCCTCTCGCAAACGGCGCCCGGAGAGGCCCGGCTGCAGGGCCCGTTGTTTCAAGCCCCGCGGCAAACCGGCGACAGCAGGGGAGCAGCCCGGGGCCCGGATCCCGGCCGCCGAGCACCCCCCACCCCCGCCGTGCCGCGCCGCCCGCACCCCCGCGCCCAGCGCGGCGGGCCCAACCCGGCCCCCCACAACCCCGCCCGCCAGACCAAGCCCCAGCACCCCTCCCCCCCCACCGCGTTTCCGAGCCCCACGCCGGCGCCCCGGCGGCGGAAGGGGCGCCCAGCCCGCGGCTCACCTGCGCGCTGGATCCCGGGGCCGCTCAGAGGGGCGCGGGGCGCAGGCGAGCGCAGCCCGCAGACTCAAACTTTGTTGCTCTCGGGACGGCGCAGTCGTCACTTCCTCGCGGAGCGGGCGGCGCGGCCGGGGCGTGTGACCCAGCAGCTCGCGCGGTGGCGCGCCGGGCCCTGCAGCCGCCCGCCCGCCCCCGACTCTGCGCGCCCCGGTTGCCCCGGCGGCGCCGACTCCCCGGCTCGGCGGGCCCACGGCTGAGGGGAGCCACGGACTGTCGTCCTTCGAGGCTGCACCCCTTGGGGTCGTTGACGCGCGGAAGAAATACAATTCTCAAAACCTGGGTCTGGAAGGTGGTGTTGGAATTCCGGGACCCCGGCGAGGTGGGGGTTCCAGGCGAAACACACCCAACCCCACAGACAAAAGGGTGGGGGAGGTGGAAGAGAAAGTTTTTCAGTTTCGCGTTGAGGCTAGAAGGTCAAGTCAGAAAGCGAAGTGCTCTGTGTTTTGCCAAAGAATGCCTAAGTTGGGCCTTAAAACCCGGGTTTCCTCTCCCACGTTCCCTCCAAAGGTCTGCACGCTTGTCCTTCGTCATTTCCACGGGTTCAAAGCGCGCAGGACGTTTACCATTTATCACACTTCAGGGGGGCTGTTCCAGCGTCCAAGTTGGCGCTGCAAAATGGTTTCTGTTCTCATCCTCCCCCGCGACTTCCACCTCTTCCTTTACACTCAACTCTCAGAAGATCTCTTTGGGGCCTGATGCATTCCGTGTTTCATCGCGGGCCAAAAGCGCCTTAGAGGGTTGGGGTGGAGCCCTGAGAAGAGGAGCTTCAGGCAGTAGTAATCTTGAAATTTATTCCGGCCCAAAATAAATTCTCTCGCTGTATTCAAAACTGCAACCAAAAAACCACCTTTTTGGTTTCTGATAAACAGCAACAAAGTAGTTAAATGGCACTCTGTAGGGAAGAATTCTCTCCCGTAAAGCTAGAGAGAAAACCGGGTTAGCCTTTGCTGTGGTTTAAAAAAAAAAAAAACAAAAACTCAGACATTTGAAACTGCAGTGGAGGGCTTTCATAACAGAAACATTAGCTTCATTGTAGCTTGTTGTGGAAAACAGGGAGCTTTTTAAAGGTGGTTCAAAAGCATCCCTTAGGGCTCAACAATTTTTCCTTTTTCCTCAAATAACTGCTTCTACTAGCACTTTGGCCGGATCACAGAACCTCCCGTTCTAATGCTTCATCTTTTTGCATAAAGTGAAGGCTTTGTCCAGAAAGATAGATGTGAAACTGGTGGAAAATGACATCTGGGAATTGATCCCCAGGTCTGTGTTAATACCTAGTGGAAAGCCACAAATGCAGACTCACCCAAAGATGGGGAGTATGGGGGGATGCCTGGGTGGCTCAGTTGGTTAAGTGTCTGCCATCTGCTCAGGTCCTAACCTCTGGGTCCTGGGATTGAGTCCTGCATCCGGCTCCTTGATCATCGGAGAGCTTCCTTCTCCTTCTGCCGGCGCCTCCCTGCTTGTGCTTTCTGTCTCTGTCTCTGACAAATGAATAAATAAAATATATATTTTTTTAAATGGGGAGTATGCAGATGAAGCTCTCCTAGCAACATGAAATCCCCCACACTGCAGCTCTTATGTACTAGTTCTGACTTCTACCCAGACATAATTAATGGCACCTTATAAATACAAAATATACCATGGAGAGAAAATAATGCTGCTTTGAGAAGTATACATGTATTGTTAGACTCCTAATAATTACAATTTTCTGAAATTCTTATTGCATCACATTCTTGGAGGGGTGGGAGTGAGGATTGCCCACTTCAGTTTTGGGATAGATAGAAGCAACTGTTTCGTGCATTCTGCTTCCAGCAAGCAATGATACAATCAAGGGGAATAAAGACAATAGGTCACCCAGGAGTCTAAAAACAATCACGTGATGCTCCGTATTTGCTAGGACAAGAGCCGGATATTTCTTTGTTCGGTAATGCAAGGCTGAATTCCCAGTCACAATTTCATGAATATTCAGAATTTCTGCATGCCCAGGAATAATTTAACAGGTGGTGTAAAGGTGCGAAGGCCTGACACTTACAAATGCACACGTATACATTGCTTTTTCTCTGTACGGAGTGGCATTTGCTGGAGTACCACAGCCCAGAAGCGGAGGTAGGTGGTCTCAGAGACAGTATCGCCACCGCCTCCTCGCCTCCTCCCCTCCTCCCCCGCCAGTGATCCCCTGCCTCCCAGTATCCACATGCTTGTGTAATCCTGGCTTCTTGGGTATGGGCTAGACTCACTGACTCCCTCCCAGCAAATAGTAGATGGCAGAAATCATGTGACGCCTCTGCTGAGATTAGGTTCTAAAAAAACTGTGGCTTCCATCTTGAGTGCTCTTTCTCTCTTGCTCTCTCTTGGTTGGATCACTCACTGTGGGAAAGCCAGCTGCCATGTCCCAAGGCAGCCCTGTGGAGAGGGAGTGGGGTCTGCCAACAACCACCCTGAGGTAGCTTGGGATACTTCCCCCTTCGCCTATGCTAACGGAGCCTTCAGATGAGACCTACAACCCCACTGCTTTAAGAAAGCCCTTGAGGCAAAAGCTTCCGGTTAAGCTGCCCAGATTCTTGACCCACAGAAACTGTAAAATAATACATGTTTGTTGTTTTAAGGTGCAGGGTTTTATAGTCATTTATTGGAGAGCCGTGGGTAACTAACGCACAGGCCAAAAGAGAAGTCCGTGTGAGCCCAGTGACAATCCCACACGGCTTCCTGGTTCCTTACCTGGAAAGGAGAACGTGGAGGAAGAGACAGGGGCCTGGACCAGAGCTAAGGGAAACACGTGAATCCTAAGAACAGAAGGCAGAGCCGGGGTCATCCTTGAATTTAAACCAGCTCAGAGGGTATGGTGGGGCTGGGTGTCACCCACCTGAGAGCACGTGGAGATGTGTTTGTTTCACGAGAAATTGACATCTGTCCGGGTGTCCTCTCCCTCTGGCTCAGATCATCGACCTTGTTCTTGAGGCACCGGCACACCCCAGGGGGTGGTGGGGGTCAGGCCTTGGTCCTGGAAGGAGTGCTGGAAAGAAGGGCTCCCCAGCCTGGCAGCCAAAAGAGGTGGTGGTGAATTCAGTGCAGCTCTAAAACTGGAAGGAAAGTCTCGTGGGCCCGCGGCTGAACAGCAGGTGGTGGACAATCTCAGATAAGAATCGCCTCCACACTCCTTCCAGGGCCACAAAGAACATTCTGTCCACGTGATGGTATCTTTCTCTCGACATCATTTCCTCTCCCACTAGAACAAATTATTCGCTTTGAAAACACAAAACAAAGTTTGAGGAAGCAGGAGCGAGGTCACACTCCTTCATCCCCAACTAGGGCAGGCGTCTCCTTGGCAGTTGATCCCGCATCTCCCCTCCCCTCGGCCAACACCGTACACGCTGGCAGTCGTAGAGCCCTCTTCTGTTTTCTCTCCGGAGACACCAGGCTCTGATTGTTCTCATGTGTCGTGGCCACAGCTGCTGGGTTGCCATGCCGTCATCCGGTTGCTATGACTTGTACGGTCGTGGATGTGCCAGAACGTGAGTCTATTAATTTAACAAGAACTAGGCTCAGCACATATATTCCTTGTTAGGTCATTTGCTTTGCTACCTAAACCACATCCAATGTGTTCAGCAATGAGAACATTTCCTAGAGTCTAGCTTTGCAAAAATGCCAAGTGCCCTGGATCTTGCGTCCCACAGTCAGTTTGGCAGACTTTAGTGTCTGCGGAGCAGGACGTAAAGGCATTCTGGCATGGGGACGCAAACAGGTCAGCTTAGGAAAAAAAAAAAATCCAAGGAGGGGAAATAAAGTCTCTGGTCTTCCTTCTTTGCACATTACGGTCCATTCTGCAGGAGGCTTATGAACTAACTTGCCCAGGAATCCTGCCCTGAGCCCAGGTCTCCCACTGACAGGGTCCAAGCTCTCCAACCCCAGAAAGAGGTGACCTGTGCTGTGAAAAGAGAAACCACTGGCCTTCTTTCATTCCACCCCTTCGACCAACACTTACTAAATGTCTGCTGGTAGCTGGGCTGGGGATGCCAAGATGAAAAGGACAAAGTCTCTCCCTAGTGGGAGAGCAAGGCATGTAAATTACAATGTGACCTGAGAAGTGCTACAATGGAGCTTTGCATAGGGGACTGTGGATCCCAGAGAAGGAAGCAAGTAAGTTGGCCTGGGAATAGGAGTGATGGGTCACCGCCAGGGTTTTTCTTTTATTAAAAAAAAAAAAAAAGGCATGCATTAAAAATGATCAGATGCAAAAAAATAAAATAAAAAATGATCAGATGCATTGCATTAAGTAGTAAGTATTGTCTGTGTCGATTTTAGTTCCATTGTTGATAATGTACATGTTTATATTTGTATGAGTCACAGTGTAAAACATATTTCCTACATATAGGCCAAGAAGTGTGAAAGTTGTAGGTTTAGAGAATATTAAACACCCCCAAACACTGGGGGCTTATAACGGGCTTGGCTCAAAGTGTTGTCGCACTGTGTAGTTGAAGAAACTAGCCAGGACTTAGGAGATTTCCCAAATCCTTCCAAATTCTCCTCCCTTAGGAAATCAAGGCCAAGCCTGAAGGACCAGCTCCTTGACTCCTCTCTGAATAGAGCAACAGGCCCTGACCGCCAGGACTGTTAGGCCAATTCTAAGGCAATGAAAGAGTGAGTAGTCACCTCTTTTCTGGCCAGACAGATGGTGGGAAGGAGAAAAGAGGAGAGAGAGGAGGGTCAGAAGTGCTTCACGCTTTTCCCTCCTTTTTTTTTTTTTTAAAGATTTTATTTATTTATTTGACAGACAGAGATCACAAGTAGGCAGAGAGGCAGACAGAGAGAGAGGGGAAGCAGGCTCTCTACTGAGCAGAGAGCCCAATGTGGAGCTCCATCCCAGGACCCTAAGATCATGACCTGAGCCGAAGGCAGAGGCTTAACCCACTGAGCCACACAGGAGCCCCACGCTTTTCCCTCCTTGAATGAGAGCAGGAATGGTGCCTTACTCTGAGCATGGCAGGGGCCTTCACCCAGCTTCCCACTGGTATTTTTTTTTTAAGATGTATTTCTTTCGGGGTGCCTGGGTGGCTCAGTGGGTTAAAGCCTCTGCCTTCAGCTCAGGTCATGATCCCAGGGTCCTGGGATTGAGCCCCACATAGGGCTCTCTGCTCAGCGGGGAGCCTGCTTCCTTCCCTCTCTCTGCCTGCCTCTCTGCCTACTTGTCTGTCAAATAAATAAATAAAATCTTAAAAAAAAAAAAAGATTTATTTCTTTCTTTGACAGAGAGAGAATGAGCTGGGGAAGAGGCAGACAGAGAAGGAGAAGCAGGCTCCTGATTGAGCAAGGAGCTCAATGTGGGACTCTATTCCAGGACCCTAGGATCATGACCTGATGCTCAATGGACTGAGCCATCAAATGTCCCCTCACTGGGATTCTGAGAGGAATCTGCCCCAAAGGTGTTTTGCTTCTTCTTCTTCTTTTTTTTTTTTTTTTTTAAGATTTTATTTATTTATTTATTTAGCGAGAGAAAGAGAGCATGAGAATGGGGTAAGGGGCAGAGGGACAAGCAGACTCCCCCACTGAGCAGGGAGCCTGCCAAAGTGGGGCTCAATCCCAGGACGCTGAGATCAAGACCTGAGCTGAAGTCAGACACTTAACCCACTGAGTCACCCAGGCTCCCCCAAAGGTGGTTTTATACCAAACTAAGGGCTGTCATGTCAAAGTGACCTGGTAATCAAGCCTGGGTATGCAGAGAGGCTCTGAGGCTCAGCTTTCCTGAGTCCCGGTCATTCCCGCATGGCATGGACATCACATTGAGAGCAAGCGGCCTGCTGTGTGGCTGTCCTGGTGGTAAACGGCAACCTGTGGCAAGCTCGGGGGAGGATCAGGGGTCTGCACCACGGAGAACAGAGGGGAAAAAGAGCACTGGGTTGCAAAGGGGAAAAGCCAGTGCTGGGAAGTGGGAAGGGGTGTTGCTGAAGAAGGGACCACCCATTCACCTAACAAAGCTGATAGCAGCAGGGGCCTGGGGGACAGTTAGAAAGCAAGAGGACAAGGCAGCTCAGCACCGTGGTCAGGAACAAGGGTTCTGGACCGTCCACACGCTGCCTGGCTTCAAGTCCCACCTCTGCCACATACTACCTGTCTGATCTTGGAGTTACTTAGGCTTTGTATGCCTCAGTTTCCTTATCTGCAAAATGAGGATGATGATACCAATATTACAGACTTGATAAAGTTGTTGTAAGAATAAATGAATTTGTAAAGCTCTGATATATATGTTAAGTGTCAGTTAAATAAGTAAATCATTCACCAACAAAAACGATTGTATATGGATATCAAATGTCTTCAAGACCCACAAACTGGACGTTCTGTTACAGATTCCCCCCCCCCAACCATCAGCTCCTGGGGACAATCAAATCAGCTATAATCATACATTTATGACATTGTGCAAGTGAAAAGGTGTCGCGGCCAGCGTAACAAATCAACCAGGAATGTGAGGGTAAGAGGATGAAGAAAAGAACTCGAGAAGCAGAGAGATGGGGGCAGGAGGAGCACTGAGGAGGATGTCCAGCAGTGCTAACTTTATTCAAAACATTAAGGCCATATATATAGTGATAATAGGAGAAGCAATACATCTGTGTCTAGTTAAACAACCACGAGTTCCCGTAAGTTTCACATTTAACTATAAGCAGACCTGGTGACGCCAAATGGCTGATGTCAGTACAGTTGTTCTGTATTGATACAGCAAACCTGAAAGTAATTCATGGGCTGTACCAGGGCAGCAAGGACCAGCAACGAACTTATGACCCCAACCGAATTGTTCTCATTTGTTTAGCAAGCGTGTGGGAAGTCACGTAGGCAAGCGCACAACACATAGCACAGACCCTTCCTCAGTGCTACTCAACTTTTCCTGTCCTAAACCTTTTGTTAGGTTATTCGGACTTTAAAGGAGGCACAAGTCAGGGCCTGGTTTGGTCCTCGTCTCAAGCCTTATTGCAGCCTCCCACATAAAGGTTTGCCCCCTCTACACGGGCCAGTTGGGAAGATAGACATCGAGCGAGTCTTTACATTCAACTCACCTCTGATTGTCCAAATGTAATTCAGGAAAGGACTTGGTAGGTAGAATAATAGTTCTCTCCAAAATGCCCATGTCCCAATCCCCAGAACGTGCAAATATATTAGGTTACACAACAAAGAGGAGTTAAGATTGAAATAGAGTTAAGTTTCCTAATCAGCTGATCTGAATATAGGGAGATGATCCTGGATTGTCAGGATGTGCCAATGTGATCACAGGGATCCTTAGAAGAAGAGGGAGGCAGAAGAGGAATCAGTCAGAGGAAGAAGTGACTACGGAAGAATGGCCAGAGAGAGGCCATGTTGCAGGCTTTGAACCTGGAGAAAAGGGGTCATGAGCCAATAACTATGGGTGGCTTCTGGAAGCTGGAAAAGCAAGGCAACAGATTGTCTCCTAGAGGCTCAAGAGAGGAATGCAATCCTACAGACACTCTGGTTTCAGCCCGTAATTTAAAAGCCTGTGTTGTTTTAAGGTACTGATTTTGTGGTAATTTGTTACAATAGCCACAGAAAATGAACATAGTGGCATGTCCTAAATAAGGTGTTTTCTGGGAAGTGTTTGCTTCATGTATTAGGTGCATGTGCTACACTGTGTATTAAGAGCCCCAGTTTTGGGGGCAACTGGGTGGCTCAGTGGGTTAAGGCCTCTGCCTTTGGCTCGGGTCATGATCCCAGGGTCCTGGGATGGAGCCCCGAATTGGGCTCTCTGCTCAGCAGGGAGCCTGCTTCCTCCCCTCTCTCTCTCTGCCTGTCTGTCAAATAAATAAATAAAATCTTAAAAAAAAAAAAAAAAGAGCCCCAATTTTCAGACTGCTAGTTGGAAAAGAAGGCTGGCTGGGCCAGGCAAAGTCCCATGCTGAGTAACGGCTACTAGAAACTCAGTACCTTGAACGTTCTATCTATAAGCAGTCCCTCGGCTTAGGCGTGAACACTAATCCACAAACCTCTTCTCGGAGCTTCTCAGACTTGCTAACTGTTGATGGTAGCAGGCCACAGTGTGGAGGCCAAGTGTAAAAGTGGCTAACAAAGTAAGCCAGAGTTCATTGTCAAAAGCTGTTGTGGAAATTCTGTGTGTTTGATGACCACAGCTCCCCAGCAAGGCTATACCACACCTGGAGTTTGTAAATGACTTTTTCTTTTCACAATGAAGAGAAAAACACAAACCCAAGAGTCAAGGCAATGTGCACAGTTTTTCTGGACTCCAGGGTGGCTAGCAATGCCAGAGTTCAATCACCGCACACAGGTTGCTTTTTCCTGTTTGAGAGAGGTGACTATATTGGCGTGCACAGCTCAAAGGTTGAGATTACTGCATTTTGGGGAGGACGCTCTTACACAATCATCTGCCAGTAATATATATTGGCCCTGGGACATTAGTCCCAGCATTAACATGGGTGGTGTCATTTGAAGTCTCAGGCCAAGAAGTTGCTAGACATTCATGAGATTACTTTGGGTCTTATGACTTCTCACGGGAAGAAGGAAGTCCTCCTCTCCTGAGTGGGGTAATATCTATAGAGATTACAACAAGGGACCGTATACTGTGGCAGTATATAGTGTCCCGAAGGAGCTACAGCTCTTTGGGGATATCTTCATGAGCTAAAATTCTTTACAGTAGCTTCAAGGAACTGTGTGTAAAAGCTGTAGTTTGCGGATTATTTGAACAGGGCAAAGGACCCCATGGGCCCTCTAATTTATCTCCTACTTCCTAATTCTTTTTTGTTTTTTAATATTTTATTTATTTGACAGGCAGAGATCACAAGTAGGCAGAGAGGCAGGCAGAGACAGAGGGGGAAGCAGGCTCCTGGCTGAGCAGAGAGCTCAATGTGGGACTCAATCCCGGACTCCGGGATCATGACCTGAGCGGAAGGCAGAGGCTTCAACCCACTGAACCACCCAGGTGCCCCCTTAATTCTTTTTTTTTTTTTTTTTAAAGATTTTGTTTATTTATTTGAGAGAGCATAAAAGAGCATGAGCAAGTGGAGGGGCAGAAGGAGAAGGAGAGGGACAAGCAGACTCCTCGCTGAGTGGGGAGCCCAACTTTGTAGAGTGGGGAACTACACATGGGACTCGATTCCAGGATCCCACGATCATGACCTGAGCCAAAGTCAGACGCTTACCCGCTGAGCCACCCAGAGGCCCCCACCTCCCAAATTCTAAAGAACCTCTAGTGATATGGGAGGGTCACATTGGGTGGCCTACTCTGACTTATATTTATAATGCATTATATTTAGAGCAGCACACTGCCTCAGCAGAATCATCTGTGGTCCCTCTATCACACTTTCAGAATCACTCTCTAAGGCTAACCCCCCCCTGAATGGCCTTTGCCCCGTATTGGGCAGTGTTGGGTTTTGCCTAGTTTCTTGACATAATTTTTGCCCTTTGCCCCTAGATAGAGGGTGTGGTCGGTGACTCACTGGCCAGGTTCTCCCTGCCTGATTCCAGATGATTGGTCAACTCCCATCTCCTGTGGTTGCAGAGAGCCTGAGGACCAATGGAATGCCACAGAATCCTTCCACGGACCATATCCCAGGTCCTGATGTGATTCTGGCAATATCTGTGAGCTTCTGTCCTGAGCTGCATTGTCCTTCCTTCAGCCTAGGGATCCATCCCCCTCTAGGCAAAGGAACAAAATTAACAGCCTTGAGGCCTGTCAGCCAGAGGCCTGGATTCAGGGTCTTAGTTATAGATACAAAACAGCTGCCTTAAATATGGAGCACAGGTAACAAATAAAGCCTGACTTCGTGGCCCATCTAGCTGTGGTTTCAAATGAGAGGCAAGACCAGGTCAGGGGGCTTGTGGACTGTATCATAGCGGTGAGCACCCCTTACCGCATTTATTGTAGGTATTGATGGATATGATACAAAGGAGGGGTCCAAAGCCTCACCATCCCCCAACCTACACTGTGGGCACCTTGGATTCTCAGAGCACATACTGTCTCCAGGAAACAGATAATGTTTGGAAGCCTGCATTCTTCCCTCCTCTGTGAAGTTTGAGAGCTACTAGAGATTTTTAACAGCTATGCGAAGAAGTGATATGATTTGTCTAAACCCTGTCAAGGCAGTGAATTGAGGGCTACATACATCAAAACAGGAGACACATGCCAAACTCCACAAACGAGCCTCCATGTGCTCTTGCCATAATTGACCACCAGTAAGAACCCATACAGAAAGGACAGGATTGATTACCCTACACTTCCACGTCCCCATCTTCCCCATCCTTTGTCTTCGGATGCGGCTGGAGGACTGTGAGCTCCACTTTCCGCATTTGTACTTAACACTTGTTGGGAGACAATTCTCGATGGGTCTATCACATTTCTGCATGCCTTATGAGCAGAGTCATGGAATGCCCTTTAGCTCAGACTATCTTTTTAAAGACCGTATGTTTCTCAAAGCAAAGTATAGCCATGCTTACTGTCCATTATTTAAGATCTGGTTCCCTGAGCTTTTGGGTTCCTCTCTTGCAATGGACCTCACTGTGTGTATAAGTGTTCGTTGTCCCTCTTTGCATTGCCTTTGGGAATTGGGAATATCAGGAAACCAGCATAAGAAAATGCCAATGCTCTTGCTGCAGCTGTTGCAGTGAGCAAAGCAGTCTTTTGTTTCTGACCCAGAAGTCTTGTGTATTCTGCCAGCTTCCATGGAACTGCGGCAGGCTAACTTGTTAGCTTGCAAGGAGGGTTAAATTTCAGAGCCTTCGCAGTTCTTGACAACCTCTCACTTCTTTCTTATATGTCATACCCCATGACCCACCAATTCCCCTCACACCTGTGATCTTTAAAACCATCTTGGTAGTTTAGACCAAAGGGAAACTACTCATAGAGTTCAGGACAGACCAAAGGATCAAATGAACGAGCAAGACTGAAGCTAGGGCAGAACGGAGATATCATGAAATTTGGTTTAAGCCTGAAACTAGAGGAGAATGACTGCAATTCCGGACTATTTATAGCTACATTTTTGGTTGTGTGTTCAGCTGACTGGCAAGCAATTCTAAACATGCTTAGAAGGACAAACTCCTTGGTTTTCTCATCTACGAAATGAGTTGGCTTGTATTCCCTCTGAGGTTCCTTCTTAGCTATAAAATGCGTGCTTTATGAATCTGTAACACATCTGTCCAGCATAAAAATTAGGCACTTGACTTAATCTAAAATAATGATTGCAAAGACGACTGTGGTGTTAATTGAAAGAAGATAGCAGTACAGGTTAAGATCCCTGGGGGTGCCTGAATGGCTCAGTCAGTTAAGCATCCAGTCTTGGTTTGGCTCAGGTCATGATCTTCGGGTCAGGAGATTGAGCCCCTGCCCTGTGTGGGGCTGTGCGCTCAGAAGGGAGTCGGCTTCCCCTCTCCCTCTCCGTCTGTCTCTCCCGGTGCACGTGGCGCGTGGCGCATGGCACGTGGCGCGTGGTCTCTCTCTCCTCCAGAAATAAATAAATCTTAAAAAATAAAAGGTAAAGAAGCCTGGATTCTAGACTGGGTCCGCTACCGCCTTGCTGTGTGACGTTGGACAAGTCACTCAACCCACCAGAAGGAGGCAAGTAGGGGAAGACGGTTTTGGCAAAAGATGATTTTCGGTGGCTCGGGGATGTGGCGTGAAATTACACAGTGAGAAAGTAAGTTTTCTTTCAGTTCTCTTTTTATTGTCCTGAGTATGCCAAAGAGAGGGTCGCGTTTGAGTGTCAGTGTGTCGTTGCAGCTCTGTAGTACCTGCTAATCTCCCTTTTTGGCGAAGAGAGAGACGTCTGAAGCTTAGACACTGCACAGGCCGCGAGCCTCCTCGGTAAAAGGGCCTCGATCCTGTTGCTACTTTTCTTATGTTTGTTTTGCCTTCCATTTATGGTAAATAATGCAAGTTTGCCATTTAAGGAAATGATACAGAGTTTCCTTTAAAAGTAAATTAATTAAGAAAATGTTCTGAAATTGATTGTGGTAATGGTTGCCCACCTCTGTGACTATGCTAAATACATTGAATTGTACACTTGATGTGGGTGAATTAGATGGCCTATGAATTAATATCTCAGAGCTACTTTTACATTAATTAAAGCAAAAAGGGAGGCTGATTTAAATAAACTATTAAGCAAAAAACAGTAGAGGTGGGGAGTTGATATAGAAAAAGTTGTGCAGAGGATGTGGACCAAAGTTTGGGAAAACACTGGTGGGCTTTGGTAAGAAATATGTAACAATGTGATCTCGGAGGAGTTTCTTTTTTTTTTTTTTTTTTTTAAGTTTTTTTTTTTTTTTTTTACAGAAAGAGATCACAAGCAGGCAGAGAAGCAGGCAGAGAGAGAGGAGGAAGCAGGCTCCCCGCCGAGCGGAGAGCCCGATGCGGGGCTCGATCCCAGGACCCTGGGATCATGACCTGAGCCGAAAGCAGAGGCCCTAACCCACTGAGCCACCCAGGCGCCCCTCGGAGGAGTTTCTTAATCTTCCTGCGCCTCCTTCCTGGCCTATGAAATGGGAATAGGAGTACCTCCCTTGATTTGTTAAGAGGGAGAGAACATAGCACCTGAAACCCTCGGCCCAGGGCCCAGCGCATAGACTTCTGGTAAAGGGGATGGTTGACCTCTGACTGAGCTCTGCCCTTTCACGTGTTATTTCCCACCTTCGTACCATAACCCCATGTAATAGGAACTGCCATTCCCATTCAGGAGCCCTGTGGAGTAGGTATCTTATCCTCAAGTTACAGATGAGTGAGCTGAGGCTTAGGAAGGTTAGTCTTTTTTTTTTTTTTTTTAAGATTTTATTTATTTATTTGACAGGGAGAGAGATCACAAGTAGGCAGAGAGGCAGGCAGAGAGAGAGGGGGAAGCAGGCTCCCTGCTGAGCAGAGAGCCCCATGCGGGCCTCGAACCCAGGTCCCTGAGATCATGACCTGAGCTGAAGGCAGAGGCCCAACCCACTGAGCCACCCAGGCGCCCCAGGAAGGTTGGAGTCTTGCTTGGAGTCATACAACTAGTAAGTGGTTGCAGACGAGCTTCAAACCCTCCTCTCTGTGATGTCAGAGCACTGCCCTTTCCCCTTCACCACATGTCCCTGTACCTGCCAACCTTGAAGCTGGACCTGGTTAAATAGGATCCACCTAGGTCTAGATGGAGTGAGGTGGACATGGGAACTCTGCATCCTGGGTCTTGCTGCCAGCCTGGGACCGCGATGGGGACCCTGGTTCCTGGTTCTGGTTTCCCATCATCTCCCGTTTCCACTTGTCCAGTGGAAAATTCTCTTTCCTCATCCAGTTCTCCAGGGGCTGAAATTCTTTCATTGGCCTCTTATTCCTATTGCTGAGTCCCCACCACCTTGTACTGGTCAGTCTTTCTTTCTTTCTTTCTTTCTTTCTAGATTATTCTTGGGGCACCTGGGTGGCTCAGTGGGTTGGGCCTCTGTCTTTGGCTCCAGTCGTGATCTCAGGGTCCTGGGATGGAGCCCTGCATGAGGATCCCTGCTTGGCGGAGAGCCTGCTTCCCACTCTTTTCTTGCCTGCCTACTTGTGGTCTCTCTCTGTCAAATAAATAAATTAAATATTTAAAAAAAAAAGATTATTCTTTATCATTTTTAAGTAATTTCTCCACCCAATGTGGGGCTTGAACTCACAACTCTAAGATCAAGAGTTGCATGTTCCACTGACTGGGCCAGCCAAGTGGCCCTGGACTCACTCTCTAACATCCACTTCCCTGTTGAGATGATGGACAGTTGTCTAACATTGGACCAATGTTAACCATTTACCTTCTGAGGCTCACCCAGGTGTCTTGGTCCCTGCCAATCTTCTGGGTTGACAGTGACCTCCCCTCCAACAAAGTAATCCAACCTAGGGCATTGGGCTCCCTGCTGGGCCGGAAGCCTGCTTCTCCCTCCCCCTCTGCTGCTTCCCTCCTTGTGCTCTCCTGCTCTCTCTCTGTCAAATAAATAAATAAAATCTTTTTTTTAAAAGATTTTATTTATTTGACAGACAGAGATCACAAGTAGGCAGAGAGGCAGGCAGAGAGAGAGGGTGCAGAAGCAGGCTACCCGCTGAGCAGAGAGCCCGATGCGGGGCTCGATCCCAGGACCCCGAGATCATGACCTGAGCTGAAGGCAGAGGCTTAACCCACTGAGCCACCTAGGTGCCCCTAAATAAATAAAATCTTAAAAACAAAAACAAAAAAACACGAGCTTTCTAAAGTGCAACCTGATTAAAAAACTCTTCTGTTTATCCTTTAGAATCTCTCCACTGTCCTTTGGATAAAGTCTTGACCCCTTAGCATGGCTTTCAAAGACCTCTGTGAGCTGGTGTCTCCTCAACTCTTCAGCCTCTTCTCCCTCTGGTCTTTTTTCTACTTACTATGAGACAGTCATGTCGGCACTAGTTATAGTCTTTGGGTACCTCTAGATATCCTTGATATACAGTCTGCGCTCACCACATGGTAATTAAGCACCATGGCCTCTTGCCTCCTGGCTTTCATGTGCCGTTCTCCCAGTCTGAAATGCACTCCCACCCCCATTCTCCTAACCATTCTGACTGGCTCTTTTGAACTCTGCCTACAGGTCACCTCCTCAAAGAAGCCTTCCATGCCCTCTCAGTGTCAGGTGCGTCTTTAAGTGTCCTGACAGTATCCTGTGCTTTCTTCTAACATGATGAGGCAGAACTCTAGTGGAGGACCTGGATGCATAGGCCTTGGAGTCAAACTACTTAGATTTAAGTTCTAGGCATGCCACTCACGCCAGCTATGCGACCTTGGGCAAGTCACTTAACCTCTCTGTGCCTCCATTGCCTCATTGGTAAGATGGAAATAATGATAATACCTACTAATAGGATTCCAGTGAGGAGTACCTGAAACAATGCGTGGTTAATCATGGCACATAGTGAGCCCTCAATAAATATTAGCTACTGTTATTTCAACATGCATCACAATCTATTATAAATACAAGTCCCCTGCTTGTCTTTCTCATTCTAAGCATCTTGAGGGCCCAGAATGTGTCTCATTCACCATTGAATCTCGGAGTGCTCAGCATAGAACCTGACACATACAGTACTCAATTCATGATGAATCAATGTCTTGCTCCCTGGTTTATCTCAGATGACTTTACCTGATCCTGAAGCTCTTTTTGGATTCCTAAGACAGTTTTCCCTGCTCTGGATAGGCCAGAACTCAAATCTTGTCTATGGTATTGTGATTTCAGATGAAAACAACTGCTGTCAGTACAAAGTAGAAATACTTCCAGGTAGTATAGAAGGAAAAGATCTCACACAGTTTGGCCTCCTTAGCACCTCTACCTCCCTTGGTTCTAGCTTGTCATGACTGGCTATAGGCAGCACCCACAGGGCAGGTCAGTCATCTCTTCAACAAGGGTTTGCTGGGTTATGCCTGTTGATTGTTGAGGATGCCAGGAAGGGTAGAGCATGAGCCTTGCCAGGTCTAGACCTGGCTAGTCGGCAAGGAGATGGGCAGTTCCATTGCAAGGTACAGTAGACAGATGTCAGGATCTGACCTGGCCTCACTGCTGGGAGCCTGGATGTGAATGCAGGTCTAGGGATTCTGGCTCCCACGATAAATTCCAAGGTTAGGACAGGAGGTGAGCCACACTGAGAGAAAGCAGAACTGAGACTGGCAAACATCAGAATCCAGCAGGTAAAAGCCCAGCACCAGCATGGGGCCTATTGTGTTCTGGGTCTTTCTTCTTCTCCTCCTCCTTCTCCTCCTCCTTCCTCTCCTCCTCCTTCTCTTTCTCCTTCCTCTCCTCCTTCTCTCCAGGGAGGAGACTGAAAGCAGAGAGAAAGCCAACCGGGGGTTTCTTGCTCCAGAAAGTAAGGGCAAATAAAGCAGCAACAGCAGCCACAAGCCAGTATTCGAAAGCAGCTTTGGGTCTCCTTGCTCAGGGAGGCAGGAAGGCGGTGGCTGCAGGGCTGGACAGCTGGGCCTTCTCCTGGGCCAGCTGTTGGCAGTGTGATTAGGGAGACCCTGAGGACTGGCACAAGACCAGGGGTCTGCCGCTAGACCAGCTGTGTGGCCTTGCCTAAGTCACTTCACCTCTTGGGCCTCCATTTAGAAAAGGAAGCCTGGGGAGCAACTGGCTGGCTCAGTCAGTGGAGCGTGCAACTCTTGAGCTCAGGGTTGTGGTTTCTGGCCCCATGTTGGGTGTAGAGATGACCTAGAAATAAAATCTTTAAGGGGCGCCTGGGTGGCTCAGTAGGTTAAAGCTCTGGACTCTTGGTCTCCTCTCGGGTCACCATCACTGGGTAGTGAGATCCAGCCCCTCCCCAGGCCCCACGATGGAAGTAGAAGGTACTTGACATTCTGTCTCTCCTATTCCCTCTGCCCCTCCCTGCCTCCTCACGCTCATGTTCTCTTTCTTTCTCTTTCTAAAAATAAATAAATAAATAGATAAATAAATAAATTTCGTTAAATCTTTAAAAAAAAAAGAGAGAGATAAAGAAAAAAAAATGAAGTTTGGGGCAGTGCTAAAGGTTTCTCCAACCTTAAAATATGAAGGTTTCTTTTTCAAAGCAGAAGATTTCAAAGACTCCACAGGATGGCAATGGTAATCTAGTACATGATGATCAAAGAAAATGCAAAATGATTTAAAAAAAAATGATCACTTTTGAATCCTTTAAAGGAATCTGCATTTTGTTAATCACAGGAACATCTACTGTCATTTATAAAAATAAGGGGAGCAACATCCTTTGAGGTTCAGAATCACAACCTCTGTGAAAAGCTCCTACCCACATTCAACCAGTGGAGATTTTATTTTCCTCAGAAGTCACAGAACTTAGTGTCTTACACCTCCAGCTTAAAAAATATAAGGGATACTGGAGCACCGGGCCAGTGTTTTTCACACTTTTAATTTTAATTTTTTTAAAGATTTTATTTATTTATTTGACAGATTAAACCAATCCAGATCACAAGTAGGCAGAGAGGCAGGCAGAGAGAGAGGGGGGAAGCAGGCTCCCGGCTGAGCAGAGAGCCCAATGTGGGGCTTGATCCCAGACCATGAGATCATGACCTGAGCTGAAGGCAGAGGCTCAATCCACTCAGCCACCCAGGCGCCCCCACACTTTTAATTATTATACAGTCCACCAATGATGATAATACAATGGAACAAAATTTGAAAGCAGAGGTGATAGGTGACATTTGTCACTTTTTGGCAGTCCGGCTTCAGATTCCCTTCCCAGCTTCGTGGAAGACTCTATCTTACGAGTTTTAGTGGAAGTTCAAGTCCACTGCTTACCTCTCACTATAGAGAGTGAAATCATAAGGCACTTGCTTCCCAGCTTCCTTCTTTGGCAGGACTCAAATAGGTCACTTGGCTCGGCCAATCAGGAGCACCATCCGGATTCTGAATCAGAGACCACAGAGAGAACCCCTTGGACAACCTTCTCTGGTAAAGGGTAGCAGCATCTGTGGCAGCCATGTCCGGATTCCAAGGTAGCAGCCTCAGTACAGTCACCGTTCAGGCCCAGCCCTGACTGTGTCACAAGCCACCCAGGGTTCTGAGGCCAGGGCAGGGCTCTGGAGAGCTTCTGTGCCACAATTTTGGCTGAGCTCCTGGCTGCTTCCGAGCACCCTTTGTTCTCATTCACGCACGGTGCCTGGTTCTCTGGCCTTCCCAGAGATTATGTGGGCTACCCAAAATCCTTTCCACAAATTCCTCTTCAGCTTTACTCATCCAGAGCCAGTTCCTGATGTGCTTTTAAATCAAAGCCCTGGCTGATTCATAGTCTTAAGTCAGTTTGGGCATCCAGCTGCTATCCTATTTTGCTTTGGTCACCCAGCTCTGAGAAAATTCTGATCATATGAATGGACAGTGTCTCAGTTCATTTGGGTTGCTGTAACAAAATACTGAAGAGTGGGAGGCTTACAAACAACAGAAGTTTGTTTCTCACAGTTCTGGAGGCTGCAAGTCCAAGTTCAGGGGGGTCACGGTGCCAGCATGGTCAGATGAGGGCTTTCTTCCGAGTAGCAGACTTCTTATCAGATCCTCACGTGACAGAAAGGGCTAGAGAGATCTGTGGGGCCTCTCTCATGAGGGTGTTAATCCCGATCATCGGGGCTCTGTCCTCATGACCGAATCACCTCCTAAAGGCCCCTACCTCCTAACACCTTGGGGATTAGGATTTCAACAGAGGAATTCTGGGAGAATGCAAACATTCAGACCATAGGAGATGGTTATGAGTGATAATGATAGACACCAGTACATAACACCCACTACGTGGCCTATCCCACACACTTTACATATATTAACACACTTAACAAACCTTTGAGGTAGCCCTACAGTTAACATTCCCCTGTTACAAGTGGAAAGCTGAGGTAAAGAGAAATGGAATAAAAAATCTTCCCTAAGTCAAGGCTTTAAATCCAAGCAGTCCTACGTGAAGGTCTGTGCTCATAACTGCTGCTAGCAGCTTTTTTTTTTCCCCCCAGTTTCTCTTTGAGATTACAATAGTCTTCAATTAAACCAATCTAGAAGCTAGAAAGAATGGTATAAATTTTTGTTTCAAAGTTGAATGAGTAACTATCAAAATATCCAACAACTGCTCTTTATTCTCATCATAAACATAGACTCCAGGCAATAAACAAGTAAAACTTACAACAAGTACTAAACAAACAAGACAGTTTCATTGCTTCATCTGCACTAGGCTAAGCCTGGTGGTTTACGGAGCCCAGGGCACCCCATGCAGGAAGCACTCTGCTCTTCGTGAGCAGACGTGCCCAGGCTGGTGCAGCGCGGAACCTCACGAGGCACACCCACAGTCAGTGCCAGCCTGGGCTCATTGATGCCAGAAGGAGTTTGAGCCAAAGTCAGCACAAAACAGAGTTTATAGAAAAATACTATACTGATGAAGGTCTGTCACAGGGGCCGAAAGACCTCCCAGGGGGCAAAGCTATGACAGTTTGAGGAACAAAATAAAGTAGCATTTGATTATGGCCCAAAGGGGATGCCTGGGTGGCTCAGTCGGTTGAGCGTTTGCCTTCATCTCAGGTCACTATCCCAGGGTCCTGAGATCGAGTCCCTTGTTGGGCTACTTGCTCAGTGGGGAACCTGATTCTCCGTCTGCCTGCCACTCCCCCTGCTTGTGCTCTCTTTCTCTCTGACAAATAGATAAATAAAATCTTTAAAACTGTATATAGATTATCGCCCAAAGTATAAAGTAAGTATCTGTGAGTCCATACTTATATACATTAAGAAACAAACAAACTTGACAGTGAGGGAAATCTGACAAACACTACTTGAGCCAGATGGTCAAGATCCACACCAATAATCATAACCATGTGGTTAGTATGTATCTTTGTACACTATGTATGATGTGACGAAAATGGCACTTTCTTTCTTTTTCTTTCTTTTTTTTTTTTAAGATTTTATTTATTTGACAGAGAGCACAAGTAGGCAGAGAGGTAGGCAGAGAGAGAGGGGGAAGCAGGCTCCCTGCCGAGCAGAGAGCCCAATGCGGGGCTCCATCCCAGGACCCCAGGATCATGACCTGAGCTGAAGGCAGAGGCTTTAACCCACTGAGTCACCCAGGCACCCCGAAAATGGCACTTTCTATCTGTGATCTTCCTCCCTCAAACCTACAATCCCAGTCTAACTTACGAGAAAAGCATAAGACAAATCCCCAAAGAAAACTGTCCTACAAAAATCCTACAAAACTCAACCAGTACTCACAAGATCATCAATAAGAAAAGTCTGAGCAACTCTCACAACCAAGAGGAACCCCAGAAGACATGGCACTTGAATATAATGTGATATCCTTCTCGAGAAACTAGAATAGAAAAAGGCCATTAGGTAAAAACTAAGGACATTTGAATAAACTATGGACCTTAGTTAATAATAATGTCTCAACATTGATTCACCAGTGGTGACTAACGCACCAAATAAATGTAAGATGTTAGTAATAGGAGAAAGTGAATGCTGAGGAGGGGGAGGAGGACATGAGAGTTCTGTAAAACCTGCTCAGTTTCTTCCTAAATCTAAAAGTTTTCTGGGATGCCTGGATGGCTCAGTCAGTTAAGCATGTGCTTAGCTCAGATCATGATCCCAGGGTCCTGGGCTCGAGTCCTGCGTCAGGCTCCTTTCTCAGTGGAGAACTTTCTTCTCTCTCTGCCTGGTGTTCCCCCTGCTTGTACACGCACACTCTTTCTCCAAATAAATAAATAAAATCTTTTTAAAAAGATAAATAAAATTTTTCTTAAAAAAAGTAAAGTCTAGGGGCACCTGGGTGGCTCAGTGGTTTAAAGCCTCTGCATTTTCAGCTCAGGTCATGATGTCAGGGTCCTGGGATTGAGTCCTGCGTTGGGCTCTCTGCTCAGTGGGGAGCCTGCTTCTCTCTCTCTCTCCTCTCTCTCTCTCTGCCTGCATCTCTGCCTACTTGTGATCTCTCTCTGTCAAATAAATAAAATTTAAAAAAAAAAAAAAAAAGTCTGTTGGGGTGCCTGGCTAGCTCAGTTGGTAGAATCATGCGATTCTTGATCTCAGGATAGTGAGTTCAAGCCCCACATTGGTCGGGGAGCCTACTTAAAAATAATAATAAAAATAAAGTCTATTAACAAAAAAAAACTTATGAAAGCAACTGCCCTCCCCTCAAAAAAACTTAGTTTCCCTGGCAGTGGGACTTAAACCACTGAGGTCTTGAGGGGCCAGACATGTATATTTAATACATTCACAAGGTATATTTAATACATTCACATTGCTACACACCAAGCACTTTTTAATAACAGTTTTTAAAATACTGAAATAGTGTTTCAAATAAACCTCTGATCTTCAAATAAACCTTCTGATCTTGCATCCCTGGATCACCTCTGAGCAGCTGAGTACAGTTTGAGCTCCTCCCAGATGACATCCTTTGTCTCTGTCCCTTGAACACTGGGTCTCTAAAGCTCGGTCACCTCAAGGCAAAGCAAAACACAATCCCTTCCCCTCACCCACCGCACCCAAACCGCTGTGCAGCAGCTGTTGGAAGCCCGGGCTGCAGCTGGCCTTATGTTGCACTTGCCTGTCAAGCCCCACGCTCCTCCGCAGCAGGAACAGCAGAAGGCTGGTATGAAGTGGGGCAGCAGATGGCTGGGACATGTCCTCTCGAAACTCAGCTGTCCTGGCCAGCCTGCCAAGCTGTGTACATTTCAGAAGTCGGAGGTTCAACCAAAAGAGACGAGTAATGATTTTAAATCGCTTGCTGGAACACATGGCTAATCCTGGGGTAGCCAGAGAAGAGCACTTGAAAAACTCACTCAAGTCTAGCGAGGGACGCGAGGAGACCCTGTGTGCTTTCTCAGCTTTGAATCCAGATCAGGCCACCCTGGGGGCAGTCGGGCATTTGTCCAGGATCCCAGTGTGCATCCTGCTTTTAGAAACGGTGTGATGTTTCAGTCTGTCTGTGTGTTTATTTGGTGGGGGGGTGGCGGGGCAAGGCTGTTTAGCAGGCAGGTTTGGATCCTGAGAAATTATGCACCCTGACCCTGTCTCCCGGTCTGGAGTCGGGAGATCTCTAGTCAACTCACTTTGTAAGTTCAGGCAGTGCCGTTTCCCTGTCCGGTTCCGTCCCTGCCTGGATTATGCCAATAGTCTCCTACCGTCCTGGCTTTTCAGTCCTGTATCATCAGAATATTCCATGATGTGAGGTCATCTCTATTACTGTACAGCATCTCCCACCTTCAATATCTTCTTTTTTTTTTTTTTTTAAGATTTTTATTTATTTATTTGACAGAGAGATCACAAGTAGGCAGAGAGGCAGGCAGAGAGAGAGGGGAAGCAGGCTCCCTGCTGATCAGAGTGCCCGATGTGGGACTCGATCCCAGGACCCTGAGATCATGACCTGAGCCGAAGGCAGTGGCCTAACCCACTGAGCCACCCAGGCGCCCCTCAATATCTTCTTTTTTGCCCCTATATCTCTCTCCAGCTTCCATGTCTCTCCTTTACCACAAAGCTTCTTGAACTAATAGTCTGCTTTCTCTGGTTCTTTTTTAAAATTTATTTTAAATTTATTTTTTATTTTTAAGTAATCTCTCCACCCAACATGGGGCTTAAACTCAAGACCGCAGGCCAAGAGTCACATACTCTACTCATTGAGCTACCCAGACACCCAAATGACGCTTTTATTTATTTATTTATTTATTTATTTATTTATTTATAAAAATTTTATTTATTTATTAGACAGAGATCACAAGTAGGTAGAGAGGCAGGAAGAGAGAGATTGGGAAGCAGGCTCCCTGCTGAGCAAAGAGCCCGATGTGGGGCTGGATCCCAGGACCCTGGGATCATGACCTGAGCCAAAGGCAGAGGCTTTAACCCACTGAGCCACCCAGGTGCCCCTGAATGATGCTTTTAAAAGGAAGAACACAACTCATTGGTCACCTTTGGAGGATGCATTTTTGAAACATCTTTTCCTGCCTGGATTACTCCAACAGACTCCTACAGCCCTGGCTTGTTGGTCTTGTGTCATGGGACTCTCCTGCTGCATGAGGCCATCTCAGTTACCACACAGCAGCTCCCACATCTTGAACATACCTTTTTATGTCCCTCCATCTCTCTCTAGCCACTGCTCCTGTCTCTCCCCGTGGAGAATGTTTTATTCTGACAACTAGCAACTGAAAGTAAAGAATTAAGCATGTATCCTGCCTTTCCTATATGAAAATGACCAAGTAAGCCAAATGGTGATGAGGGAATGTTTCCCTTTATAGACATATTCCAGCTAAGAAATGAAGGGGGGAAAAAAAGAGAGAATTAGAACATCACAATTTTACAACCTCTAGGGAAATAACCAGTCTAGGCTATGATCACCAACAGCTGCTAACATCACAAACTGAGAGAGGGAGACATTATGTGACTCCTGATGGATGGACTCAGTATCTGTTTTGAACTAGTTAGGATTGAATTCCAAATAAATAGGGGTGCCTGGGTGGCTCAATGGGTTAAGCCTCTGCCTTCCACTCAGGTCATGGTCTCAGGGTCCTGGGATTGAGCCCTGCCTCCAGCTCTCTGCTCAGCAGGGAGTCTGCTTACCCCCTCTCTCTCTGCCTGCCTCTCCACCTACTTGTGATCTCTATCAAATAAATAAATAAAATCTTTAAAAAAAAAAAGAATTCCAAATAAATAGCAAATCATGTTTAGTATAAATGTATCTCAAATAGGGGCACCTGGGTGGCTCAGTGGGTTAAAGCCTCTGCCTTCGGCTCAGGTCATGATCCCAGGGTCCTGGGATGGAGCCCCACGTCGGGCTCTCTGCTCATTGGGGAGCCTGCTTCCTCCTCTCTCTCTGCCTGCCTCTCTGCCTACTTGTGATCTCTGTCAAATAAATAGATAAAATCTTTAAAAAAATATATATATATATCTCAAATATTCCATGAGACATAACAAAAACTATTTATTATTTCTCTGAAATTCAAATTTAACTGGGCATCTAATATTTTCATTTATCATAACTGGCAACCCTAGGAGTTGTCTAGCAAAAAAAAAAAAAAAAAAAAATCCGACCTAAATCTGAGTAAGTCTTAAAAGTCTAACTAAGGAGATAGAAGAGTATGTTAGAAACTACACCACCATGGCAGTGTTATCAGCAGAATGCAGTGGGTGAGGACAGACCACCTAATTTTTTCAACATAGAGAGAGAGACAGAGAGAAAGCAGGGGAGGAGGGAGGGGAGCAGGGGGTTTTGTTTGGATTCTGGTTCAAAAGATCAAGGGTAGGGGCAGCCTCTACAAAAGCTGTCTGGCTTCCAAGAGCCATGTGACTCTGACTCCAGGCTTCCTCTCTGGTCTCCCACCTCCTGCCTTACACTTTGCTGTCCTGCAGACTCATTGGATCGAGACTCCCCAGTAGCAATCTTGAGAGACACTTGAAGTCAAGTCCTGTTTTGCTAAGCTAGGTTGCAAGCTGGGGGATATTGTGGGGAGGAGAGAAAAGGCTAAGATCCTGCTTTCAGGGTGATGTGATGGGGCAAGTGGCAAGTGCAAGGCAAGCGGCACTTGAGAAAGCAAGCAGAGACACTTAGAAAGGAGGGTGAGGGGCACCTGGCTGGCTCAGGCCGTAGAGCGAGCGACTCTTGATCCTCAGGATCGTGAGTTCGAGCCCCACATTGGGTGTAGTCCATACTTTAAAACAAACAAACGGAAAACAACAACGACGAAATAAATAACAAGAGGGTGATTAAGAAGTCTTGTCGTGATGAGTGGTGTGTGCCTCTTCTTTGTCTGCTCGCGGAATGCTTTGCAGTGGGTGATTTGAATGCTGGGTTAGGTCTCCAAAGCATAGGAGGGCTCCATCCACTGAGCCGGCCAGGTGCTCCACCATAAAGGAGTATTTTAGACTTAGAGACGAGGGACAGCTCACTGGGGCAGAAAATGGAGAATCGTTTTCCCAGGCATCTGGAGACATTTCTGTCCATGGTGGGAAGCCCAGCTTGCTTCCGGTTTGGATTTGTAGCTTCAGTTCTGAGTGTCTGCCATGTGCACGTCTTGTGACGTGTTATGGCAGCTGTGATGAGGTTTGCATCACTATCCTATCACCACCTTGGAAGGAGATCCCTGGTCAAGTTGGGCAATCCAGTGTCTCACTCTGTTTTGAAAGACCTGAGCCTGGCACCGTCTATTTACTCAAGAGTAAGATCAAAAGAGAGAAAGAAGAGATAAGAATCTTGCTCCCTCAGCTGTTCCCCTCTCCAGAGCAAAGAAAAAAAACAAAGAAAGGCAACTGAGTGGAGATCTCCGGCTTGAGTTGATAGGGTCTCCCTATATGAATAAGACATTTTATTTTATTTTATTTTTAAAGATTTTATTTATTTATTTGACAACAGCGATCACAAGTAGGCAGAGAAGCAGGCAGAGAGAGAGGAGGAAGCAGGCTCCCCGCTGAGCAGAGAGCCGGATGCGGGGATCCATCCCAGGATCCTGGGATCATGACCTGAGCCGAAGGCAGAGGCTTTAACCCACTGAGCCACCCAGGCGCCCTGAGTAAGACATTTTAAAAAACATTGTTCTTCCACACCATCATCTTTTTTTCTTTCTTCCTTTTTTTTTTATTTTAAGGTTTTATTTATTCATTTGACAGACAGAGATCACAAGTAGGCAGAGAGGCAGGCAGAGAGAGACAGAGAGGAGGAAGCAGGTTCCCCGCTGAGCAGAGAGCCCGATGCGGGGCTTGATTCCAGGACCCTGCGATCATGACCTGAGCTGAAGGCAGAGGCCTTAAACCCCTGAGCCACTCAGGTGCCCCTTTTTAAAGATTTTATTTATTTATGGGAGAGAGAGAGAGAATGGGCGGGTAGAAGGGCAGAGGGAGAGAGACAAGCAGATTGCTTGCTGGACAGGGAGCCTGATGCAGGGCTTGATCCCAGGACCCTGAGATCAGGACCTGAGCCGAAGTCAGACCCTTAACCAACTGAGCCACCCAGGCACCCTGCCACACATCATCTTATAAGTTATAAAAGTATCCCATTGATATTGCTGTTAAAATATTTTGGAATTTTTTTGGTTAGGTTTTTAGAGGAAAAACAAACTTTATTTTATTTTATTGTATTGTATTTATTTTTTTCAGCTTAATCACATGTCTTATTTCCCAGACATGGTTCTGAAGGACTCTGGGTAGTCCAAAAACTCATGTCTTCCTTCAAAGATGGAGGTTTGTTAGCACTGGGAATATGCCATAGTTAGGCCGGCGTTACTTGGGGAGGAGGCCTGGAGAGGTGTAGAGGCAGCATTGATGTAGGTGGAGTGGGGGAGTGGTGTGAGGCTGTCCCTAGGCTGGAGGCCCAGGGAGGCCAGAGGCCATGGCTGTTCGTCACTGACACGCTGCAGGTGCGTGGTGGGGTTTGCTGAATGAATGAGCATGAGAAAGACTGTCAGTGCATAGGAAAGTTGTGAAATGTGTGTTAACAATTAGAAAAAAGAAGTCTAATTTTTTCATTGATTCATTCTCACAAAGAATCTGGCGAAAATGGCATTTCCAGCTGCTTCTCAAGGAAGCTGAGTCCACGTCACAGGAGGAAGAGGTAGGAGAGAGAGCTCTGGATTCTCAAGAACAGCACCAGAGTCCCAGGAGATGTGACAAATAATTTTTATGGAAACAAATGCCAAAGGCTGCCCTTCAGATAAAGACTACAGGCTTTTTGTGCACACCGATAAAACCTCAGGCTTGGGAGTCTGTATGATTAGTTTCCTGGGACTGCTGGAAGTACCACAAATCTGGTGACTTGAAACAACAGAATTGTATTGTCTCAGAGTTCTGGAGGCGAGGAGTCCAAAACCAAGGTGTTGGCAAAGACATGCTCCCTCTGAAACCTGTAGGAGAGTCCTTCCTTCCCTGGTTTGTGGGGGTTTGTTGGCAATCCCTGGCATCTCCTGGCTTGCAGCTTCGTCTCTCCTCCCATCTTGGCCTCCAGCCTTCATATCGCCTTCTCCCCGTGTGTCTGCCTACACATGACCGTCTTCTTATAAGGACACCAGTCATATGGATTAGGGGTTCTTCCTACTCTGGTATGACCTCATCTTAAATAATCACATCTGCAATGACCTATTCCTAAATAAGGTCAGGTTCTGAGGGACTCAAGTTAAGATTTCAGTGTAACTTTTTGAGGGGAAAATAATCCAATTCTTAACAGGGGCAGTCTGAGAACATGTCACAATTTAAACAAGATTCAGTGACCCAGTTGATGCAGAAAATCAAATTGTTACCTGTTTGGCTGGTACCTTCTGAAAGTGGATAAGAAGCAGCAGGCTCCAGTTGGCCAAATTTCCCAATGTGTTAGCTAAGCCTGTCTGGCCAAGCCCTTCTGGCCAGGTGTTTTCTAGAACTCGAGTCCGAGGGTCATGCTAACTCTGGGTAACTCATTTCTGGGACACTCATTTCCTGCCCTTTCTTTCAGAGCAGAAGCTCAACAATCATTAGATGCATCATTAGGACAAAAAAGTTCTTTACTCATCAGTCACTGGCCCTTCATGAGCCCCATGTCTACCAATGCCATTGCTGCTAAATCAAAGCTCCTCATTCCTATTTCTGTCATGGCACACGGAGGGAGAAAAGCTATCATTTGGAAAGCACTAGGGTGAAGGGACAGGCCTCCTCTAGTTAATCCAGGCCCTTCCCAGCTTTGTGAATGCTAAGGACATCACCATCTCAGGCCACCAGACACCTACCTACTGGGCCCTGGGATGGATGCCTAGAGCTAGATGATTGTACCCAACCTAGAGGTAGGACTCTGATTCTACCACCCCAATCCCCCTTCAGTGGATCTCCACTTGGTGACTCTGGAGGTTTTCCTCACATACACCCAATTCACCCGTATGAAAGGAAACTACCAGCCTAAACCGGATCATCTCCATGAAGAACAAGCACAGTTCCTATTCCTTAGGAGAGGAAACACTCCAGATCAGGTCTAGAATAGATCTAAAGTGTGTAAGATCACAAAGCAGTCCAGAGACTAGTCCAGGATCAGAGATAAACCCGGGATCACAGTCTTTATTGGGTTCAAGTCCTTCCTCATGGAAGATGAAGGTTTCAGCCTAAGGACAGATGGCTGGCTTGTGAGCAGGGAATGGGCTCTTGTCTGGCTCTCTCTTGGGTTACCTGAAGAGATTTAACCAGCTTCCCGAGGTTGCAGTGTCTTGAAATGGTAGCATCTCCTCAAAGGCACAGATTCTTCTCAAGTACTTCCTCCTCCAGGCAGCCCTTCTTGACCACCTAGCCTGAATGTGGTGACCCTACTCTGTGCTCTGGCACCTACTTTCATCATTGCACCTACTGTACTATGGAGTAACTTACTGTCTGTCTGTCTTCCCAGGCTGCAAAGCTCTTGGCTCTTAGTCTCCTTTTATTGCCCATGGCTAGCACTTGGTAGGCACACCAGCTTACTGAATGAAATGAAGGTCACAAATCACTTTTTAAAAATTTATTTACTTATTTATCTGAGAGCAAGATCAAGAGAAAGAGAATGAGCAGGGGGAAGGGGTAGAGGCAGAGGGAGAACAGGGAGCCCCATGCAGGACTCAATCCCAGGATCCTGGTATTATGACCTGAGTTGAAGGCAGATGCTTAACTGACTGAGCCACCCAGGCGCCCTATCACAAATCACTTTGAAGACAATGGATGACTACTTCCACAAGTCACACACAATTTCTGCTTGGTGCCCTTACCATCTCCTCTGCTCCCAGCTGGTCCCAGGCGGTTATCAAATGCGCTGTGTTTTTTTCACTCAGGCAATATCCTGGTTGCTCCTCCTACTTTCACACCAATCCCTCTTGCTCAATTCTGGTTTCCTCAGTGTCCATGCCTTGCCACCTACCAGGATCTTCCCACTGACAAGGGGCTAAGGGGCGTTGGTTACACTTCTGCCTGTGGGCGTCTCCGGATTGTTCTTCACTCCTTCCTTAGCAGCTTGTGTGTGGGCCAGGTCTGGTCACCCAATCCAGGTCAATACCTAGAGCCCTGGGCTCCTGCTCATTAGGGAGAAGGGATCTGGTTCTCTGTGACCTTCATTCATTCATTCGTTCATTTATTCACTCACCCACTCACTCACTCACTCATTTATGTCCCTCTTAACTTATTTATTTACTGTCATGGATTATTTGAGATAAAATTCACACCGTAAAGTCCACCCTTAAAAAGTGTACAATTCAGAGTGCCTGGGTGGCTCAGTGGGTTAAGCCGCTGCCTTCGGCTCAGGTCATGATCTCAGGGTCCTGGGATCGAGTCCCATGTCGGGCTCTCTGCTCAGCGGGGAGCCTGTTTCCCTCTCTCTGCTTGCCTCTCTGCCTACTTGTGATCTCTCTCTCTGTCAAATAAATAAATAAAATCTTTATAAAAAAAATAAAGTGTACAATTCACTGGTTTCAGTACATTCACAGAATTGTGCAACCATCACCACTATCTAATTCCAGAACATTTCACTGTGCACCCCCCCATAAGAAACCTCATACCCATCAGCAGTCCCTCATCAACACCCCATTGCCCTGGGCCTTGTCAACCACGAATCTCCTTTGTGTTGCTATGGATTTGCCTGTTCTAAATATGTCATATAAATACAGTCATCCAATATGTGGCCTTTTGTTTCTGGGTTCCTTGACTTAGTGTAATGTTTTCAGGGTTCAGCTATGTTGTAACATATATCAGTAGTGCATTCCTTTCTTAGGGCTGAATAATATTTCATTTTCTGAACATACCACATTCTATTTATCTATTCACCAGCTGGTAGATGTTTTGGTTGTTTCCACCTTTTGGCTATTTGAATAATGCTGCTATGAACGTTCATATACGTGTTTTTATGTAAATGCATATTTCCCACTATCTTAGGTATATATATAACTAAGAGTGCAGAATAGCTTTTTGTTTAACTTTTTGAGGATCAGCCGACTTTTTTCAAAGGAGCCATACCATTTTAGGGCCCTACCAGCCCTGTATGAGCATCCAGTTTCTCCATATCCTTGCCAACACTTGGGGTTTTCTGTCTTTTAATTTTAACCGTCCTAGTGGGTGTGATTTGATATCTTGCTGTGGCTTTGATTTGCAATTCCCTGCTAGCTGATGATGTTGACTATCTTTTCATGTGCCTGTTGGCTATTTGTATGTCTGTTCAATTCCTTTGCCCAATTTAAAAACTGAGTTGTCGGGCGCCTGTGGCTCAGTGGTTAAGCCACTGCCTTCGGCTCAGGTCATGATCCCAGGGTCCTGGGATTGAGTCCCGCATCGGGCTCTCTGCTCAGCAGGGAGCCTGCTTCCCTTCCTCTCTCTCTGCCTGCCTCTCTGCCTACTTGTGATCTCTATCTGTCAAATAAATAAATAAAATCTTTAAAAAAATAATAATAAATAAAAACTGAGTTGTCTTGTTATTGAGTCGTAAGCATTTTTATGTATTCTGGCTACAAGTCCTTCGTCACATACAGGGTTTGCAAATATTTTCTTATAGTCTGTGGGTGGTCTTTTCACTTTCCTAATGGTGTTCTCTGAAGTACAAAAGTCTTAATTTTGGTGAAGTCCACTTTATCTGGTTTTTTCTTTTGTTGTTTGTGCTTTTGATGTGATATTTAAGAGACTGTTTTCTAATCCAAGGTCATGAGAATTTGCTCCTGTTTTCTTCAAAGAGTTTTATAGTCTTTAGCTCTTACATTTAGATTCGTGATTCCCCTCTCTTATTTTTGGTTTATCATCTCCCAAGGTCAAAAGCATTTCATGGCAGTTTGTTTGGTACTCTTCTCTGCATCATCTGTTGCCTTTACCCTGGGATGGGACATATTTATGTGAATATGTAAATATGTGAATATGTGAATATGTAAGTATGTAAATATGTGAATATATTTATGTGAATATGTAAACATGTATGCGAATATGTGAATATGTAAATATGTAAATATATTTATGTGAATATGTGAATATGTAAATATGAACCCATCCCATAATATGGGATGGGTTCATATTTAGTTGTTCTGTGAAACAGACATTTATACCTCCAGCAACCTTTGGCTTCTATCATGCCAAGAACAGACACTTATGTAATAAAATATGCTTTTCAAACTCCAATCAGGCTGGTATTCCAGACATTGACAATTTTGGAGGTGGTTTGAAGCTTGGTACTTTAAACCAGGACAGATAATCTGTGACCTCAATCCCAATCCCAAGGAAGGAGGAATACAACTGCAGAATTTGTCAGCAGGAGACCTTGATGCTTGGCAAGCTGTCACCTCGCCACAAGCCAGACCACCCAGGTCCCTTTCTACATCTGTGTCTTATTGTTCCTTTGGTTTCGGTGATTCAATTCAGCTATTGTCTGAGCCATTGTCTGCAAAGATGTTTGGGTTGGAAATCCTTCATTATGCCTCTGAGCAAATGATACCCCATTTTCTCTAAGCCCTGCATTCCTTGGTCTTTGAAAGTTGATGACAAAATTAGTCTTAGTTTCCTTGGACATTGGTTTTGTATGGTTGTTGGTCCTCTCCAAATGGTATGTTTTTTCTCCTATTTGTCAGCCAATCCTTCAACTTTCTATTTATTTGAATCCCTTCCAAAACAAGAAATAAATTCATTTAAAAAAATCAAACTCTATTTTTCATCTGGCTAAGTTCCCTAGGATTTAGACTTCCCACAACTGGAAGAACAGTGCCAGAGAGAAAGATAGTTTAAATCTGATATAGCTTTACATATGAAGCCATTATTTTATCCTTTTTTTGAACCAAACCTACCCAAACAATATAATGATCAAGGGCTACATTTATAACTTTATACCATGAGGTAGTCACCTTCCCTAGAGAGAAGCAGTTAGAATCTGGCCATCCAAAATCTTCACTTTCTAGTAAGCTCCAGGCCACACAGTATACTGATAGACAGCTCAGTCACTCTTCCAAGAGAGATTCTGAAGCTGATCTGTGATCATCTTTTGTTATCCAATAAAGGGAAATCACATCCACCCTCCAGGAAGCCACTGTGTGGGGAAACCTACAAAAGATCACGGAGCATATAAGCTCTTGGCCATCAAAACTCCATGCTGTTTGGAGGTGTCGATCCAAGGATGAGCTTGGCTTTCTACGCTGCTGATTTGCTCCAAGACACGGCAGGCTCTTGGGGTTAGGACAACTTAACCAGAACTTAAGCCCAAACAATGGCATGGGGTCTTGACCCATCTCACTCACTGTCAGAATGGCTACTTGTAATGGAAATAACAGGGTTAATAACATATATGTAAAATTCACTTAAAATTGAGAGTTTAAGAGGCGCCTGGGTAGCTCAGTGGGTTAAAGCCTCTGCCTTCGGCTCCAGTCGTGGTCTCAGGATCCTGGGATCTAGCCCCACATTGGGCTCTCTGCTCGGCAGGGAGCCTGCTTCCCCCTCTCTCTCTGCCTGCCTCTCTGCCTACTTGTGGTCTCTGTCAAATAAATAAATAATCTAAAAAAAAAATTGAAAGTTTAAGAGATGGCTGAGATCTTATTGATCTAAAAAGAAGCAACTATAAAATGGTATCATGGCCCTGTTGGTAAACTGTTTATACATGTCTTTAAAATTATTTATTTATTTATTTATTTACTTTTTAAAAGATTTTATTTTTTATTTGACAGACAGAGATCACAAGTAGGCAGAGAGGCAGGCAGAGGTGGGGGGCGGGAGCAGGCTCCCTGCCAAGCAGAGAGTACAATGCGGGGCTCGATCACAGGACCCCAGGATCATGACCCGAGCCAAAGGCAGAGTCTTTAACCCACTGAGCCACCCAGGTGCCCCTGTTTATACGTGTTTAAGTCTGAAAACGAGATATGTTAAAGTGTTTCTCCAAATAATAAAACTATAAGTCTTCCAATTTATTCTTAAAAAAATTAATAAAACAAATAAATATATAAGTAAATAATTGTAATGAATAGATTTTATTTCTGTAATAAATAATTGGACAAATTCTATTTTTGGAAAAAAAAGAAAAAGAATTATGTCTTACCCTGAATTCAAATGCATGTTCTGAATTTTTAAAATAGGTAGCCAAGAGTACATATTTGAATTGGCTACTCTGCAGGAAAACTTAAAAATAATAAGCCTTTAATGGTGGAGAAGCAGTTGGCTGCTGGAGAAGGCTGGGCCAGCCCTAAATGCCAGGTGGGTCTCAGGGCAGCCGGCTCATGGTGCTTCTGCCCCCTGCTGGATAATTCTGGAAAGTGCAGGCTGTGGCCCCCGTGGTTTTCCCGGGAAATCCTGAGAGATGATGAGTGTTTACAAACCGAGGGACCTTTAGAAAAACTGGCCTTATTGCTCAAAACTATTCCGAAGGTCTTGCCACGAGGACACTACTCATGTAACAATCCTTTCATGCTCCCTGACCCTTTTTTAAGACATATATTTGTTTTTTAAATGTCCCAGACTTTTGGGCATTTACATATGGATAGAGAATACAGATAAAACAGATGTTTTGGTGCCACCATCCCCTCCCCCCCCCATTTATAGTATAAATTGTATTGTATTGCGCTTTGTAAATTAACGCAATCATTGTATTCTCTGACCTACCGTTTTCACCTGTTGATATCTCCTGGCAGGTCCAGTAGCCAGGTGTGACAAGAGGGACCCGCATGACATTGAGAACGGCCTTCCTGCATTTTGTGGCCTTTGTCATTACCTCCAGGTCCGCCCCTTTCTCTGTGACCTCTGAATAGCATTCCATTGTATGAATAGGTCACGATTAACCATTTCCCTTTCAATGCACCTTTAGGTCATTTCCAGTTTTTAGCTATTATTAAAATGCTTTGTTGGAATCCTTACAGATGCCTCCTTGGGTATATTGTCAAAATTACAATTTCATACATTTAGTTTGTGTCTTTTTTTTTTTTAAGATTTTATTTATTTATTTGACAGAGATCACAAGTAGGCAGAGAAGCAGGCAGAGAGAGAGGAGGAAGCAGGCTCCCTCTGAGCAGAGAGCCCGATGTGGGGCTCGATCCCAGGACTCTGGGATCATGACCTGAGCTCCTGGGATCATGACCTGGGCGGAAGGCAGAGGCTTTAACCCACTGAGCCACCCAGGCGCCCCTGGTTTGTGTCTTTTATACTACCTGTTTAAGAGGGCTTCCCTACTCTGAAGTTATGATAGTGTCTTTCTATATTTCCTCCTCCTCCTCCTCCTCCTTCTCCTTTTCCCCTCATTTTGGACCTCTGGTGCAGAGCTGATTTAATCACACTCCTTGGCTCCTCAGTATGAACTTTACAGAATCATCATGGGTCCATGTAAGGCACTTTTTGCTTTTAAACTCCCTTTTCCCTCTTCCATTCCCCCTGCCCACCATGGATAATCACTCTGATGTGTTAGGTATGATAGTATTTGTATGTTTCCTTATGAAGTACGTAGTATATATATGGAATATTTTTTATAGAATGATGCTGTGTCATAGACCTTATTGTATTTCATACTGTTTCCATTCAACACTGTTTTACAAGCTATCCACGTGACCCTGGTACATATGTTTCTTGCTAACTGCTTCTCTCATCCCTTCCCCTGCTGGGGAGCTCCTGGAGCCTGCAACTCCCATAACCACAGTCGTGCAGTGCACAACCTCAGGGACCGTCAGTCCTATGTGAGAAGCTCTGTAGGGTGTGTTTCCAGGTGGCTTACATTTTCTTCAAGTACTTGCATAGGTTTTTTTTTTTTTCTATTTATATGCCCGTCTACATCTGATCAATCTCAGCCAGAACATTGAGCTTTTGCTATGATCTTGACTCTGTTCATTTTTGAGATTTTCTTAGTTCCTAATTTCCATTTTTTTTTTTTTTTTATTTATTTGTCAGAGAGAGAGAGGGAGAGAGAGCGAGCACAGGCAGACAGAATGGCGGGCAGAGGCAGAGGGAGAAGCAGGCTCCCTGACGAGCAAGGAGCCCAATGTGGGACTCGATCCCAGGACGCTGGGATCATGACCTGAGCCGAAGGCAGCTGCTTAACCAACTGAGCCACCCAGGCGTCCCCCTAATTTCCATTTTGACTGTGTTTTTTCAAACACTATTTGAGCTATGGTTTGGGCAGGGGTTAGGGTTCTTTTTTTTGTTTTTTTTTTGTTTTTTTTTTTTGTATTGTTGGAATCTCAGCTCCCAAGTTCATGTTAGATGATACTAATATAACTTAGTTTGGACTCCTCAAGCAGAACTGAGGCGAGGGCTTGGATGACAATCATTTATTGGTGAGACTATCCCAAGAAGACAATGGAGAAGAACGGAGAGTGCCAAAGGGAAACGCGGAAAAGCCCCAGAAAGATGCATTCCTGAGCTGGTTATCACTGTGGACAACTGACATAATCTTCTGAAGGCCCTTTGAAAACCCACATAAAAAAGCCACCTAGAAATGCCCCTCTGAAGTGTGGGAGGTTGGGATTTATATCCATCCACCATCATCGTCCGCGGGTTGAGAGTTGCCCCTGGGTGGCACCCCCACACCCACATGGACCATACTCTCCTGCTGTGGCCGCTAGCAAGCCGACTGAGCAAGCTTCCAAGCTGGGAGAAATCCTGAGGCAAAAAAAACTGCCTGACTCGGGGGTGCTCGACAGAGAAGCCGTCAGCACGCATAGGAGCCATTGGCTCTTGGCTGCCCTGGAAGATGCCCATCCTTGTCTGCCGGCTGTTTGTTGTCTGACCAACCCACTTCTCCCCCCCAGATCCTTACTATTTCTATTCTGACACTCCACCGACCTCTCTGTCTCTGCCGGGCGAGACCTGCCCAAACCTCTCCCTGGGCTGGACCTAACCCAGCTCCCACTCTGCTCACCCCTCAGGCCTGCGCGCCATGGCTCACCTCCGGAAACTGGGCCTTCTCCTCCCGCACAGCAGATACGCTCCTGTCTTGTCTCTCTTTCGGCTTCAGCCCTACTTTCTTTCCCTCTTCTTTCGTGTCTACTGTCTACGCTTTAAGCCTCCATAGCATCAGCGAACCCTGCTGAGATCATCTATTTAACTGTTCTCACAGAAGTGCCCACACTGGGCTTTAAATAATAAAAAGAAGCAGAACCCTTCCCAGGGGCAAGCATGAAACGCTGCTCAGTCCTTTCCATACTGTATCTTCACAACAGTCCCATGGATTAAGTTCGCTTGTCATGTCAGTTTCACAGAGGAAACCAGCTTGGAAAAGACGACTCTCTGGTTGATGGAATTTGGCCTCAAGCATGTCCGGTCTTAAGGATTTCCTTTTGACCCCTCCAGGTAACTTAGCCATTAACTGCCAACTGACCCTTGGAGAAGGCGGCTGACCCTTGGGGAAGCATCACCTCCTGTGTCTGGTTTCTGACCTTTCACATAAAACAGCCTCTACGGCTTTCCTTGTTTTCCATAAAAGATTCTTGAAAGTACGAGATAAGATTTTTTACAAAAATACTAAATGTAACATCTCAGCTATATTTCTTTCGTTTGTTTTGTTGTGGTTTCGGTTTTCCGGGGTTTCGTTTTTTTGGCTCATGGCCACATGACACTTTTAACCCAGGGCCAACCCTGATGGATTTCTCCCTCAGCTTCCAGATACCTAAAATTCTACAGTTAGAAATTAATTCATTTTATGTCAGTTCACAGTGCTATGGGAGAGGCTTCACAGTACTTTTCAGCCATTTTTGTACCTTAGCATGAAGGAATTTATGATCTTTTCTGAGAGTTAGTTTTGAAAGAGGAGACAGGGGAAGTACATGAATATACTAAGCCTAGATTAAGAGGAAGCCACGCCAGGTCATCGCCCTAGAAAAGCTCTTGCTCATGTACACCAGGGTTTATGTGCAAGAATGTTCTTGGCAGCATTGTTCATAATAGACTCAAACTGGAGACAACCCTATCCACCAAGAAAAGAAGAGAAAGACACGTTGTGGTGTATTCATATAAGGGAATACGATACAGTGATGAAAATGAGCGACCTCCAACTACAGCAACTGACTCATTTGAATCTCACAAACACAGTGTTGAGGGAAATAATGTTGACACAGAAGAATGTATTCAGTGGGAACTCATACATGCGAAGTTCCGATAGGTGGTGAAAGTACAAAGAAAATCAATATTCTGAAGGACAGGATAATAGTAGTTAATTCTAATGAGGAGGGAGAGGGTTGTGATGACTCAGGGGACCCACCGGAGGCTTCTTGGATCTGATACTTGCTATTTCTTTTTTTTTTTTTTTTTAATTTTATTTATGTATTTGACAGACAGAGAGCACAAGTGGGCAGAGAGGCAGGCAGAGAGAGAGGAGGAAGCAGGCTCCCCGCTGAGCAGAGAGCCTGACGTGGAGCTCGATTCCAGGACCCTGGATCATGACCTGGGTTAACCCACTGAGCTACCCAGGCACCCCTGATGCTTGCTACTTCTTGATCTAGGTGTTGGTTACACAGATGGTGGCTTTGCAATTATTTGTTACACTCCACAAATATGTTTTATGCAGTTTTATGTGTATGTGTTTTACCTCACTCTTTTGAAAAAAACTAAAAAGAAGGGAGGAAAGAAGGAAGGGAGGGCAGGGAAGCCAGTCCCTCAAACTAGACCTCATTTCTTTGCATAGCTAATCCAGTCCAGGCCCAAGGATACCTGGAAGAGTGGGGGCTCAGATTTGGGACAGGTGGCGCAAGGCTCTGTGCGTAGCATCTGGGGATCTTCATCTATAATAGATACTGCCAAACAGGTTTCCAAAGTGATTGAACCAATTTTTTTAAAAGATTTTATTTATTTATTTGACAGACAGAGATCACAAGTAGGTGGAGAGGCAGGCAGAGAGAGAGGAGGAAGCAGGCTCCCCAACAAGCAGAGAGCCCGATGAGGGACTCGATCCCAGAACCCTGAGATCATGACCTGAGCCGAAGGCAGAGGCTTTAACCCACTGAGCCACCCAGGTGCCCCCGATTGAACCAATTTATCTTCTACTGGAAGTGTGTGATATAGAGTTCTCATTGCTTTACATGTTCACTTCCATTTGATATTGTCAGATTTTTAAATTTTGCTGCTTTTATAAGATGTGTAGTGGTACCTCATTATTATTTACATTATCCTAATAATTAATGAAGTTGAGCATCTTTGTATATATCTTTTGTCTTTGTGAAGTGTCTGTTTAAGTCTTTTGCCCATTTTTTTCTACTGGGTTATTTGTCTTTTTTTTTTTTTTTAAAGATTTTATTTCTTTATTTGACAGAGAGAGACAGTGAGAGAGGGAACACAGCCAGGGAGAGCAGGAGAGGGAGCAGCAGGCTTCCAGCTGAGCAAGGAGTGTGATGCAGAGCTCAATCCCAGGATGCTGGGATTATGACCAGAGCTGAAGGCAGAGGCTTAATGATTGAGCCACCCAGGTGTTCCTGTCTTTTTTTTTTTTTTTTTTCTTTGAAGTAGGTTCCACTCCAAGAGTGGAACTCAACATGGGGCTTGAACTCATGATCCTGAGATCAAGACCTGAGCTGAGATCAAGAATTGTTTGTCTAACTGACTGAGCCACCTAGGCACCCACCGGTGTCTTTTTCTTATTCATATAATGGAGTTTGCATACATTTTTTAAAAAAGATTTTATTTATTTATTTGACAGAGATCACAAGTAGGCAGAGAGGCAGGCGGGGGTTGGTGGGGGGAAGCAGGCTCCCTGCTGAGCAGGGAGCCCAATGTGGGGCTCGATCCCAGGACCCTGGGATCATGATCTGAGCTTAAGGCAGAGGCTTTAATCCACTGAGCCACCCAGGCGCCCCTGTATACATTTTGGATATATTTTGGATATATTTGTATACAGTTTGGATATTTTGGATATTAGGGCTTTGATAGTTAAAAATATCTATTCCCATTCTATGGCTTGTCACCTGCATTTTTGTAGGTGGGGGGGGGACAGAGGCAGCAAGGGTTTGCTGCCTCTGAATTCCTTTGCCGACTGCTTGGGTGCCTCAGGGAATTTGCTCAGCCTTCATGGGCATTGGCTGCCCTTTCTGACCCAACTTGGAGTTCCTTGCTCCACAACCACCGGCCCTGCTCTCTTCACCAGAGGCAAGCTGCACAGGGAGCAGATGAGCCCCCATGAGAATGATGATGTTAGCCCCAAGCAAATGGAATCTGTTTTGTGTTTTCTCTTCTCCTACCCTCTTGCCATTAGCAGAGAAAATGGAGTCTTGGCACTGTCTCAACCGTACAAACTTCTACTTCACACAACAGTGCCAAAAAGAACAACATGGGAGAGGACTCGGAGGTTGGCCAATTTCTAAAACCCTTTATACCAGCCTGGACTTTACTGTCTGGACGAGAGTCAGTGCTGCCTGAGAACTATGAGCCTGGCTGGACCAGGGCAGACAGAGAGTGTGCATGGTGCCAAGGGACAGGTCACATCACCTGCATCAGCGTTTCAAGCCAACAGAAACCACGCGGCTAGTAGGCTTGGAGGTGGTTAGCAACCCTTCCTGCAATACTTACTTGAACTCGAGACTAGCTTCCAGCGGAAGGGAGAGGTAATTAGGTTGTAGATGTGGTGTTACACTATGCTAATTCTTGCTGAGAGGAGGCCTGACTCTCCAGTGGAGAGGGCGTGGTGGATCCTGAATTATGGTCAATTTAAATGGTTCATTTTCACAGGTGACTTGGACAAAACTTTTTGAAGTACAGTTGGTCTGTCTGCCCCACCCCCAGCCCTACCCCTTCACTCATCCCAACCTCTTTGAGGGCAGTCTTGGTTTGTGTGAACATGGCTGGTGGGCCAGTACATGCCGGTGCCCCCTGCAGCAGCTGGGAGCCTTTGGAAAACTGAAGATTTAGGCAACACCTTACAGGGGGATATCTCTGGAGGCAGAAGAACTGCAGTGCCTGTGACATGCTACCCCTTCCTCAAATGTTCTCTCTAGGAGATGTTTTTTGCTAAAGGCATAGTGGCTTTTAAGGCTGCCTGGAGTCAGGCTTGAGTTTCTTTTGACCAGGACACAGTGTAAGGTAGGTCTCAAGGAAGGAAATGGGGGTGCGTGAGTCTCTCTGAGTCACACTCACGTGCCTCTCTATCTGCACCAGCAGCATCCTTTGCACAAACAACACATACTCCTGGATAGTTGTACGGGGTGTAAAAATCTTGAAAACCGGGGACCCTGGGGACCCCTGGACTTCCCAGCAGACATGATTGACAGCTGCTCTGGGGGCAGCCATGCTGGAGCAGTGATCAGAGTATCTCCCCTGTAGCCACTGAGATGTGGTTTTTGAAAATCTAGGACATGGGCACATGGGTAGCTCAATCCGTTAAGCAGCTGTCTTCTGCTCAGATCATGATCCCAGGGTCCCGGGATCGAGTCCCACATTGGGCTCTCTGCTCAGCGGGGAGTCTGCTTCTCCCTGCTGCTCTCCCTGCTTGTGTATTCTCTCTCTGTGTCAAATAAATAAAATCTTTATTAACAAAAGAAACTTAACAGGTTCGATCCATTCTTCCATCCAGTGAGGTCTGTTTTAGGTTGTTTTCTCAGAGGCCAACCAGGGATGATTTGAATGCAAATTATTCATTTGGGAGCCATCCCGGGAAGCACCAGCGGAGCTGAAGGAACTGTGGGCCCAGCGGCTGCTCCCCAACCCCGCGAGGTGAACTCAGAGGTCCGTAAATGACCTCCAGAGCCTTGGGACTGCCGCTTCGCTTCTGCCTTCCAAATCTCACGCGATCTTTCTCTTGTGGCTAAGCCCAACGACCGTATAGGGGAGGGAGTTCTGGAAAATGTAGCACCAGTGACACAGTAAAAACCCTCCACAATCCTCCCAATGAATGTGCAGAGAAGACGATTCTCGGTCTACAAAGTCTGACTCGCAGCACAGCATTTTCTTTGTTTTCCACATCAATCGAGTTTCTGCCTCAGAGCCCCATTCTGACAGACAGTCCTGCCTGGCTTTTCCCCTCAGGGATCTCATGAAGATTTCACAATCTTCCCCAATTCTCAGTTGGCGGTGCCTTCTGGCACTGGGTCATTCCTGACGGATGAAGTTTACCGTAGGACAGACATTGTGTCATTCCAGGCAGCACCCCCAGGTCCAGTGACACCTTTGCTTCCATGACCACTTGGGATTTGTTTGCCAGGCTGAGGGCCCCAGTGCTTTTCTTCTCTGGAGTTTGGTCACATCTCTGGGGCCTTGCCACAAAGCCAAGACTGAAGGGGGTTTGTTCCCTTCAACCTTCTTAAAGACGTTCCACTGTAAAACTGTCGAACCTTTTCCTTTTCTCTTCATTCTACTTCTGCCACAAACCTGCATTCTTCTAGGCCCTTGGTGAATGAGAAACCAAAGTCTCTGCTTTCTGCCATTTCATCATATACTTTCTCTGTGGCAGAAAAGCGTTAAAGCTCCCTGCTTGTTGAGAAGAGAATATACCGAAACAAAACAAAACATAAATTAATCTTTTAAAAGACATACTGTCAGGCGCCTGGGTGGCTCAGTGTTTAAGCCGCTGCCTTCTGCTCAGGTCATGATCTCAGGGTCCTGGGATCGAGTCCCGCATCGGGCTCTCTGCTCAGCAGGGAGCCTGCTTCCCTTTCTCTCTGCCTGCCTCTCCACCTACTTGTGATCTCTGTCTGTCAAATAAATAAATAAAATCTTTAAAAAAATAAAAAAAATAAAATAAATAAAAGACATACTGTCCAGGCACCTGGACCGTGGTGGCTCTTCCTTTGTGTTGGATGAGGACATTATGTGGGAACAGCAGCTAGAGCTGGAAGCCAGCGTCCCCCTCGGCTGTCACCACACTGTCTGCCTGTCCCTGTCCGGGCTACTTCTTCTAGTTGTGCTGAGGCGTTGTGGGCAGGGAGTAGCAACAGCGTGGGGCCTTCAGCCCCAGGAAACTTCTGGAAATGCTGAGAGGCCAAGAGACACACGCTGTTGAGGACATGATGCATTTTTTTGCCCGTAGCAGTAGTCCAGACTTCCACTGGTGTGGCACGCTTTCCTGCCTCGGTGACCACCCCACCCTGAGACCTGCTGACCACTTGGCTTTGTGTTCCTTCCAGCAAAGAAAATACAGCCACTCAGTCAGCCACCGACTCAGGGCTTGGCAGAGGCGAGACCCACTGAGTGAAAAATGTGTGTGCAGATTATATGTGACAGAAGCATAGAGAAAAAAGGTGAATTAAAGAGAAAAAACCATCTCAGTGGATCTCATACCAGTGGATACCTGACCCACCCAGGCCAAGCCCTGGATTAAGACAAAGCAGCTGGATTTAAGACAAGTCCGGGCAGACCTTACCTAAAGGTGCGGAATTAAAGTGAGCCCAGGGAAGACTCCAGGGGAAAAAAAGCAGCAAGCTTTCGGGTATTCTAATGATACCAGCATGCAATGAGCTGGATGTTACGCGGTTTATAGTAAGAGGTGATGCACTGTATTTACATATGTGATGTATTTACATATGTGATGTATTTTCATATGTGATATGTGGAGACTGTGTACATGGGCGTCTCAGATAGCAACCCTAGGAACTCTAGCACTGCGTGCACCCCAGAGCCTAGAGACCAATATGTTATGACTACCTCATGTACTGACAATTAAAGAGCTACTTAGTTTCTTCTGGCTGAACCTTAAAATAGTCATTCATTCATTCATTCACTTAAGCAATTCCTCATGACCCAGAGATCAAGAGTTGCACGCTCTTCCGACTGAGCCAGCCAGGCACTCCTAAAATATAAAATTCTTCCTAATTTACACAGAATACTATCACTTCCAACACACAATGTTTAGGTCTTTATTTCCAGTTCACCTATCCACTTTTACTGTGGGTCAGTCATCTAGCTGTTGCTCGGGATGATGTGTACTATGTGTACTCTGCTGCTTGGCAGTCCTTTTCCAACCGGAGTCTGAAAATAGTGGCTTAACGGAGTGTTCTCCCTGAAAGTAATTTCATACCGTGGCCAAGGATTTGGTTGCACGTTGTGTTTTAGACCAGTTGCCCATGGCACTCCTTTCATGCTATTTTCACCCCTGATTTTATTATCCACACCCTTTCCCCCTGCCCTTCCCTAGGTGTGTCCCCCACCCCACGCACAGCCCAGCCCATCTGCTCGTGGGCATGGCGCTGTCAGAAGGGCTTCCCGTAATGGCTGGCTTCCTGATTTTGCTCTCAGGCTGATTAAATGCTGAAATCAGTTAGAGGAGGTAGGTTTACTAGTGGTATCAGGAAAAATGGGGGATGGCTGTAGTTGTGAACTGATAACTGATTAAAAACTCTTGAGTTTGCCACTCGTGTGATGTGCGGTTCACCTGGGCACAGTCAGCATCTCCTGCTCCCAGATCTTTTTCCCTCTTTTTTTTTTTTTTTAAAGATTTTATTTATTTATTTGACCGAGAGAGAGATAGTGAGAGCAGGAACACAAATGGGGGAGTGGGAGTGGGAGAGGGAGAAGAAACTCTCTGCCAGGCGGGAAGCCCAATGTGGGGCTCGATCCCAGGACCCTGATCACGAGCTGAGCCGAAGGCAGATGCTTAATGACTGAGCCACCCAGGCGCCCACAGTTCCTTTTCCCTCATGAATGATAATGTGCACCTTTCTAAAGATTTTTTTTTTTTTTAATTTATTGACAGGTCACAAGTAGGCAGAGAGGCAGGCAGAGAGAGACAGGAGGAGGCAGGCTCCCTGCTGAGCATAGAGCCCAATGCGGGACTCGATCCCAGGACCCTGAGATCATGACCTGAGCCGAAGGCAGAGGCTTTAACCACTGAGCCACCCAGGCGCCCGATAATATGCACCTTTCTAAAGAGAAAGACACTCCGTGATAACTTGAATACAATTGTCAACTATTCTTACTTCCCTATAATCTCTCCATCTTTACGTCTTTTAGGAAACCATCTCCTGCCATGAGAGACACCGAAGCAGAGCGTTCGTGGAAGCACCATTGCGCCTGGGCCCGGCGCTGCAGCGAGCAGGTGCTGATGTGTGGACCCGCAGCTGTTAGGGCAAAAGCCTGTGCCCGCCATTCCTTCAGCGGCCCTTGGGCTAGGAGGACTAGCCGGGGCCAGGGATTAGGAAGTCTTTTCTGGGGTATTGGAAGGTCCCTAAGAAGAGCCTCATAGGATTTGTGGAGCAGGTGGGGGAGAAATGAGAACCATTTAAAAGAAGTGTTCGAGGCTCTCTGATGCTGGGCCTCATCTTCTCCTAGCTTCTCACAAATTGAATGTGGAAATAGAAAAGGGAAAAAGGGGGCGCCTGGGTGGCTCAGTGGGTTAAGCCGCTGCCTTCGGCTCAGGTCATGATCTCAGGGTCCTGGGATTGAGTCCCGCATCGAGCTCTCTGCTCAGCAGGGAGCCTGCTTCCCTCTCTCTCTCTCTCTCTCTCTCTGTCTACTTGTGATCTCTCTCTGTCAAATAAACAAATAAAATCTTTAGAAAAAAAAAAAAAAGAAAAGGGAAAAAGATTATGCAAGCAAAAGCAATTAAGGTTGTTTGCAGAGCCTGTGCCTTTTCTCTGAAGGTCTCTCCTCTAGGCAGTAATTCAGCCGAACTCCCCGTTTTAAGATTCTTGTGAAAATGACAAAATCGCAGTGAGGGTGTTATCACTGCAATAATGTATGCTTCATTTTTCCATTACTGAAGGAGAAAACTCCCCGGGGAGTGAAATTCAACACTCAATTTAACAGTAGCACTGCATACTAATTCATGTTGAAATGTAAAACCGATCCAGTTAAAACAAACAAAAAAAAATCCAGATAAAATGAAATGGGCCATGATAATGATATGGGCTTTCGATTAGATGGGTCTCATTTTATAAAGATTACAAATTCTTTTCTAAATTAAGATTCTCAATGTCTCTGGTAGTAAAGATAAAGGTGGTCACTCCGTGGCTGAGAAACTTGAGCCAAGAGGCTCTGTGACTGGCCCGGGGTGAACGAGAAGTTGCAGGGAGAATGCACATCTTGGATTCCTGGTTTCAGCTCTGGTCCTTACTGCTTACCGGAAGCTTCAGACTCTGACCACAGAGTTTAAAGGTTTGGCTGAGAGACTAAAGACAACTTGAATTTGGAAGACAGCCCTCTAGGCTTTTTATTCAGTCATAAATATATATTACACCTTTATATATGTCAGAGGCTGTGCTAACCCCTTGGATTCTCAGCGTGAATAAGATACAATTTCTAGGTTCAAGAAGGTCAAGTCTAGTAGTAAGAAAGACATGTAAATAATTGTTAAATGGTGCAACAATATGCTTATACAGGATGGAGAGGCCACAAATGCATTTTTCTGGTAATTACAAACAAGTGTCAAAAATTGGTACCATCCGTTTGCTCTATTACTGCAATCACGATTCATCATGCCATGAAATACTGTCACCAAATTCACCAAAGAGGTCCCTGTGGCTAAATGATCTGTAAGGGAGGAGCATTAATTTCCCCTCTGTTCTTCTGGTTCTTAGCTGAGATGCCTGTAATAAGATTAACAAGAAAAAAACAGACAGAAGTGTATTATCCTGTATACCTCATGTATACTTAGAAGATACCCAGGAAAAATGAGTAACTCTCCAAGATGGCTTAGAATTCAGGACTAAAAACCATCTTAATAGGGAAAGGAGAGAAGGGTCGTAGGTCTCTGGGAAGATGAATGGGCCCTTAGACCAACAGATGGGAGGTATGATGGTTTGTGACAAAGTTTGTCTTGGTGTGGTGTCAGCTTCTAGTCTCCTCTCCTGTAATAAGCATCCGTCTTCCCTGGTTGATGAAACTCCAAGGGCGGGCATCTACAAGTCAGTTCCTTTAGAGGATCTGTCTTTAGGCATACAGGGGAGTTCAGAGAAAGGCCTTCTCTACATGTGCTCTTTTTCAAGTGCCTACAGCTCAGAATAACCCATAAACCAAAGGAGCCTGTTTTGCAATGGCATGTGCTAAGCTCCTTTGGTCATATTTGGGGGTGACATATTCTGTTTCAAGCCCTTCAGATCTGAAAGTCACAGCTCAGTTTTCATGCACTTGGCTTTTCTGCAACCTTGGACACTGTTGACTTTGTCCTTATTTTTTTTTAAAATATTTTATTTATTTATTTGACAGAGAGAGAGAGATCACAAGCAGGCAGAGAGGCAGGCAGAGGGCAGGGTTGGGGGGGATGCAGGCTCTCCACTGAGCAGAGAGCCCGATGCGGGGCTCGATCCCAGGACCCTGAGATCATGACCTGAGCTGAAGGCAGAGGCTTAACCCACTGAGGCACCCAGGCGCCCCAAATTTGTCCTTATTTTTGAAGCCCTCTCTTCCCTTGACTTTCGTGGCATTTCGTTATTTTGGTTTTCCTTCCACCTCTCTGCTTCTTAGCAGACTCTTGCAAGCCTTTTCAGGGCTCTGTAGTGGGCTTTCTCCCTATATTTCTGTTACTCTTGTTGAGCAATCTTACCTCATCCCAAGAATCCTGACCATCTACTCTCTCTCTAGTTTAGTTGTCTGTTTTAAACTCCAGACAGACATGTGTTTCTCTACCTGTTGGCTATCTCCACTTCAATCTGTTATCAAGCTCTGTTGGTTCTAACTCCAAAATGTCCCCTAGTCCATGCTTTTCTTCCCATTTCCAGAACCATTACCTTTATTTAGGTCACCACTATCTTTTATTTCGACTTCCTATCTCCAGTACCCCGCCATTTAAAATCCATTCTCCTGGGGTGCCTGGGTGGCTCAATCGAATGAGCTTCTGCCTTTGGCTCAGGTCATGATCCCAGGGTCCTGGAATCAAGCCCTGAGTCAGGCTCCCTGCTCAGCAAGGGCCTGCTTCTTCCTGCCTGTGATCTCTCTCTCGCTATCTCTGCGTCTCTCTGTGAAATAAATAAATAAAATCTTAAAAAAAAAACAATTATCCTTCAAAATGTAAGTACAGGGGTGCTTGGGTGGCTCAGTCATTTAAGTGTCCGACTCTTGGTTTTGGTTCAGGTTGTGATTTCAGGATGCTGAGATCCAGCCCTGCGTCCAGGGCTCAGCGTAGAGTCTGCTCGTCTCTCTCCCTCTGCTTCTCCCCTTGTCTGCTCTCTCTCTCTCTCAAATAAATAAATGAATAAAATCTTCAAAAAAATGCAAATACAATCAGGTCCAAATCTTTAAAACAAAACAACAAATCTATAAGAGTTCCTCCATTGTTCTTAGGATAAAATTGAAATCCCTTAACACAGCTCACATGATCCCTTTTGGCTTCTCCGACTTCATTCCTTTCCATTCTCTCTCCTCAAACTCGTTCCCTTAGTCATACTAAACTTCTTTAAGTTCCCTGAATATGCTTTGTTGTCTCTTACCTCCAGACTTTAATGTGTAGTATTCCCACAGTTTCCATTGATTCCCATCGACACCCCATCCTGCTCTCCACCCACTCCTGGCCAAGATCTTTCCAATTTCAGTTTAGAGAGCTTTCCAGAAGCCTCAAGTCAGGGATTAGTTTTCCTCCTATGTGCTGCCACCGCATCCTGCCCTTCCCCACCGTTCCCTGGGCAGTGCAGTATTGGAAGTGCCCAGGTTACTTGTCCTAGTCCCTCTAGACGAAGCTTGGTGAAGGGAGAGTCTGTGCCGGGTTTTTCACCATTGCATACCACAGCACCTGCATGTAATGGGTGAGAAAGAAGTATTTGCTCAATGGATGAATGAGTGAAGCATTTATTGCCTAGCTCACTCCATGTGGCTCTTATCCTACTGCATATACTGTTACTTCCCTGTCTTCCCAACTGGATTGTAAATTTCCGTGGGTCAGGGACTTGAACTTGCATGAGATGATAGACCATTTAGCACCCAAGTAGTGTTAAGCAGACAGTGGGCATCCATTCACTTGTTAATTAATTTAACAAGTATGTAGAGTGTGTTTACAATGTTAAAGGCAAATGTGAAGTTTGGGAGGAGGGAAGTCAGTGAGGAGGAAGCTGGAAAATGAGTCTGATTTAAACCTGCTATAACTATTGCAATTTTTAATATCATATAGTAGTTGTAAATATGGCCTTAATCACAGGGAAAACCTTATCTATTACCAGCTTAGTAAAGGAAATTTGTTATTTCCAGTTGCCAAGGGAGCAATGAATCAAGGTTTAAAAATAGATTAAAAGAGGGTATGTGCTATGGTGAGTGCTGTGAAGTGTGTAAACCTGGCGATTCACAGACCTGTACCCCTGGGGATAAAAAGATATTATATGTTTAAAAAAATAAAATTAAAAGAAAAAAATAGATTAAAAAAAATTTTTTTAAGATTTATTTATTTATCTCAGAGAAAGAGAGGGAGCATGGCCAGGAGGGGCAGAGGGAGAGAGAATCCTAAGCAGACCTTGCGCTGAGCGCGCAGTGCCCGACTTGGGGCTCACTTCCAGGACCCTGAGATCATGACCCGGGCTGGAATCAAGAGTCGGTGGCTTAACTGATGGTGCCACCCAAACATCCCAATAGTTTAAGAAGTCCCTAACATAGAGGAGAAAAAAGAAGGGAGCAAGAGAAAAATAATAGGACTAAGTAATCCAAGGGGCCAGCATCTCCAGCCTGGAAGGAGCTCCCTCTGGTATTGTGCAATTCATGTGGTTTGGCAGAAATGAGGTGAAAGAGCCCTCTTCCCTCCAGTTAAAGAATAATTATTTTTTAAACGTAAAATCATGACTCATAGAAATATAAAATTAACAGGTGTCTAAAATTTGATTTAATGTCTCAGTTAATGAGAGAACCAATAAGATATTACAACTGATTCGAAAGATGCTCCGAAGATCAGACACATGTATAGACAATCAGCAATGCTGAAATTAATTTGCTTCATAGACACAACACTGGTTTCTTGGGTGAGGAGGAGAGAGATCCGTTGTATTCTAGGAACACCTGGCATTTGCATTTTTATGGGCAAGAATCATCTGCATCGGTATCAGTTTTTTTGCAACCCAGAGTGGTAAAATAGCTCAAAGACAGTGAAAGGTGAAGATAATCTGCTAGACTGGGCACCCAGTCATCCTCTTCACCCGGTCTTTCCAAGTCTTTCACAAATTTTCCCGACACTGGAAGACCCTTCAACCTGTCCTCCAACGTAAGGCTTCATTGTGTGAACGCTGAGTGTTTTCCAAAAAAGGGTTAAGGGGGAAAAAAGGGTTTTGAAAATTAACCACACAAAAGTGAAGTCTCCAGTCTCCTCAGATAAGACATTGAGTGGAGAGAAAAAAAATCTCAGTTCTATTTAGATGCTTGTAAGCTCCAAAAGTCAACTTGATCTTTTTCTTTGAAATGTAACTCTCATGTCCTCCTTAAAAAAATACATCTGGTATTTAACTTTTTTTTTTAGTTTGTTTTCATTAAATCTTTGATAAATACACAGTTTTTAGAATGACATAGCAAAGATCGAGATACTCACCACTCAGTGTAAGAAATACAGTATTTGTCTCCTCCTCCCTCATCTTATTTCTCTCCCTCTAGAAGTGACCATTCTCAATATGTATTGGGAGGTGTGTTTATGCTTTTACAACATACATTTTATTCATCAACAATACACAGTATTGTTTTGCATGTTTTTAAGCTCTATATAAATGAAATTATACTGTTGTTTCCTTCTGTAACTTGCTTTTTCTGTCCATTGTTACGTTTTTGAGATTTTAGATCTAGTAATGTTTTTGTGAAAAATGATGACTTAGAAACGAGCCCTTGATTGGTAACAAGAATGGGAAACCAGCATAGTTTAGATCCATTATTTATTATTATAAAAGTCCTGGTCATTGTAGCCATAGCAACAGTACATGAAAAGAAGGACAGCGGTGAACAACTGATGGCAATATATTTTTTTAAAGGTTTATTTATTTATCTTAGAGAGAGAGAGAGAGCAGGAGAGAAAACTGGAGTAGGGGGAGGGGCAAAGGGAGAGGGAAAGAAATCACCAAGTGGATTTCCTCCTGAGCACGGAGGCTAACATGAGGCTAGATCCCAGGACCCCAGGATAATGACCCCCAGCTGAAATCAAGGGGACCCTACCCAACTGACTGAGCCACCCAGGTGCCCTGAATTTAGCAAAGCCTTTAAAGCAGCTGTTATATATAATGTACAAAGAACTAAAGAAAACCGTTTAAAGAATTAAAGGAAAGTACACAACAATGTATTGACAGAAACAGATTCTCAATAAGGATATAGAAAAATTTTAAGACAAAACCAAGTGGAAATTCTGGAACTAAAGAATACTATAACTGAAAAATTCACTAGCGGGCTCAACAGCAGATTTGAGGTGGCAGGAATGAACTGGAAATAGATCAGTAGAAATGACCCAATCTGGGTGCACCTGGGTAGCTCAGTCATTTAAGTGTCTGACTTGATTGTGGCTTAGTTCATGGTGTCAGGGTCGTGAGATCGAGATCTTTGTCAGGCTCTGTGCTTGGTGTGGAGTCTGCTTGAGATTCTCTCTCTCCCCCTCCCTCTGCTCACCCCTCAAATCTAAGAAAAAAGAAATGACCTCTCTGAATACAGAGAGAAAAAAAAAATCAAAGACAAATGAACAGAACTTCAGAGACCTGTGAGGTACTAGCATACTAACATACATGCAATGGTAATTCCAGAAGGAGAGGGGAGAAAGGGGCAGAAAACAATATTTGAAGAAATAATGGCTGAAAACTTGAATTTGATGAAAAACATTAATCTATACATCCAAGAAGCTCACTAAGGAAGTATTAAGAAAAATTTTACGTCAGAAGTTTCCCCAATCTATGGTGACCGGCATTGACTTTCTTTCTTGGAATAAAAGCCTTTATACTTACTGGTTGAATCTGGTTTAGGAAAAATTCAAACATGGGCGCCTGGGTGGCTCAGTGAGTTAGGCCTCTGCTTTTCGCTCAGGTCATGATCTCAGGGTCCTGGGACCAAGCCCCGCATCGGGCACTCTGCTCAGCGGGGAGCCTGCTTCCCTCTCTGTCTCTGCCTGCCTCTCTGCCTGGCTCTCTGCCTACTTGTGATCTCTCTCTCTGTGTCAAATAAATAAATAAAATTAATTTTTAAAATTTTTAAAAATTAAAATTTTTAAAAAATAAAAAAAAGAAAAATTCAAACAAAACTCTTCTTTAAGAAGATATTAGATACACACAGAGCATGGAATATAATCAAACATATTGACTTTTAATCTTAATGTGATTATTTTTGTGTTGATAATTTTTTAGAAGATTTTATTTATTTATTTGACAGAGAGAGAGATCACAAGTAGGCAGAGAGGCAGGCAGAGAGAAAGAGTGGGAAGCAGGCTTCCCGCTGAGCAGAGAGCCCGATGCGGGGCTTGGTCCCAGGACCCTGAGATCATGACCTGAGCCGAAGGGAGAGGTTCAACCCACTGAGCCACCCAGGTGCCCCATGTTTTCTTTTTTTAAAGATTTTATTTATTTATTAGAGAGAGAGAGCATGAGCAGAGAGGGGGGCAGAGGGAGACAGAGAAGCAGACTCCCCACTGAGCAGGGAGCCCCACATGGAGCTCAGGACTCTGGGATCATGACTTGAGCCAAAGGCAGATGCTTAACTGATTGAGCAACCGAAGCATCCCAATAAATGTTTTCTTCAAAAGATGACTTTGGGCAGCTTGGCTGGGTTGGTTGGTGGGGCATGCACATCTCGATCTTGGAATAGTGGTTTCGGGCCCCATGTTTGGCACAGAGATTACCCAAGAAAAAAGATAACTAGATCACTTCTGTATCTAATACTTATACTCTACATCTAATACAGTATTTTGTAGCATAGTTTGAAATATACTGTAGTATACTTGATCATATCTAGAGCCGTTCAGTATACACCTGTCCTTCAGTGGTGATGTTATTTTTTTTTTAAAAGACTTTATTTATTTAAGAAAGAGAGAGAGCATAAGAGTTGGGTGAGGGGCAGATGGAGAAGCAGACTCCCTGGTGAGCAGGGAGTCCCACGCAGGATTCAATCCCAGGACTCCAGAATTATGACCTGAGTGGAAGGCAGTCACTTAAACAACTGAGCCACCCAAGTGCCCTGGTGATGTTAATTTTGATTACCTACTCAAATTATTGTTCAATTTTTCTACTTTATGACCATGCAACTATTTTGTTCCTCAAGACAATGTCCTTGTTGTGTTGTGATTTATAATAAAAAATATATATTTGATCTTCTTCCATTTCTGGCACAGAGTTCCTAAAACCCTTGAACTTCCCAAGTGATGAGAATGGTCTAGGTGTTTCCTGTTATGTTAATGAGGTAACTTCTAGGGGAGCCTGGCTGGCTTAGTCAGTGGAGTGTGCAATTTTGATCTCAGGGTCATGAGTGAGCCCCATGTTGGATGTAGAAATAACTAAAAATAAATAAATAAACTTGAAAACAGGGTGCCTGGGTGTCTCAGTCTTTGGGTGTCTACCTTTGCTCAGGTCATGATCCTAGGGTCCTGGGTTTGAGCCCGGTCTGGGACTCCCTGCTCAGTGGGAAGCTTGCTTCTCCCTTTCCCATTCCCCCCTCCTTGTGTTCCCTCTCTTGCTGTGTCTCTCTCTGTCAAATAAATAAATAAAATCTTTTTAAAAAAATGAGGTAACTTTTAGAAATCCCCTAGGTAACCTAAAGATGAGAACTGGTTGCCAGGGCAACCACTTAAGTGATTAGAGGGTTGGAACTTTCAGTCCTCTCTCCACCCTACATCCAAGGAGGGGAGAAGGGCTGGAGACTGAGTTCAATTACCAATGGCCAATGATTTAATCAATCATGCCTTTGTAATGAAGCCTCCATGGAAACCCAAAAGGATGGGGGTTTGGAGAGCTTCTGGGCTGGTAAACATGTGGAGATACAGGGAGAGTGGGGAACCTGGAGAGGGCATGGAAGCTCCACATCCTTTTCCCAGTCTTTGCCCTATGCATCTCTTCCATCTGGTTGTTCCTGAATTATATAATTTCATTTTGTTATTTTTTTATTTTTTAATTTTATCTTAAGTAGGCGCCACACCCAGTGTGGGACTTGAACTCATGACCCTGAGATCAAGAGTTGCATGCTCCACTGACTGAGCCAGGTAGGTGCCCCATGAGTTATATCATTTTATAATAAACTGGCAACCTAGTAAATAAAGTGTTTCTCTGAGTTCTGGGAGCCACTCTAGCAACTTAATCGAACCCAATGTAGGGGCTGTTAGAACCTCCAGTCTATAGACATTTGGTCAGGAGCACAGGTCACAACCTGGACTTTCAATTGGTACTTGAAAGTGTGTGTGTGGGAAGGGGGCAGTCTTGTAGGATTGAGCCCTTAACCTGTGGGATCTGATGCTATCTCCAGATAGACAACACCAGAATTGAGTTGAATTGTAGGACAACCAGCTGGCGTTGGAACATTGCTTGATGGTGTGTGGAAAGTACCCATCTACCATTTGATTGGGTGCAGAATCTTAGTCCTCTAGATTTACTATCTGCTGATAATTCTGATAATGTCTGATCCAATCTTTATTATGAAAGCTATAAAATGATAATTTTCTTTCTTTCTTTTTTTTTTTTTAAAGATTTTATTTATTTACCTGACAGAGACACGGCGAGAGGGGGAACACAGCAGAGAGAGTGGGAGAGGGAGAAACAGGCTCCCCACAGAGCAGGGAGCCCGACGCAGGGCTCGATTCCAGGACCCTGGGATCATGACCTGAGCCGAAGGCAGATGCTTAACTGAGCCACCCGGGCGTCCCTAAAATGATAATTTTCCAACTCAAGGACTCTCCTTTACATTTATTAGCTGGCCCTCAGCATTCTACTGTAAGCAAGAACTCTCCAGTCTTTCTTTTTTATTATTGTTACAGATTCATGAATTTCTAGTTCTATGATTGTTTAGAAATCATTAATGTACTTAATTAATTAATTAATTTATTTTTTTGGTGCTCAAGTTGTCCCAGATTTGGCCAGTAGGATCCCCTTCAAGCTGGCTTCTGTGTCCCTGTGACATACTCCATCATTTTTTTCAACACTTCCTTAATTTCTAGTAAAACAGATGTTCTAGGCTCATTTGGTACCTATCCTGCCCCAACCCTGGGCTTAGCGATTTCTTTAAGAGACCCTAATTCTCTTTTAGTGGGCAGATTAGTTATCTACTGCTGCATAACCAGCTACCCCCAAACTTAGCAGCTTGTAACACTAATTATTATCTCATACAGTTTCCGAGGTTTAGGATTTTGGGAGAAGTTTAGCTAGGTAGACTCGGGGTAAGTTTCTCTCCTTTCATGAGGTCATAATGTATGAATTTGTTCATTTATTTTAAGATTTTATTTATTTGAGAGAGAGAGAGCGAGAGCATGAACAGGGGGAGGAGCAGAGGGAGAGGGAGAAACAGACTCCTCGTTGAGCAGGGAGCCTGATGCAGGGCTCAATCCCAGGACTCCAGGATCCTGACTTGAGCCACACAGGTGCCCCTATTTATTTATTTAAAAAAGAACATTTTATTTATTTGTTTATTTTGAGAGAGAGAGAGTGTGAGGAGAGGAGCAGAGGGAGAGGGACAAGGAGACTCAGTGCTGAGTGTGGAGCCCAATGTGGGCCTAGATGACACCATCCTGAGATCATGACCTGACCTGAAATCAAGAGCTGGATGTTTAGGGGCGCCTGGGTACTCGGTCAGTTAAGTGTCTGCCTTGGGCTCCAGTCATGATCCCAGTGTCCTGGGATTGAGCCCTGAATTGGGCTCTCTGCTCAGAGGGGAGTCTGCTTCTCCCTCTTACTCGCCCCTCCCTCCTGCTCATGCACACTATCAAATAAATTAATAAAATCTTAAACAAACAAACAAAAAAGAGTTGGATGCTTAACAGACTGAGCCACCCAGGCACCCCTCATGAGGTCAGAATTAAGAATTTTGGGGAACGGGAACTCATTCTGGGGAGAGAAATCACATTAATTACAAGGAGTTCACAGGCCCTAGAATCAAGAGAGTAAAAACTAATTTAATATTGTAGGGTTTCTTTTCTACTTTGAAAGACTGTTTCCTGGGGCACCGGGGTCTCTCAGTCAATTAAGCTTCTGCATTTGGCGCAGGTCATGATCTCCAGGGTCATGGCATTGAGCCCAGTGTCCTGGGCCCCCTGCTCAGCGGAGAGTCTGTTGTCCCTCTCCCTCTGCCCCTCCCCCAACACAGGCTCGCTCGCTCTCTCTCTCTCTCTCTCTCTCAAATAAATAAATACAATCTTAAAAAAAAAGTACTTTTAAAAAATACTTTTTTTTTCAAAGATTGTATTTATTTATTTGACAGAGATCACAAGTAGTCAGAGAGGCAGGCAGAGAGAGAGGAGGAAGCAGGCTCCCTGCTGAGCAGAGAGTCCGATGCGGGGCTTGATCCTAGGACCCTGAGATCATGACCTGAGCCGAAAGCAGAAGCTTTAACCCACTGAGCCACCCAGGCTCCCCAAAATACTTTCTTTTAAGATCAAATTCTAGACTACGTTTACTTCGCGCTATTACTTTTAGTCTGTTTGAGCATTTTTTTTTTTTAAAGATTTTATTTATTTATTTGTCAGAGAGAGAGAGAGGGAGAGAGAGCAAGCACAGGCAGACAGAATGGCAGGCAGAGGCAGAGGGAGAAGCAGGCTCCCCGCTGAGCAAGGAGCCCGATGTGGGACTCGATCCCAGGACGCTGGGATCATGACCCGAGCCGAAGGCAGCTGCTTAACCAACTGAGCCACCCAGGCGTCCCTGAGCATTTTTTAAAAATAAAGATTTTATGTGTTTATCTGAGAGAGAGAGAGAGAGAGAGAAAGATCATAAGCAGGGGGCAGGATAGAGGGAGAAGCAGACTCTCTGCTGAGCAGGGAGTCCCATGTGGAACTCCATCCCAGGACCCTAGGATCATGAACTCAGCCAAAGTCAGATGCTTATTGGCTGAGCCACCTAGGTGTCCAGCATTTTCTTTTTCATCAGTTGGTTCAAGTTATGAAAAAAAGGTTTATTGAAGACCGAAAAGAGATAAGCTCCTGCCTGAGTTTGCAAAGTACTATAATCTTTCTAGTTCTTTCCTGAAACTTTCTCAAAGAAATAAAAGATTTCAGAGATGAGAGCCTGGGTGGCTCAGTCAGTTAAATATCAGCCTTCCGCCTGGGTCATGATCCCAGGGTCCTGAGACCAAGTCCTTCCTTGGGTTGATTCTCTGCTCAGTGGGGAGCCTGTTTCTCCCTCTTCTTCTGCCTGCTGCTCCCCTGCTTGTGCTCTGTCAAATAAATAAATAAAATCTTAAAAAAAAATTTTAAGAGAGAAAGCTACTGGAACCGCCAACCTGTTGAATGATTCTTACCCTCTTGCTCACTACCCCAGTCATCATTCTGTTTCTGAATAGCATGATTTATACTGAGCTATTAGCTCTGACGTGGATACAATATAAATAGCAATTCCTTCACGGCTTAATTCGCATGGTCTCTCTTGGAGTTTATTAAAGTCCCTGGGGATCCAAGCTGTCTTAGGAATAAGGCTTGCTCAACCCAGTTCAAAACAAAAGGCAATTAACAATTAATGAAATTGAGAAATCAGTCCACACTGCAGCAGGGGCACGAGAGTATAAAGGCGCCTGGCTCTGGGGATCCCAGACAGACCTGGTTTGGCCACTTGCTGCTAATAAAATCCAAAGGCAGAGAGACAAATGGTTAAAGGAGAAAAGCATTTTATTTCAGTGAGGCTAACTTGGAAAACAGTGGACTAGTGTCTCAAAGACTGCCTCCAAAGTGCTGAAAATACTTCCAGGTTTATATAAGGAAAATGTGGGGCAGAGGTCATGGGTATATGCAGGTGGGAGGTAAAGGTCGTATCAGTCATTGAGGTCAGTCACTGGGGTCTTGCTGGTTCAGGGCAGTCCTTATTGCTTGAGGGGATGCTTTGCCTGCAGCATCTTCTGCTTGAGTTAAGAGATTGACTTGAAAGAATTTAATCACTTAGAAAGTTTGAGGTCAAAAAAGGAAGCAGTTGAATTCCTCTTTCAACATTGGGTAATCCATCTTTGAGGAAGCTGGGATTCTTTGTGAAAGAAAAGACAGCCCTGTTGTAAGGGAAAGCGTCCTAACTCAGCAATCTGGAGAGGCAATTTTAACCCTAGCATTGCCCTGAATCAGCGCAAAAGTGGGTGGTCCAACCACATCAGCTCTCCGAGTCTGTTTCCCTGTCTATAAAACCAGGGACAGGCTTGATGGCCTCTGTCTCGCTGTAATTTTCCAATCTGAGGCTTAGAGAGAAGTCCATGTAGCGAATTAAATTCCTTCAAGGACAGCTGGACCTGAACTCCGCGGTCAAGGCTGAACGATTTGCTCTTTGGGTCCAGGCAGTACACCGAGGCCATACGGTCAGATTATTACACAGTCTGCCCAGGGGCGCCTGAGTAGCTCAGTTAAGCCACCCACTCTTGATTCGGGCTCAGGTCATGATTCTCAGGGTGCTGAGATAAGCCGGGCCTAGGCTCCTTGCCTGCTTGAGGCCGTCTCTTTCCCTCTGCCCCTCCCCCGCCAACAACAAAAACCCACAACACACTGCCCAGACAAGAGAGGATCCTTTAACACTCCGCAGCTTCCCCTCCTCTAGAAACGTGGGAACCCAGGAGTCCAGCCTAAACTGTAAAAGCCCGCCCCTGGAGGGGAGGGCGCTGAGGCGAGGAGCGCAGGTCTAGCAGTGCGCCTGCGTACTGGGTTCGGCGGGCTGAGGTCGCGCGGCGCGCCCCTCGCCGGCTCCTGACACCGCGCGAGATTTCCTCCGCAGCTGCGTGGCGGTGAGTGCCGGGAGAGGGGCGGCCCCACAGCTGCGGGCCGCGAACCGCGAACCGCGAGCTGGCTGGCGTCTTCCGGGTGTGGGAGGATCTAAAGGCCGGGGTGACCTCCACTTTTTCTCCTGGAGCTGCGGCGACGGTGGCGTTATTGCCTAGGTCACTAGGTTAGGGAATGCTACAGAAGAAACAGAGGCAGGTTCTCTTTTTTGAACTGTTGGGATTAAGCAACCTCGAGTGTGGACGTAATTGTGTTTTTAAGGTGCGTCTGGGACGTTAGTTTAGCACATATTTATTGGGCATCTATCATGTGCCAGAGAGTGAACGTAAATCATTGACACAAATCCCTATCCTCTCGGCGCTCACAGGGGAAGCCAGTTTGAAATTTGGGCTGTGGACGCGGGTTTTTATTCACTTCCATGTGAATGGGTGGTAGTGGGAGCTGGAGAGGACGGTGAGGTCGGTGGGATGGGCGAAGAGCCAGGCAGGAATCCCCACAGATTCGACTTGGGCAGAAGGTGAGGGAGCGACCAGCCAGCCAGAAAGAGTGAAGGATATCCCAGAGATTTCCACCTTTTACAACAAGGCCGTGGTCAGCAGAGCCGTTTATGGCAGGATAATTGAAGGAGATCAGGATAGGGAAGTGTTTCTTTAGAAAGATATTAGGAAGCTCATGATTCGGAACTGGGATGTGTTGTGTTTGAGTGTCGGTTCCAGTGTCGGTCTTTACCAGTTGTGCCAACATGGGCAAGTTATTCGACCTCTCTGTTGCTCCCTTTCCTCGTCTAGAAAATGGGGGTGAAAGACAGTACCATCCTCGTAGAGTTGTTGGGTGGAGGGGTTAAGCGAGACAATGATTATAAAAACTTTAGCCCCCCCCCCAAAAAAAATAAAATAAATAAATAAAAAATAAAAACTTTAGCCCAGTTCCTGGCACTTAGTAACATTCGGAAGACTGGGGGAGAGGAGTCTTTCCTAAGATCCCATGTGATTAGAACCCGGTCAGGTGATTAGAACCAGGTACTTTGTCTTAGTTCAGTGCCCTTTTCCTAATACTAGGCTACAACGTAGACGGTCAGATGACACACTCTTTATGACCAGCACGGGAGTGAATCTTTCTTTTCTTTCTTTTTTTTTTTTTTTTTTTAAGATTTTATTTATTTGACAGGGAGAGAATACAAGCAGGGAGAGTAGGTGAGGAAGAAGCAGGCTTCCCTCTGAGCAGGGAGCCTGATGTGGGGTGGGAGTGAATTTTTCAGTTGCATTGATCTGGTGTTATTTGGGATAATACTTAACATAATTGGAAACCCACTTAATATCATACCAAACAAACATGGTATGCTTAATGTGAGTCAATCAAGAGTTGAGTGTCTTCCCTACTCCTCTACTAGAGATGAATGTAATCACCAACACCTCTGTTTTCAGATCTACAGCTAGGTATGTCATATTTTAAGATTTTGATTTTGTAACTAAATCAAGTTCTTTATATTTTAAATGTGTTTGTTGTGCTATCAAGGGATATTGTATCTTAGTTAATTTTATCGTATCTTAGTTAATTTTAGTATGTTATAGTTGAAAACGTTGAAATTTAATACAGAGGGAGAGAAATTTGATAGTGTACTTTTCATGCTGATAAACAGTATTTGGACGAATCTGCAGTGTGCATATTTTAAAGAAAGCATGCACAAAGTAATCAGAGAAGAAGGCAAATATGAAACTTCATTTGGGAAGACTGAAAATTATGGTGCTGTTAGTAATCACTTCAGGGCAGTTATCTGTGGATACAGCCCCAATTGGAAAATTTTGTTTTTTAATTTTCCATAGTTAATGCGTAAGGTTATTAAATGGAAAATTTCCTTTTAAAAATATGTTTAGGGGCACCTGGGTGGCTCAGTGGGTTAAAGCCTTTGCCTTCGGCTCAGGTCATGGTCCCAGGGTCCTGGGTCATTGGGCTCTCTGCTCAGCAGTGAGCCTGGCGCCCCACCCCCCCTACTTGTGATCTCTGTCTGTCAAATAAATAAAAAAATCTTAAAAAAAAAATGTTTAGTCCCACAAGACATTTTGGACTTCTTGACGTGATGAGATAGGATGCACATAGCACCACCTTTAAAGATTCTTGTCTAAAAACTGAACCTGCATCTCATCGAATCTCTAGATCTAACTACTAGTCAGGGATTGGGGTTAAGGGGTGGATGAGGAAGATAGAAGAATGAGGTAAATGACACATGAGGGAGCAGTCAAAGGGTATTCCATAGACAAAGGAATTAAGCAACAAATGTTTCTTCAACAATCAATGGCATCAAATAAAAGAGAGGAGACTCAAAATGGAGTATGTGGACCTTGAATCCTGATTCTAATGAACCAACTGTAAAAGGACATGTTTGACTGAGGGTTGCTGGAGGGGAGGGAGGTGGAGGAATGGGGTAACTGGGTGATAGATATTAAGGAGAGCACATGATATAATGGGCACTGGGTGTTACATGAGACTGATGAATCATTGATCTCTGCCTCTGAAACCAATAATACATTATATGTTAATTAACTGAGTTTAAATTAAAAAAGGGGGGAATAAACTAAAAAAAATAGATTGCCTGTAATTGGCAAAACAAAAAAAAAAGACTTGTTTGAGACAAGGAATTTAAATATGTACTAGGTACTAGATAATGTTAAGGAATTATCTATATTGCCAGTTGTGTCAGGTTAATGGTATAGTGTTTGTATTTAAAATAATCTGTTACCAGAGATGCAAACAGAGGGATTTTTGGCAATAGGATGATGTCTGGGATTTGTTTTAAGGGGAAGCAGGGAAATGCAGTCTTTTAGCAGGGAAACGTGCATGAAAGAGAGAATGGATATTGAGGGCTGCTAGCCGTTAATGTCACAACCATTGAGATTATAAAAACATACATTACAAAAAGTAAGAAAGCAATGTTTTTTCTTCTGTCTTACTGAATGTTCCTAACATCATTTAGTTAATTGGGAGTAGAATTCCCTTCCTCTAGGAAAGAGTACCTATAGGAGAGTTGGACATCATTATGTGGCTGTATATGTAAAAACTCTGTTTGGGGGAGAATGTGGGACAATAGTGCATAGAGTGAGGCATGTGAGATCTGGGATGAGAAGAGTATATACCTGTCCCAACTCCTTTGCTTACCTGCTGTGTGATCTTGGGTACTAACTGTATCTTTGCTTCCCCATAAAATGAGAATAGTAATACATTTATCTATATAACTTTGTTTTAAAGAATAAGTAATGGAATGTATGTGAAAGTTCCATATAAATTATCTCCATTTAAATATTATGGAAGCAAGATTTGGGAACTACCCTGTGATGATTATTTAACATACTTTGGAGTATGTATGAATATCAGGTTTATATAGGATACTCCAGTACTTTATAAGGTACAGAGAAAAATGAAGAAATTGAAATATCGTGCAAATTTAGAAACTGGATTAGTGGTAGAGTCATGCATAAACAAAACTACCCAGTGATACAAGGCAAGGGATTATTAAATGTCAAATGGATTTATAGATGGTTGTCAAATGTCTAAATGTGCTGCTGTATAAAATCTTTTACAATATAAAATATAAAATTAGAAATGTAAAGAGCTAAATATGTTGCAATTGTTATAAAAAATAAGTGGTTGATACAGTTGTTTTCCTTTGGGCTTCTCAATGTTATGTACTAAAGATAAAATATCTAAGGAGAGAAGACAGAAGTGGTAAATATGTATATTGATTTTAAGAAAGATAATGTTTGCTTAGTATTTTAGAAGTCAAACAACTTAAACATACAGGATGGAAATTTTTATGTAGTAGTTAAGAGATTGGCTCTGGAATGTCAGGCAGGTTGGGTTTAAGTCTTAGCTCCACCACCTTAGGCAGGTGCTTAAACCCTTTAAGGGCCAGTTTCCTTCTGTAAAATGGAGATAATAACACTACTTAATATGATTGTTAGGAGATTAAAAGAGTATATATTTGGGGTGCCTGGCGGGCTCAGTCAGTAGAGCATGTGAATTTTTTTTCTTTAATATTTTATTTATTTGTCAGAGTGCGCGCTCGAGAGAGCCGCGCAAGCAGGGGGAGCCGCAGGTCAAGGGAGAAGCAGGCTCCCTGCTGAGTAAGGAGCGGGATCGTGACCTGAGCCAGAGGCAGACCTGACTGACTGAGCCACCCAAGTGTCCCAAGCCTGTGACTCTTGATCTCCGGGTTATAAGGTCGAGCTCCACACTGGGTGTGGAGATTACTTAAAATCTTTGAAAAAAGAATATGTACGTTAAATATTAAATGAATATGTGTGTGTGTGTGTGTGTGTGTGTGTGTGTGTGTGTGTGTGTGTGTGTGTAGATTTCATAGCACTCACAGTAGTACTTGGCATATAGTAGCATTCGCTAAGCTCAGGGCTGTTTCCCCCAAGTTAGATAGTGCCAGCACTGGAACCTCATTTTGTTTCTTTCATTAGTTCAAATTGAAAATCCAGAATAAACTGATCCTTCACCTTCTTATTTTGCCGTTCTGTATTACAGAATTTCCTATAAGGTGAGGATTTCAAATCTTTTAATGTTTTACCTTTTTTTTTTTGTTAAAGATTTTATTTATTTATTTGAGAGAGAGAGAGAGCGGGCATGAGAGGGGGAAGGTCAGAGGAAGAAGCAGAACTCCCTGCGGAGTTGATCCCAGGACTCCAGGATCATGACCCGAGCCAAAAGCAGTTGCCCAACCAACTGAGCTACTCAGTCACTCCAGTGTTTTATTTTTTAAAAAAATGTTTGTTCCAACTGAGTCAGCCAAGCAACTCTGATGTTTTACTTCTTCTTCTTCTTCTTCTTCTTTTTTTTTTTAAGATTTTATTATTTATTTGAGAGAGAGAGAGAGAGAGAGTACATGAGAGGAGAGAGGTCAGCAGAAGAAGCAGACTCCCTGCCGAGCAGGGAGTCCAGCGTGGGACACTATCCCAGGACTGCAGGATCATGGCCTGTACTGAAGGCCTGAACTGAATTAACCAACTGAGCCACCCAGGCACCCTGATGTTTTACTTCTATTATAAACAAAACTTAATTTCCATTTTAATGAATAAAATCATTTTTGAAAATTTGGTTACATTTCAAGCAGCTAGTGTTTTTATTTTTATTTTTTTTTAATTTTTTTTTTTATTTATTCATTCGACTAGTGTTTTTATTTTGCTACTAGATCAACTGTTTAGTTCTAGAGGAATATATCTTGTTTTCATTTAATCAAGCCACAGTGGGAGGCGTAATCATAATGGTATAAAGATGAATGTGCTTGAATTACGAGGCCAAAAACATTTTGTCTTAGTCTTTTGAACTTGTTCCTGTTAGCCAAAAATTCTAATTAGATTTGGTTTTCCTTTATATATTTGCTTTAGGAGGCAAACTCTGACAGGAGATTATATCTTTTCTGGATCCTGAATATGACTTTTCCTCTCCTTCAGAAACACAAATATGCTCTTTTTAAAAATTGTTAAACATTTTTAGACTTTGTGATTTAAAAAACATTTCTGTTTATAGGAGTTATTTTATACAGAAATCTTCTGAGACCACTGTACATCGAGGTGATGATTGTACAAAGAGTGGTATTGAATTCCCGACCTGGTACGTATTTGTGATGAATGAACAGCTGTGGTCTTTGATAATTATTATTGTTATTTTTAAGATTTATTTTTTTAAAGATTATATTTATTTATTTGACAGAGATCACAAGTAGAGAGGCAGGCAGAGAGAGAGGGAGAAGCAGGCTCCCCGCAGAGCAGAGAGCCCGATGTGGAGCTTGATCCTAGGACCCTGAGACCATGCATGACCCGAGCCAAAGGCAGAGGCTTTAACCCACTGAGCCACCCAGGCGCTCCATTTAAGATTTATTTATTTATGAGAGGGAGAGAGCAGGGGGAGGGGCAGAAAGGGGGGGAGAGAATCTCAAGCTGACTCCCTGGTGAGCAAGGAGCTCAAGGTCAGGTGAATCCCATGACTGAGAGCAGGCCCTGAGCTGAAATCCAGAGTGGAACACGGAACTGACTGAGCCACCCAGGCACCCCAGTCTTTGATGATTATTAATGAAAATGAAGGAACAAAAGTAACAGTTGGGCGCCTGGGTGGGTGGCTCAGTCATTAAGCGTCTGGCCTTCAGCTCAGGTCATGATCCCAGTGTCCTGGGATGGGGGACCACATCGGGCTCCCTGCTTAGCAGGAAGCCTGCTCCTCCCTCTCGTTCTCCCCCTGCTTGTTTTCCCTCTCTCCCTGTGTCTCTCTGTCAAATAAATAAATAAAATCTTAAAAAAAAAAAGTAATAATGTGGTAAATTAAAGTTAGGAAGATATTAACCCTACTAGAGATGTTAGAAGAAACTAACTCAGTTTTTTTTAATGTATTTTTTTTAAGATTTTAAAAATTTATTTGACAGAGTGAGATCACAAGTAGGCAGAGAGGCAGGCAGAGAGAGAGGGGGAAGCAGGCGCCCCACTAAGCAGAGAGCCTAATGTGGGGCTCCATCCCAGGACCCTGAGATCATGACCTGAGCCAAAGGCAGAGGCTTAAACCACTGAGCCACCCAGGTGCCCTGTAATACTCAATTTTTAAGTAATTACCTGTTAAGGCCATTTGTTGAAGAAGAAAGGTATTTTGGAATTATTATATTTAAGAGGTTATATTACAAATAAGGATGGCTCTTTTTTTTTTCATTGTAGCATACATTGTCGATTCTTAAAACTTGCCTTTCTGTCTTATGTGAAAAGCACTGACCTATGTCTGTGCTGACATTTAACCTGAATCATAGAAACTTAGGTGTGGAAATAACCTGGGAGGTTTGGGCACATGCTGCTTTGATTTTACTGTTTAGGTGTGGCCTGGGGAAATCACTTACCTTGTCTTTTTTTTTTCCCCCCACTTACATTTTCTAACTTCAGTTTTAATAAAGTGAGTTGTTAGATTAACATTTTTACATCTATTCCCACCTTACACGTTTGATGATTTAATCAACAGAGAAAGTTTGCCTATGTTAAACATAACTGAATAAGAATATACTTTTAGTGATGGCATTTTTTGCTTACAAATTTTTCTTTTCAATCTTCCAATTTTCAAACTTTTAAAATTTATTTATTTATTTTAAAGTTGGCTCCACACCCGTTGTGGAGCTTGAACCCACAATCCTGAGATCAAGAGTTGCATGCTCCACCAACTGAGCCAGCCAGGTGCCCCAAGACTTTACTTTTTTAAAAAATTGTATTCATTTAAGTTTCCATTTCTTCTTAAAATGAGGAAGGAATGTTGACTTAAGTATTTATTTTGGCTGATGTGGTGTTTCTGCTACCTTATAAATTTTGAATTTTCGTAATTTAAACTGGCTGTGAGTTTTCACTTTTTGAAATCCTATAATTTTAAAACAGATGAAATGATTTATCTGTAATCATCTTTAAAAAGAAATTTTGAAGTTAGCAATATTCCACAGGAACTTCTTGGGGAAAATCAAGAGCAGTTGAAACTATTTAAAGAGGGCGCCTGGGTGGCTCAGTGGGTTAAAGCGTCTGCCTTCGGCTCAGGTCATGATCCCAGAGTCATGCGATCAAGTCCCACGTCAGGCTCTCTGCTCCTCGGGGAGCCTGCTTCCTCCTCTCTCTCTGCCTGCCTTCCTCTCTGCCTACTTGTGATCTCTGTCAAATAAATAAATAAAATCTTAAAAAAAAAAACTAAAGAATTTATATTCTGTAACAGAGAAATTACAAAACAATGTAGACTTATTCGTGTCTGTATTAAAAGGGAGTTATCTGAATCCTAGAGTTACCTTCTAAAGAATAACAAATAATTACATGGGAAAGTAATGTTCTGATTTTATATTTTCCATAATATTTTAGGAAAAAATGGTAATCCAGTGGCAGAAAATTTCCGAGTAGAAGAAGTAAATTTATCAGACAATATTAATGAAGGACAAGTACAAGTGAGAACTCTTTATCTTTCTGTGGATCCTTACATGGTAAGAATCAGGATTTTGTGATTTGGTGAAAATTAATCTTATTTTCATATTTTTCATGTTGCATTTTAATATTGTGCAATCCTTATGATAAACACTTGAGCAATTATATCTTGATACCTGGGAATTACAGATTGCCTTTGCTGTTCACTAGTGTTCTGAAGGAATGTTGTAGAAGAATGTTTTCATAATAGTAGTACATGTGGTTAATCAGGTTTTCAAATGTCTAGATCACTTCCCAGTAGTAAATAAAGCTTGATGATAGTAGATTAAGATTGGAAATTCTCTCAGATTGATCGAGTTTACAGTGCAGGCTCTGTATAAGACCTTTATTCTAGTTGGTCTCTCTTTTTTTCTTTTTTAAGACTTATTTATATATTTTAGAGCAGTGGGAAGGGGCAGAGGGAGAGGGAGAGAGAAATTCAAGCGGACTTGAGGTTGAGGCCTGACACGGGGCTCAGTCTTATGACCCTGGGATCACAATCTGAGCAAAAACGGAGAGTCGGACACTTAACCAGCTGCACCACCCAGGCACCCCTCCAGTTGATCTCGTTTTGAAGGAACGACTCCTTTTTAGAGAAAGATTTGTTGAAAGATATTGTTTAGGACTACAGCTGAAAAGCCCTCAGGCATGTAGACTTAGATTCAATACAGAAATAGTTTTTGCTTCTCCTTTTCTTTTCTTTTCTTTTTTTTTTTTTAAGATTTTATTTATTTATTTGACAGAGATCACAAGTAGACGGAGAGGCAGGCGGGGGGGGGGGGGGAAGCAGGCTCCCCGCTGAGCAGAGAGCCCGATGCGGGACTCTATCCCAGGACCCTGAGATCATGACCTGAGCCGAAGGCAGCGGCTTAACCCACTGAGCCACCCAGGCGCCCCTGCTTCTCCTTTTCCTACACAAACACTTTTTATTTCATTTTCTTGCCTGATTAGCACCTCCAGTACAGTGTTACATAGAACTGGTGAGAGTAGAATCTTTATCTTGTTCTTAGATCTGAGGGAGAAAGCATTCAGTCTTTTACCATTGAGTATGGTGTGGGATTTGGTAGTTGCCCTTTATCAGGCCCAGGAGATTTCCTCCTGTTCCTGATTTGGTTCTTGGATTGTTGAATGCTTTTATCATAAAGGGATTTTGTTTATTGTGATAAGATACATATAACAAAATATGCCATTTTAACAATTTTCAGATGTATAATACAGCAACATTAGGAATATTCACAATGTTGTGCAGCTACCGCTTTCCATTTCCAGAAATTTTTCATCTTCTACAACAGGAATTCTGTGCCCATTAAATAATAAAGTCCTCCTTACTCCTTCCCCCCAGAAGCAGTTTTAGATTTTGTCATATGCATTTTCTGCTTCTCTTGAGATGATCTTGGGGTTTTTGCTTTTTAATCTCTTGAAATGGTTTATTACATTAATTAATTTTTAGATGTTAAATCACTCTTGTATTCTTCAAATAAATGACATTTGTCTCAGATGTATAATTCCTTGATATGTTGTTGGATTTATTTATTTTTTTATTAAAGATTTTACTTATTTATTTGAGAGAGAGAGAGAGACAGGTAGTGAGAGAGATCACAGGCAAGGAGAAGAGGGAGAAGCAGGTCCTCTGCTGAGCTGGGAGCCTGACTCAGGGCTTGATTCCAGGGCCCTGGGATCATGACCTGAGCCAAACAAAGGCAGACGCTCAACGAACTGAGCCACCCAGGTACTCCTGAGATTTCTTCTTTTTTTGAGATTTATTTGTTTATTTATTCGAGAGAGAGAAAGTGTGTGTGTGTGTGTGTGTGTGTGTGTGTGTGTGTGTGTGTGTGCAGATGGAAGGAGGAGCAGAGGGAGAGGGACAAACAGACTCTATGCTGAGTGCGGAGACCCATGTGGGGCTTGATTTGGGTGACTGAGCCACCTCTGTGCCCTGATATGTTATCAGATTTAGTTTGCTACTATTTTGTTGATTTTTTTTTTTTTGCATCCATAAGGTTATGAGACTATATTCATGGTCTCTTGTTTTCTTGGGATGTGTTTGCCTGACTTTGGTATTAGGGTAATTTGGGCCTCAGAATGGGTTGGGAAATGTTCCCTCCTGTTTTTTTTTCTTTTAAACTTTTTTTTAAAGATTTTATTTATTTATTTATTTGACAGAGAGAGAGATCACAAGTAGGCAGAGAGGCAGGCAGAGAGAGAGGGAGACACAGGCTCCCCGCCGAGCAGAGAGCCCGATGTGGGACTGGATCCCAGGACCCTGAGATCATGACCCGAGCCGAAGGCAGAGGTTCAACCCACCGAACTACCCAGGCTCCCTGTTCTTTTGTTTTTTTTTTTTAAGATTTTATTTATTTGACAGAGAGGGATCATAAGTAGGCAGAGAGGTAGACAGGGGTGGGGGGAAGCAGGCTCCCTGCTGAGCAGAGAGCCCAAAGTGGGGCTTGATCCCAGTACCCTGAGATCAGGGTCTTGATCCCAGGACCCTGAGATCATGACCTGAGTTGAAGGCAGAGGCTTAACCCACTGAGCCACCCAGGTGCCCTGTTTCCTCCTGTTCTGTTTTTGGAAGAGTTTGTGAAGAATTGGTATGCTTGAAAAGACTGGTAGAATTCACCAATGAAGCTGTCTGGCCTGGGCTTTTCTTTCTGGAGAGTTTTAAAATTACTAGTTCAATATCTTTGTTTTAGGCCTACTAGGATTTTCTGTTTCTTCTTGAGTCAGCTTCAGTAGTTTGTGTCTTTCTGGGAATTTGTCCGTTTCATCTAAGTTGTGTAATTTATTGGCATACAGTTCTTAGTATTTCCTCATAATCCTTTTATTTCTGAAAGATAGGTAGTAATACCCTTTCTTTCATTCCTGATTTTAGTAATTTAAAGTTTTTTAAAAAAAAATTTATTTATTTGGGAGAGAGCGAGAGAATGAGAGAGAGAATGAGAGGACAGAGGTCAGAGGGAGAAACAGACTCCCTGCCGAGCAGGGAGCCAGATGTGGGACTCGATTCTGGGACTCCAGGATCATGACCTGAGCTGAAGGCAGTTGCCTAACCAGCTGAGCCACCCAGGCACCCCTGATTTTAGTAATTTAAGTCTTGTCTACTTTTTTCTTGGTCAGTTTAGCTAAAACATTGTCAGTTTGTTAATTTTTCGAAGGAACAACTTTTGGTTTTGTTGATATTCTGTATTTTTTCCTATTGTCTATTTCATTAATCTCTGTCTTTTGTACTAGTTTTACAGCTTCCTTTTGTTTATGTAAAATAAGTTAAAAGGAAATCAGGATAGCTTATTCAATAAGCTGTTGGATCAGTTGACTGTATACTTTTGGGAAAAAATTACGTTTTTAGCTCAACACTTCAATAGAATAAATTCCAAGAGATATTAAAAAATTAAAGAAAAAAAATGAAACTATAAAGGGGCACCTGGATGACTCTTGTTACTAAGCATCTGTCTCTTGATTTCAGGTCATGTATTGCCTCTGCACTGGGCATAGAGTCTGCTTAAGATTCTCTCTCTCCTCCTCTGCTCCACCCCCGCCCCAGCACATCTTGAACTCTCTAAGAGATATATGTATATGTCTGGGTTAACAATTGAATGATGTTGGGGAATATAAGACTTTATAAGAATGACAGTAAACCCAGCTAATACGAAGAAACATGATTGATGAATATGACTATTTTAAAAACACTGTCTTTGGGGCGCCTGGGTGGCTCAGTGGGTTAAGCCACTGCCTTCGGCTCAGGTCATGATCTCAGGGTCCTGGGATCGAGTCCTGCATCGGGCTCTCTGCTCAGCGGGGAGCCTGCTTCCCTCTCTCTCTCTCTCTCTCTCTCTGCCTGCCTCTCCGTCTACTTGTGATCTCTCTCTGTCAAATAAATAAATAAAATCTTAAAAAAAAAAAAAACACTGTCTTTTGTAAAACAAAATAGCATGTACAAAATCAAAAGATAAATGGCAAACATAAACATTTGCAATATAATTAGGAAAAAAAGATGATAATGATTGACATGCAGAAAGTTCCTATACATTAGTCTGTGAAAAGTAGAAAGTTGGCCAAAGAAACAAATAGGCAATTTTATGATCTCTTTCTGTATTACTGTTTCTGTACTGTCTGCTTGCCTCCTTCTTTTGGCTTTTAAAGTGCCAAAGTAAAGGAAAAAGAAAATCCTGCCTTACCTCTTCTCGAGCTTTATTTACAGTGGATGCCCCATGACAGTGCCATTTTCTGCCGGGAGAGTTGTAGCTTTGGGAAGGCTCCTCTTCTCTCTGATCCAGGAGTACAATTCAGCCTCTTTCAGTGACAGCAATCACACTTGATTGTACTAATAGTGGAAAGCAATTTGATGACTTCATTCAAGATTCTTCTTTGGTGTAGGAAGAAATTTTTCTTTGTGGGCTAGGGAAATGAGGTGGTGATTGGTCTAGGACATTCTAAATAGACAAATGTTCAAGTTGATACAGAGGGTTAAATTAGGTTGCTGATTTCCCACAGACCTAAAGATGCTCCACCTTTCAGTAGCAGTTAAGACAAGCTCAGTCAAGCTATGGCCCTTGAACTCTAGACTGTGCTAAGCAAATCACGTGAGGAGAATAATTACCATTTTTCAGGAGAAAAATGACAGTGTGCTATTTAGTACTTAGAGTCAATTCTTGATGATGACTGGCTTGGATTTCTTAAGACTTAAACACTTCAATATGTAAGACATAGCTCAGGGCACTAAGGATTATAAATGCCCTGATGAACAAAATGGGAAGCATATCATTGAAGCCCAGGATAATAAGTACAAAGTAAATTAAGAGGAAAAAATTCATCAAAGTAAAGCCAACGTTCAAGGTTAGAAGGGTTTTAAAAATCAAGTAGAGCAGTCCAAAAGGAATAGTTGAAAACAAGCAGAGAGGATGTGTTTTTCACAGTATTCTTTAAGTTGGAACAAACTTCCTATTCAGAATTCCCTCTGAGAGTCTTATAGTGAGAGAAATTTATGACCCAACGATTTTTTCCTTAAAGGTTTTATTTATTTATTTGACAGAGATCACAAGCAGGCAGAGAGGCAGACAGAGTGGGTTGTGGGGGGAAGCAGGCTCCCCGCTGAGCAGAGAACCCGATGTGGGGCTCAATCCCAGGACCTGGGATCATGACCTGAGCTGAAAGCAGAGGCTCTAACCCACTGAGCCACCCAGGCGCCTCTGACCCAACGATTTTAGGAGAGATGATGAAACACCTAAGATTATAACATGGATTAAATTCATGACCTCCACTTCTGAATACCCCAACCTCAAAACAACAAAAACAGAAAACGCCTGTTTCCTCCAGGGAAGTACATAGCTTCTCCATCCACTCATTTCATGCTACAAAACTGACTTTTTCTTGAGAATTTTGTCTTTTCATTCTCAGTCAATCTCAAGTCCTGCGGGTCCTACTTCTAAGTACATCTCAATTCAGTCCACTTCTCCGTAAACTCCAAGGACATCTCTTTAGTCCAGATCACCATTGTTTCTCTCCCAGTGGGGTATCCTTGCATATACTCCCCCTTACATGGTCTTTCACACTGCAGCCAGAACGATATTTTACAATAGTAACTGATCATGTCACCTTTATGTTTAATGGCTTTCCTTTAGTCTTGAGATAAAGACTAACTTTCTGGATGTGGTCTAAGATGCTTCATAGTCTGGTCCCTGTTTGCCTGCCCAGCCTTACCATCCCCTACTTTACTTCTTCCCCTTGTACCCTGGCCACACTGGGCTTCTTACTTGTGTAACACACCAGTGGTCCTTTTTGCTTAAGCCTTATATTAGTCATGTTTCTCCTTTTCTGTATTTTTTTAATTTGCAATTATTCTGTGCAGAATTTACTCCTGGGCCATAAGTTTTTGTTTTCTTCAGTTTCTTCTGGGATATCTTTTTCTTCTGTGCAACCTCCTTTTCTGGTTTAGGGACAGTTTGCTCTTTTTCAGGAGGGATCATCTCGATGGGGCAGGGAGAGCTCCTGTGTGGGTTCATCTCACCAGGAGTCCTGTAAGTTCTATGCTGCATCTTGGGGACTTTGCTCACCTGGCCGGGCTCAATGACCAGAGAATCGACATCTAAACCCTTACGTGCAGCATTACTCTCTGCATTGTTAAGCATGTGTAGTAAAAATGCATCACTCTTCTTGGGCCACCGACCCTGTGTCCAGCCCCACTCTGTAGCCTGGACACACCTACCAGCTCCACCACTGTAGCGACAGAATGGCACACACGGCTTCAGCAAAGTGACATCTTTTGGATACTTGGTGGCTTTTCAGATACGCATACGCTTGATGGCCTGGGTGGTTTCATGTGTGTTCTTAAAGTGAACACAGAGATTTGAACCTCTTGATTTGCATGATTTTGTAGCCTCTTTTGGGTCAAGCAAATAGCAAACCGTTTTCAGAGGTCACCTCAGGCTGCTTAGGGGAAGAGCCCTTTTCTGTATTTTTAATGCTTTCATATCTTAGGGGTCTTCCCAATCCTGGAGAGACTGCCCCTACCAGCATATTTTTAGAGATAACAAACATCTTGCCTGAAACATAGCAACCACCTCCTTCGTCTAACTCTTACACACCAAGCTAATATTTTCCCTGGCCCAAATCCCCAAAGGGTCAGGTGCCAGACAACTAGGGACCACCCTTATAATCAGAGCCCACAGAAATTTTCCAACTGTCTAATCCTAAACTTACTCAAGTTTGTCCAGTCTCTCTTGCCTGTTTCTTACCCCTGAAACCACAGTAAAGACTCTGGGCCGTTTAGAAAAAAAAAAAAAACAAAAACAAACAAAAAAACCCCTGGGCCATCCTGTCCTGTTGCTGCTTTTTCTTCCTCATTAACTCTAGTGCTTCCCCGTGTGGCCCTGTGTGGTATGGTGTGCTGCTCCTCTTGGGAATTATAAGTGATAAACTCTTCCTTCAAGAGTTTGTTGGCAGTTGGCCCTATGTCTGTCATTTGACTATACCTGACTAAAAATCCTGAGTACAGATTAAAACAAGCATATTCTCCCTCTGTCTTCCTCTCTCCCTCTGTCTTCCTCTCTCCCTGGCCAACTCCTGTTACTCCCTCAAAGCCTGCATTAAAAGGATTTGCTTTGGTAAATTACCTTGAACCCTCGGACTAGTCCTCTCTCTGTTACATTTTCTCAAAACAAGACCTTGATCTATAGCATTTATCCTAGTTGTAATGAAGAATTACTGGGGTAGTTATTAGATGTCTGTCTTTCCTCCTTTTTTTTTTTCTTTTAAAAAATATTTTATTTATTTGTCAGGGAGAGAGAGAGAGCACAAGCAGGGGGAGCAGCAGCCAGAGGGAGAAGCAGACTCCCAGCTGAGCAAGTAGCCTGATGTGGTCCTTGATCCCAAGACCCAGGGTTCATGACCTGAGGTGAAGTCAGTTAACCAACTGAGCCTCCCAGGCATCGTGATGTCTGTCTTTCCTAATAAAGAGTAAACTTATGGAGACAGAGCTCTTATTTATCACTATATCTCCAGTCACTAGCATGGTGTTAATATTAAGTACTAATGAAAGGAAGGAGGGAAGAAAATCATCTTGGTTGCTTTTACTAGACATTGTTCTTAAAAAATATATATTCAAGTTCATAACTAATTTTAATCACCAGTGTACACAGTATTAAATGGTTGTATTTAATGTATATATACTACTTTGATTTGATATTTAAGTGACTTTATATCCATACTTAGATATGAAAAACTAGTCCAAATATTATTTTGGTGGTTATATAATATTCTGTTGTGTTGACATCATTTGTTTACCTATGGAGAGTTACTTGCTCCTCTTTTCTCTGTTAGCCTCTTTTAAGAGGTCCTCGGGGGGCACCTGGCTGGCTCAGTAAAGTATGTGATTCTAGATCATGGGGTTATTAGTTCGAGCCCCACATTGGGTGTAGAGATTACTTTAAAAAATAAAAGCAGGGGCGCCTGAGTGGCTCAGTGAGTTAAGCCTCTGCCTTTGGCTCAGGTCATGAACTCAGGGTCCTGGGATCGAGTCCCACATCAGGCTCTCTGCTCCGCAGGTAGCCCGCTTCCCCCTCCCTCTCTGCCTGCCTCTCTGCCTACCTGTGATACCTGACTGTCAAATAAATAAATAAAATCTTTAAAAAAAAAATAAAAGCAAAAAAAAAAGCAAATTACCTTAAAAAAGGAGAGAAAGAAGGTCAGGTCCTTGGTCTGGCAGTATTCAGTGGCTGTTGCATTTGCTTTCCATGAATACTTGGGAGGGGGACGCTAGCAGAAGTGTAGTAAGTATATTGTCATAGAAGTTTCTGCCTCAGATCCCTGTTGGGTCCTTTTCCCTGGTGAATTGAACTGTGCCACATGAGGCGCCTTAATGAGGTACCCATCTGTCTTTTCAGTCTCCCACACTGCCTCTACACCTTGGCCTTCATGAGTGGGCAAGAGTGAGCCACAGAGAAGAAGAGAGTCTTAACTGCTTCTCAGAGATATCTTTAGCTCTAGTCCTGTGGAAAGGTGTGGTGCTTCTGTGACATTTTGTCTTCATAGAATAAAGAGAACATCTACCTGAGGTTAGGCGGTATGATGTAATGCTTGGTCTGACTTGTAATGAACAACCGTGTAAAAATTGTTTCGTTTCTTCTTGGGTTATTTCCATGGAGGAAGCAGAATCGCTAGGTCAGTAGAAATGAGTAGTAATATGGTCTATATGTTGCCGGTTTGTTTTCTAGAAAAAATGTAAAGTTTTATAATAGCAACATGTAAGTGTATGTAATTTGACACAATCCATTGAAAGCACTGATGCAGTATTTTGTATTATGTTTGCTAGTGTAATGTAATAGTACCTACTTTAATTGTTTAAAAATTTTAACAGCTTTGTTGAAATATAATTCATCTGTCATACAGTTTATACATTTAAAGTGTACAGTTCAAGGGCATCTGCCTGGCTCAGTCAGAAGAGCATGCAGTTCTTGATCTGGTGTTCATGAGTTCAAGCCCCATGATGAGTGTCGAGATTACTAAAAATAAGTAAATAAGTAAATAAACTTAAAAAAAATAAAGTGTACTATTCAGTGGTTTTTAGTCTGTTCACAAAGTTGTGGACCTTTCTAATTATACTTCTTTACTGATTAGAGAAGGGGATACATCCCTTTTTCAGGATAAAAAATAACTGAAAGGAAGATAGAATTTAAGATAAGTATAATTTGTTTGACTAAGACTTAATTTGACATTACTGACTATATACCTTTCTTTTAGTACTGAGGTAAATTAATAAACTGGCTGGTATTGCCAGGCAGAATTACCATAATCGTTTTTTTCTTTTAGCGTTGCAGAATGAATGAAGACACTGGTACTGATTACATAAGACCTTGGGAGCTATCTCAAGTGGTTGATGGTGGAGGTATTGGGATTGTCGAAGAAAGCAAACACATTAATTTTACCAAAGGCGATTTTGTGACTTCCTTTTATTGGCCCTGGCAAACCAAGGTTATTCTGGATGGAAATAGCCTAGAAAAGGTGATATATAATATGCAATATCTGGATTCTCTCCATCCTCCCCCCCTTCCCCGGTTTAATTTTTACTTTGTGCATTTGGCATTCAGTTTGTTATCAGGGAAAAATAATAAAAGCATGTATTTTCTTTTAGATAGCTTCCAAAATGTGGAAAACCTTTGTTTCTTTTCCACTGTTGGCCGTAACTATATGACAGTTCTTAGATTATTAGCGGATGGTGGTGTTTTCTGTATTTTATTTCTCAAATTTTGCAACTATAAAATAAAACCTGAATTGTAAGCATCAAAAAATATTTTATGCCAAGAACCAGCAGGCCCCTTAGAGTTGTGTGCTTTAAGGTTTCCTGAGAGGGGCGCCTGGGTGGCTCAGTGGGTTAAAGCCTCTGCCTTCGGCTTGGGTCATGGTCCCAGGGTCCTGGGATCAAGCCCTGCATCGGGCTCTCTGCTTGGCGGGGAGCCTGCTTCCTCCTCTCTCTCTGTCTGCCTCTCTGCCTACGTGTGATCTCTGTCTGACAAATAAATAAATAAAAATCTTTAAAAAAAAAAAGTTTCCTGAGAAATTGCCATTTAACTTAAGAAGTGCATTTGGTTTGTTCTTGAAATGACTTTTTCTATCAAAGTCCTGAGTTCAGTCTCTGCTGTTACTTGAATCATGTGAAATTACCAATATTTGTCTGTTTTTCCCTATGAAACCTGGTAGCTTCATGTAATTCAACCTAATATATGTCATCAGGGAAGTTACTTCATGCCTCTGGCCCTTAGCTTCCACATGTGGAAGAAGAAAATAGTGTAGCTCTCTCACAGATGAGTGTGGACATTAAATGCTATGAGAAATATGACTAGGACTTTCTTAAAAGTTTTATACAATTTTAGTACTTTTTTTAAAAGAGTTTTTAATTTTTTAAATTTGAGAGAGGGAGAGCACAAGCGGGGCAGGGTAGGGGCACAGGGAGAGGGAGAAGGAGAAGCAGGGAGTCTGCTTTCTGAGTATCATTGACTTTCACATCTCAATTACCTTTATGTATACAGTAGATTTAACTGGTAGTTGATTAAGACTACTGAATACAAACTGCCATTTTATTTGTTTATGACAAATCAAATCAAATTTATGACATCAAATCAAAGTACAAATCAAAATAATGTAGTGAATCTTAATTATTTTTGGTGGATAATTAAACTTTTAATTATTAAAAAATACTATTATATAATTATATAATATTATTATAAAATATATTAAAATATTATTTAAAATTTTATTTTAAATAAAATATTATTAAAATATTATTATAAAATTTTTATGGTAGGGAGTCTTTCCATATCATTTCTTTTTATCCAAATTCCCCCTAACTTTACAGATAAAAAATAGACACAGAGAATGTAGAAGTATAATTAACTATTGAGAGGGCCTGGTAAACATATAAACATAAAATGCTAGAAAGTTGAGAGCCCTCATTTTATTCTGTAATTAAAAGAAATTATATTTTATGGTACATTTTAAGCATCAACAATGAGAACTCTTGGGGTTTGAGCTGATTTTTTTTTTTTAAGATTTTATTTATTTATTTGAGGGAGAGTACAAGCAGGGGGAGGAGAAGAGGGAGAGGGAGAAGCAGGCTCCCCACCAAGCAAGGAGCTCAATGCGGGACTCCATCCCAGGACCCTGGGATCATGACCTGAGCCAAAGGCAGGTGCTTAACTGACTGAGCCATCTAGGTGCCCCTGAACTGATTTTTTTTTTTTTTAAGATTTTATTTATTTATTTGACAGAGATCACAAGTAGGCAGAGAGGCAGGCAGAGAGAGAGGAGGAAGCAGGCTCCCTGCCGAGCAGAGCGCCCGATGTGGGGCTCGATCCCAGGACCCTGGGATCATGACCTGAGCCGAAGACAGAGGTTTTAACCCACCGAGCCACCCAGGTGCCCCCCTGAACTGATTTTTATATAGATAAATGCTTACTTTGGAATTATCAGAGATTTTATTTATTTATTTATTTTCAGAGATTTTAAAACCTTCCAATTCTGCCTAATGTTTTCCCCTTAAATATTTCTTCTCTAATTTTTATATACTTGGGGCACTGATGAGAAAGAATGCTTAGTGTCTTTCATGTGAGAATTCCTTAAAGTTTTTGTTTGTTTGTTTTGCCATAAAGAGAAGTAATATTCATTTCTTTTTTACTTTGTACAAGTAAATTATAGAATTTTAGCAAGACCGAAGAATGGCTTACTGTTCTAGAAACCATATTGGGTTGTTTATTAGTCTGCTTGGAACGCCATTACAAAATACCATAGACTGGGTGGCTTAAACGACAGAAATTTATTTTCTTAAAGTTCTGGAGGCTAAAAGTCTGAGATCTAGGTGCTGGAAAATTTGGTTTATAGTGAAGCCTCTCTTCCTGGCTTGCAGGTGGCTGCCTTTTTGCTGTGTCCTCACAGGGCATTCAGCCTTTCATTTGTGCACATGCAGAGAAAGAGCTCTGGTGTCTCTTCCTTCTCTTACTAGGAAACAAGTCCTTTTGGATTAGGGTCCCTTCCCTAGGACCTTATTTAACTTTAGTTATCTCCCTAAAGGTCCTATCTCCAAATATAGTTACATTAAGGGTTAGGTCATCAACATAAGAATCTGGGGGGGACACAACAGTCCATAACAGGTTGTCTCTACATTGTTGACTTAAAACAGGAATTCCTAGTATTATTTTTTAAAGTTATATGTTTTTTTTTAGGTGGACCCACAACTTGTGGACGGACACCTTTCATACTTTCTTGGAGCTATAGGTATTCCTGGTTTGACTTCCTTGATTGGGATACAGGAGAAAGGTCACATAACTGCTGGATCTAATCAGACAATGGTTGTTAGTGGAGCTGCTGGTGCTTGTGGATCCTTGGCCGGGCAGGTAAAATTTCTGAGAATTAATTTGATTTTCTAAAATAAGTGGTCATAATCAAATTTCTGGATACATGTATATAGTTTAAAATATAAAATTGAACAAATTTATAATATTCATTTTACACATTTTGGGTAGAAATGATGTTATTACGTGCTTAGACTCTCTTCATAACAACATGAAAAATGTAGATTTTTGTATCTTGTTCTCTATTAACAAAAACAGACATGGTAAATTCTAGAGCATTGCTTTAATCAATATGAGGAAGAAGCTCATAGAGTACCTATCTGGAATTCATGAATTAAAAGGCAAACTCATATTTTTGAAAATCTTCAAATTAGAGAGCACTTACTGGGTTCTAGAAATATAATAAGGATTATGATAGAATTTTTAAGTAAATTTATGTTTTATTTATTTATGTTTTATGAATAACAGCCTTTATGGTGTGAAAACCATTGAAACAAAACATTTTATCATAGTAGTGATTTTAATTCCTCAGAGGCCTGAAAAATAATGAACTGCAAGATAGTGATGTTTTGAGTCTATTTCTTTTATGAAATCAGCTTTGAATTGTGTGATTGTAACATTAAAACTAAGTCTCATGTTAGTCAATCTTCATTTTTTTAGGAGTGACCTTATATCTGGTCTCAATTCTTTTGGTTTCAAATTCCTTTAAGCCAGCAGCTCTGTAATCAAACCTAATTGTGATGAATACTGTCATATACTTGTCATATCTTGTGTGCTTTCACATTTTTACACTTAGATGTGGTAACAGAAAATTGTTTGATTTTTAAAATCTCCCCCTTAGATCGGCCATTTGATGGGCTGTTCCAGAGTGGTGGGAATTTGTGGAACGCAGGAGAAGTGCCTCTTTCTGACCTCAGAACTAGGTTTTGATGCTGCAGTTAATTATAAAAAGGGGAATGTCGCAGAACAGCTCTGTGAATTATGCCCAGCTGGAGTGGATGTTTACTTTGACAATGTTGGTGGTGACATCAGTGATACAGTGATAAGTCAGGTTGTGTGCCGATTTGTTTGTTATAAATTTGAATACTATATTTTATTTGTACTGTCTTTTTATCTGATATTGAGAAAAAAAATCTCTATAAAATTCTAGGGTTTATTGTGAGAAATAGTGTGATGGTCAGTATTGTAATTAAATGACCAAAAAGCTTGCTACAGCTACTTCTATTTGCTTGCAGAATTTGCACGTGAGTATCAGTTTCAGTTCTTTGCTAGCAATAGTATATTTTCACCTGCAATTTATTTTTGTCAAGAATTAGTTGTAGGGATGCCTGGCTGTTTTGGTTGGTCAGGCATGCAACTCTTGATCTCAGGGTTGTGAGTTCTAGCCCCATCTTGGATATAGAGATTACTTAAAAATAAAATCACATTTTTATTGTTCAAATGGTGAAGTTTTGACCCTAACTCCCTATCAGTTAAGTCACAGCCATGGCCTCTGGCTTTGGGTAGGGAAAGGATTTACATAGATTACAGGTATTTACATATTTTTATTGATAATGTTATAAAATATGAACATTAGCTATTAACACCGCATTGTCTTTTACTGTATGTAAAATTATGTGCAGTTGAGGTTAAATTATTTAAATCCAAGGAAATTCTTTACTGCTACTACTAATAGTAGCAACAATGGTGACACAAGTGTAATTCTTGTGCACATTACCAAACTTTCATTTACCTCTATGTTCCTTTGGAGGGGACTTGTTTCCTAGCTAATTAAAACTCTTAAATACATATCAGGCATAAATCTTCAAAGTAAAAGCAATTAATTGCACCAAATGATTAAGTAACAATAATCAAGGAGGCATTCATGGCATTGAAGCAGCCATAAAATCAGTAAACATAGCAAAGGCATGTATCTTAGGGTATAATCCTCAGTTTTCTCTGAACAGATGAATCAGAACAGCCATATCATCCTGTGTGGTCAAATTTCTCAGTATAACAAAGATGTGCCTTACCCTCCTCCACTACCCCCTGCCATAGAAGCAATCCAAAAAGAAAGAAACATCATAAGGTATGGTCTCCCCTTTTCCCCTTATTACCAGATTCATGAGTTTAAAGATCATAGATGTATATGGAATGCATTGTTCTTCATATATAACTTTTCCTTATTTTTAAAAAAGATTTATGTATTTTAGAGAGTGAGAAAGCATGCTTGTGCGCATGGTGGGGAGGGGCAGAGGGAGAAGGGGGAGAGCAGACTCCCCGCTGAGCATGGAGCACAATGCAGGGCTTGATCTCCTGACCCTGACACAATGACCTGAGTCTAAATCAGCAGTCAGACACTCAACCATCTGAGCCACCTAAGCGTCCCTATAACTTTTTCTTATTAAATAAAGCTTGAAAATATACATTTTAAGCCAGTTCAATATTTAGGTTTTTGCAAAGTAGCTCCCTAGCAGAAAAGTTTCTTTCTTTTTTTTTTTTTTTTAAAGATTTTATTTATTTATTTGACAGAAAGAGATCACAAGCAGGCAGAGAGGCAGGCAGAGAGAGAGGAGGAAGCAGGCTCCCTGCCGAGCAGAGAGCCCGATGCGGGGCTCGATCCCAGGACCCTGAGATCATGACCCGAGCCGAAGGCAGCGGCTTAACCCACTGAGCCACCCAGGCGCCCCATCTTTCTGTTTTTTTTTTTTTTTTTGGCAGAAAACTTTCTAAAAAATGCATCTGTCCTATCAATCTTTTGCAAGTCTTTTTTTCCCCAAGTAATAGAAACTCACATTGGCTTCAGTGCAAAGGAAATTTATTGGCTCATGTTTCTGAGAAGTCCGGTATTAGCATTGACTTAGATTTGGCTGGATAAAAGGTTGGCATGGTGGCATCACCACTCAGTTTTTCTCTACCTCTGGGCTGTTCTTTATTTTGGGGTGGCTTTGTTCCCTCGCAGGCTCTCTTGCAGCACAGCAAGAGGATGACTATTACCTCTAGTCCTATACTGGTTAGTAACCCAAGCAAAAAAGAGAACAGCTCTCTCCCATTTTGTTAAGTCCCAAAGCTGATACTTATTGGCTCAGACTGGCCTGGCTTTGGTCACAGGAGGGTAGGGAAAGGATATCACCCACAAAGTAAAATCACAGTGCTAATTACCAAACAGAGTTCTGGATGCCGGCCAGACAATAGAAGTCCACTATACTTACACCTGTAACTACACCAAAAATAACAAAACTGTATCTGACCAGACTCTGTGTGATTAAGTCCTAATGTTTGAAAGATTAACAGATATTAAAGTTCTGGAATGGTTTGGTGTTGGACTATTTCACCCTCTATAATTTCTGATCATTATCCTTTTCTTCTCCACTACAGAGAAAGATTTCTGGTGTTGAACTATAGGGACAAATTTGAGTCTGGCATTCTACAGCTGAGTCAGTGGTTTAAAGAAGGAAAACTAAAGGTAGAACTTGCTTCTGTTCTTTATCGCTATCATTTGTCTGCTACTTAAGATACTTTTTTTTTTTTTAAAGATTTTATTTATTTATTTGACAGAGATCACAAGTAGGCAGAGAAGCAGGCAGAGAGAGAGGGAGAAGCAGGCTCCCCACTGAGCAGAGAGCCCGATTCGGGGCTCGATCCCAGCACCCTGGTTTCATGACCTGAGCTGAAGGCAGAGGCTTTAACTCACTGAGCCACCCAGGTGCCCCTACTTAAGATACTTTTATGTTAGTTGAGTTTATGTTAGCAAACATTAACTTCATAATAAAAATTACTACAAAATTGTACTAAATGTTGTAAATTAAGTTTTACTCCCAGGTGAGTATAACCTCCTAATTGAGAAACTCTCTCTGGTTAGTCCCTTTATTTAAGATTTCATTAACCTTTACATTTCTTAGACTGTATTACAAGATAAATATGTGGTTTTTTCCAAATTTTAATATTCATTACTTTAACAAATATTTATGGAATGCTACTGTGTGTTAGAAGCCATGCTTTCTCAAAAATCTTATAAGCACCTCTTTGTACCCCTAACCCTCTACCACCATACTTCTTTTGTTCCCTCCCCGATATTCTGAAAAATCTTGGTTGGTGGCTGAAAATCAAGAGTTATTAATCTGGGGTCTAGACCCTGACCTAGGATGTTCTTGAAGCTTACAAATCATAGGCAAAGTTACATGTGTGTGTGCTTATGTTTATGTACTTTGATTTTGGAAAGAGGTTGTATAGTTCGTGATATTATCAATAGAAGATCAGACAATGGGAAAAGAGGATTTTATTTTTTAAAAGATTTATCTACCTATTCCAGAGAGAGAGAGAGAGAGAATCTCAGGTAGACTTCCTGCAGAGCCCAGAGCCTAGAGCTAATGCTAGACTCAATCCCATGACCCTGAGATCGTGACCTGAGCTGAAATCAAGAGCCAGATGCTTCACTGACGGAGTCATCCATGAGCCCCAAGAGGACTTTATTTTTAAAAATCAGGGACGCCTGGGTGGCTCAGTTGGTTAAGCAGCTGCCTTCGGCTCAGGTCATGATCCCAGCGTCCTGGGATCGAGTCCCACATCGGGCTCCTTGCTCATCAGGGAGCCTGCTTCTCCCTCTGCCTCTGCCTGCCATTCTGTCTGCCTGTGCTTGCTCTCTCTCTCTCTTTCTGACAAATAAATAAATAAAATCTTTAAAAAAAAAAAATTTTAAAAATCATTTTATAGGAAACTCTTCTGTGCTGCCTCCAAGAAATGAAGAATGTCTATTTTTAGACAGTGCTAAATAGTATTGCTGCCCTTTGCAAAAATGAAGAATATTAAAATTGACCCTGAGCATCTCAGGGTTTAAAGGTGCTGACACCCTCCCCCTCCATGTAGTTGAAAATCATAGTGTATCTTTTGACTCCCCCAAAACTACTAATAACCTACTATTGACCAGAAGCCTTACTGATAACATAAACGGTTGATTACATGTTTTGTGTGTTACGTGTAATTTATACTGTATCCTTTTTTTTTAAAGTTTATGTATTTATTTGAGAGATAGAGAGGGAACACAAGCACGGGATTGGTGGGGGGTGTTGCTGGAGAGGGAGAAGCAGGTTCCCTGCTGAGCAGGGAGCCTGATGCAGGGCTCATGACCTGAGCCAAAGGCTGACGCTTAATGGCTGAGCCACCCAGGCACCCCTATACTGTATTCTTTATAATAAACTAGGGAAAAGAAAATGTTATTAAGAAAATCACAAGGGAGGGGTGCCTGGGTGGTTCAGTGGGTTAATAAGCCTCTTTCTTTGGTTTGGGTCGTGGTCTCAGGGTCTCTGCGTCGGGCTCTCTGCTCAGGAGGGAGCTTCCCCTTCTCTCTCTGTCTCCCTCTCTGCCTGCTTGTGATCTTTCTCTCTGTCAAATAAATAAGTAAAATCTTAAAAAAGAAAGAAAGAAAGAAAATCATAAGGGAAAATACATATATAGTACTGTACTGTGTTTATAAAAACAATCTGTGTATAAATAGACATACACAGTTCAAACCCATGTAGTTCAGGGTCAACTGTAAATAGATACATTGAACTTGAGAATACTATATGTAGCTGTTTTGATTTACAGATCAGAGAGACTGTGACAAATGGATTGGAAAACATGGGAGGTAAGATGAATGTAGATTTATTTATTATATGCATGAGCTTAGCACAAATACTCCCTTTTTTCCTTGAATGCTACTTCCCTGGTGTTTTTTTCTTTTTAAATCATTTCTTTCCTTCTTGTAAAACCATTCTGCAGGTTTACTTAAATATCTTAATCAAACTCCCATTAAAGTTCAGCATAGTGGTATTTAAGAAGTATTGTTTTCACATTTCAAATAATAAATGTTTCTTTGGTTTTGAAACAATTTATGAAAAAAAATGTAACAATCATGAAAGTCATTTAGCTTCTAGGTAACTTTTTCAGGTTGAATGGTTTTATTTACTTATTTATTTGAGAGAGAGAGAGAGAAAGAGAGAGGGCAAGCACGCAAGTCAGTGAGCTTGAGGGTTGGGGAAGGAGCAGAAGAATAGGGAGAAGCAGGATCCCTGCTCAGCAGGGAGCCCCAACCCTGGGCTATCCCAGGGTCCTGAGATCTTGACCTGAGCCCAAGGTAGACATTTAATCAACTGAGCCACCCAGGTGTCCCCAGGTTGAATAATTCTAAGGCATCATGAGATTATATTAAACACATTTTCAATATTTAGATTTCTTTTTTTTCTTTTTAAGATTTTATTTATTTGAAAATGAGAGTGAGCATGAGCTGTGGGGCGGGAGAGGGAGGAGAGACAGGAGAAGAGGCAGGGAGCAGGGAGCCTGCCCTTGGGCTCAGTCCCAGGACTCTGAGATCATGACCTGAGCTGAAGGCAGAAGCTTAACCAACTGAGCCACCCAAGCACCCCAGATTTCTATTATCTTTAATAGTTTTTTTTAAAAAAAGATTTTATTTATTTATTTGAGAGAGATAGAGAGCACAAGTAGGCAGAGGGAGAGAAAGCAGGCTCTCTACTTAGCAGGGAGCCTGATGTGGGGCTCGATCCCAGAACCCTGGGATCATGACCTGAGCCGAAGGCAGCTGCTTAACCTACTGAGCCACTTAGGCACCCCTGTTTCTTTTTTTTAAAGATTTTATTTATTTATTTGACAGAGATCACAAGCAGGCAGAGAGGCAGGCAGAGAGAGAGGGGGGAAGCAGGCTCCCTGCTAAGCAGAGAGCCTGATTGGAGGCTCGATCCCAGGACCCCGGGATCATGACCTGAGCCGAAGGCAGAGGCTTTAACCCACTGAGCCACCCACGCACCCCAGCGCCCCTATTTTTAATAGTTTTTGAAAAATTGTTTTTGCTGACATTTTATCCTCATACTTACTTATTCTAGTCTTCAGACTCTAAACAGTGAATATTGAGGTAGATATGAACATTTCTAGTTTGGGTAAAAAGCACATTTTTAAGATATAAATTGGGTTAGTTTATCTTGTAACTTTGTCAGTGTTTCACTTGAGGCTTCTTTTCATGACAGTTTCCTTCTAAATATTAAAATCATTGCAGAAATTATTCAAATTAAATGTATGCGTTTGTACTGATAAACATGTATGATAGCGATATTTATGTTTTCATATAATCTAGGTTTTTTTTTTTTCTTTCTAGCTGCATTCCAGTCCATGATGACAGGAGGTAACATCGGAAAGCAGATAGTTTGCATTTCAGAAGAAACCTCTGTGTAATCTGTATAAGCATCTTCATCAAGGAAATACACAGATTTCTTTCCGTTTTGTACACAGATTTTTTTAAACTTTTTTTTTTTTTTAAAGATTTTATTTATTTACTTGACAGAGATCACAAGTAGGCAGAGAGGCAGGCAGAGAGAGAGAGAGAGAGGAGGAAGCAGGCTCCCCGCCTAGCAGAGAGCCCAATGTGGGGCTCGATCCCGGGACCCTGGGATCATGACCTGAGCCGAAGGCAGAGGCTTTAACCCACTGAGCCACCCAGGTGCCCCTTACACAAAGATTTTTAAGATACATTAAAAAAAATTCTTAGAATACAGATAGCTTTTTATTTAAATTGATTATTGGTACTATCATCTAGTTGCATAACATAAACTTTTCCTATATCTTCAATATCATGTATGTTCTCTATGTCCAGCATGATTATTTACAGTAATAGATTGAAGTCAACATGACCTGTTTTTCTTTTTTACTAAAACTGAGACTATATTTGATATTTGATCAGATAATCTGAAACCATTTGAGATTTGATACAACTGCTTAATGGATCATACTTTATAAATCAATTTTTACAATTAATAATTTTTATTTAAAATAGAATGCTTGAGAAGACGCATAGTAAATCTATGTTGACCTGAAAATGCTTTACATAATTCTTGAACTGTAACTTGGTGTAAGAATAGAATTGGGATGGCTTTTCTACATTGTAGTTCCATGGAAAAGGGATTTAATGGCAGAGCATATGTTGGGACTTGGGGTAATTCAGAGCTTTTGGAGCAGTTTTTAGGATAGGAGAGCAGAGGCTTTGTGTTGAGAAGGTACATAACAGGTCAGTCAGGTTGATGAAGAGACTAGTTTATCACAGAGGATTATCTGTGTTTTGCTAAATAATTTACTGTATAGCCTAAAAACTCAAATACATATTGATAAAAGTATGTTTTAGGGTAGCAGTTAATGTACTGTCAAATAGTGTAAAGATTTTGAGGGCAAATAGGTAGGTACAAATATCACTTGAAGTGTTAGGTGATTAGAAAGATTTGGCAACAAAGAGCTTTAGAAAATGACAGGACTGACTGAGCAAATTAAATGTAAACATGAATGTTCAATATCTAATGTACCTCTAAATAAGAGGGTTTGCTTCATGATTATAATCAACCCTTTACAACAATAAAATTGAGGATATTTTTCAAGTGTTGTGCTGGTTTCTGGTCACCTTTTTCTCCCTGCTATATACTTTTGTCTGCAACATTTGTAGGAAGTAGATTCAAACTCTTAGTAATCAGTCACTCCAGTTGACCTATGTCCTCTTTTTTTTTTTTTTTAAATAAAGATTTTACTTATTTGAGAGAGAGTGAGAACTAGAGAGAGAGAGAGAGCGCACACAGAAGGAGAGGGAGACAGAAAAGCAGAGTCCCCGCTCAGCAGGGAGGCAAGCCTGGACTCCATTCCAGGACTCTGGGATCATGACCTGTGCCAAAGGCAGATGCTTAACTGACTGAGCCACCCAGGCGCCCCTCAGTGTCCTCTTCTTGCTTTATATACCTTTCCTGGACCTTTTCATCTCCAGAGAGCCCTTCTGTCTGTGGTCTGTATGCTGGTAACTCCCAAATTTGCATCTCTATTTCTGACCTCTTACTTGAGCTTAGGACCTCCCAAGTAAAATATCCTGTTGGCATCTGGGATAAACTGTTTTATCTAAAGAGGAATTACCTTCCTCTTACATATTTCTACTTTGTTTTTAACTAACCATTGTTTGCGCACCCAAACTAATACTCCCTCACTCATTCAGGTGCCTGTCATCAAGGCCTGTGTTTAATCTTGAAAATGCCTTTCTTAGTGAACTCAGAGCTTTAATTCCCACTGCCACTGTCTTAGTTGAGTTCCTCATCCTGTGGCACACAGCAAGTATTTTAAATTAGTAATTTCAAAAAGTCTCAACTGCATAAAGCTCTAACGTGGTGGCATCCAGCCTGGAACTCAGGAGTTCTAGTCCCCAGTGTGGGTATTCGAGAGCTCTTTCAGTCCTAATATAGGGAACTCAGACTCTAGGGAGTTCATTTTTTTTTTTTTAAAGATTTTATTTATTTATTTGACAGAGAAAGATCACAAGTAGACAGAGAGGCAGGCAGAGAGAGAGAAGGGGAAGCAGGCTCCCTGCTGAGCAGATAGCCCGATGTGGGGCTCGATCCCAGCACTCCGGGATCATGACCTGAGCTGAAGGCAGAGGCTTTAACCCACTGAGCCACCCAGGCGCCCCTAGGGAGTTCATTTTACAAGAAAAGTTGTACACCTGAGTTTCAATTCTTACCCCATCCTGATTGCGGCGCAGAACTAGATTCTGCAAGTTCCTTTCCCAGTGAAGCTTTAAGGTCCTCTTCAGTGAGAACGTCGATAAGTGTTTCAGTAGTTCTCTTTCTCCATGGCCCCCACTGTAACTAGTTCTCATCTCAGCTGACAGGAAAAACTACCCCATCTGCTGCTGCAAGGAAGCCGTGACGTCACGGCTGGAACGAACTGACCCGGTTTTTTGGGTTTCGCAGACGGCGGGGCGCCAAGTGATGGAATGAACAGGAGACGGTAGACCACAGCTCCGGGGGTGCAGGGGCCCAACCTCGCCTGGCCCCCGCCAGCCCTGCCCTCTACGACTGGGGCGGAAGCCCGCGGGGGCGGGGGAGCCGGGTCCAGCTTGCGGCGAGCGAGTGGGTGTGAGCGTTGGGGGCCGGCCAAACTTCCTGTCCCGCGCTGCCGCTGCTTCCGGCGGCAGCCGGAAGACGCTGTGTGTGGACGGAATTCGGGACCGCCTGACGGCTAGCCGGCTGCCCGGGACGGGAAGGTGAGCTCGGGCTGGGCCAGGCCACACCCGCGCAGCTCGGTGGTCCCCGAGAGGGAGGGAGCCGGTGCGGGCTCCTCGGCGGCTCGGGACGAGTTCGCATCCGGAGAGGACAGGGAAACCGCACCCTCCCCCGGACACCCCCTCTCAGATCTGGCGGGCCCGGGAGCGGCCGGTCTGAAGCCCTAGGGCTTCGGCCCTAACCCTCGCGGCGTTGGGGCCGATGTTTCTGCTCTTTGCTTGGTTTGGGGGGGGCAGGGGCTTAGGAACAAGACGGTCCTGAGAAAGCTGGAGTCAGCAGCAAGTCCCTAAGGGCGGGGGCTGCTGGACTGCACCCGCACCCTAGCCCTGGCCGCGGGCTTTGGGGCCTTCCACTAAGGCTATTGCAGAGGGAGAAAGAGGATGCCAAGAGGACTGTGCCCTGGCGATCTCGGCCCAGAGCTGCCGTCTTCTTTCGTACGTCCACTTACTTCCTGGGGAGGCTACGGGCTCTGAGGGGCTTGGCTGCTGGCTTCTCCTTAGCCTGTCATTGCAAGTCGAGGCTGTGGGCTGTGTTTACAGCCTGTGCGCATTCGCTGGTTGATTTTATCCTTTGAAGTTTCTTCAGAGAAAAGAATGCAATTAGTTTATTAAAGTTTATCCCACTTGCTCATGAGGCCCTGAAATGCACCATTTGGAAGTTAAATATTACTAACCTGGGACTTAAGAATTTGTACTTTTTCACTTTGGCACATGGATCAACGTAACATATTTGCAAGGAGAGTAAAAGAAACATTTTGAAATAGAGTCCGTGGCATTTTGTTGTTGTTAGGGAGTGGAAATTCCACATTGTGTTATTTTAGTGTAGACGGAGTAGAGTCAACCTAGCAGAAGATTTAGGTTCTAATTTTTAAAAAGTCTGCATTTAAGTAAATGTCTGGTTTTTGACAAGTTACTTAATCTCTGATGCTTTTTTTCCTCCCGTGTGGGTGAAGAGGCTTACCTATTTATTCAGCAGATAAATCCTGAAAGCTTAGTTTGTTCAAAACATCATTCTAGGTTAATGAGACTTAGAATGAATAAATTCAGCAACCTTAGCCAGTGAAAAAAATATGCAAGTAGACAACTACCAGCCAAGGCAGGCTGGAATAATTGCCAAGGAGAGGTGAAACAGTGTGTTGGGAGCACCAAGGAAAAGACAGATTTGTTTTGCTTGGAGGGAAGGGACAAGTATCTTAGTGGAGGATAGCATTTGAATTGGATTTAAAAAAAAAAAAAGATTTTATTTATTTATTTGACAGAGAGAGATCACAAGTAGGCAGAGAGAGAGGAAGGGAAGCAGGCCCCTTGCTGAGCAGACAGCCTGATGTGGGACTTGATCCCAGGACCCTGAGATCATGACCTGAGCTGAAGGCAGAGGCTTAACCACTGAGCCACCCAGGCGCCCCTTGAATTGGATTTTAAAGGCTGGAAAGGATTTCAGAAAATCGCAACTGGATTGGGAGTGTTTATTACTGGTCGAAGAACTATTCTAAGCAAAGACTTGAGCACTGAAATAGGCTGATGTGTTCATTCCAAAAGCCAGTCCATGTGGGCTGGAGTAAAGGGTTAATTGAAGAATTTGGACAGCACTGTAACTGGAATAGTATTTGAGGATATATTGTAGAATATTTGAAATGCCATGCTTAGGAATTTTACTAGTGTTTTGAGGCGCTGAATTTTGAGTGAGTGGAGAAACACAAGATTTCTGTGTTTTGGAAAGATGATTTAAGTGGCTGCATTAAAAGGTGGATTGAAAAGGGGAGTTTTTAGGGCATAGTGACCAGTTAGAAGCCTTTTTTTTTTTTTTCTTTAAGATTTTATTTATTTGACAGAGATCACAAGTAGGCAGGGAGGCGGGGGGGAGGTGGGCGTCAGGAAGCAGGCTTCCCCCCAAGCAGAGAGCCCGACATGGGGCTCGATTCCAGGACCCTGGGATCATGACCTGAGCTGAAGGCAGAGGCCTTAACCCACTGAGCCACCCAGGCGCCCCTAGAAGCCCATTTTAATTGAGTAGTTGAAAGACAATGAGATCTAAACAGGGTATTACAGGAGGAATAAGTTTAGGGGAATCATAACTCCTGGGATTATTTAAATATGGAGAATGAGAGACATCATTAAAGACCTAGAATTTGCGGTTGAGTGGGTAGAAGATTGGGCAATAATTGAAATGGATAATACAGGAAGAAGAACAGGTTTGGTGGTGGAGATGATAATCTGGATTATGGACATTGTTAGATTTGAGATGGATATCCATGAGGAGAGATTCAGCAAGCGGTTAGAAATAAAAATTTGGAGTTCAGAAGAGAGGTCAGGAGTAGAGACAAAAATTTTGGTATTATTTGCATGTCATTCATTCACTGTACAGATGTTTCTTCAGTGCCTACTAGGTGCTTGCAGGAAGTTTGTATGGAATTCCTTAAATCTCATAGTAAAGCCAACCTTAAGTGTCACAGTATCAGAAATGACTATGGAGACCTAAATTCCTTATGAATTACATACAATATTTTGCCAGGCACTATGATAGGTAGTGGAAGGTAAAGTTGTGAAGAAGACAGATTAGTTCCTGCCTTTGTTTATGGAGCTTACAACATACAGGGTAGCCAGACAAAGAATGAATACTATATAAGACCAAAGGAATTAGAAATAGCAAGACACCTAGGTGGCTTAGTCGGTTAAGTGTCTGCCTTCAGCTCAAGTCATGATCCCCGGGACCTGAGTCCCACTTTGGGCTTCTTGCTCAACTGGGAGACTGCTTCTCCCTCTGTCTGCTTCTTCCCCTGCTTGTGTTCTTTCTCTTTCTGACAAATTTTAAAAATCTTAAAAAAAAAAAAAAAAAGGAATTAGAAACAGCAGAAATAGAGAAAAAAGTTGGAAGTTTGGGGAATCTTCTTTGGATAAGGTGATCAGGCGAAGCCTTTCTAAATGAGTTGATAAACAGAACCCAGAAGAATGAAAAAAGAGCTAATCAAGTAGAGAGAGGTGAAAGTGTTTCAAGGTAAAGGAAATGACATGTACACATCCCTAACATCAGAAAGAGCTTAATTTGTTCAAGGAACTAAGATGGCTGAAGCTTGGTGAGCACATAAGGGAGACTGACTCTGGAGTGTGGTTGGAGATGCAGGAATGGATCACATAGTTCTTAGAGGCCAGGATAAAGAGTTTGGATTTTGTCTAGGTGCCTTGGGAAGCCACATAGAGTTTCAGGCAGGTGAGTGATATGATAGGACTTGCATTTTAAGGTGATATTTACTCCTGTCAAGAGAATGGAATGGAGGGAGGCAAGAGTAGAAGCAGGGAGACCAGTGAGAGGGCACTACCAGTAGTTTAGGACAGGTACTGATAGGGCCTGCGACAGGATGGTGACAATAGAGATAGAAGTAGCTGGGTTTGCTGTCTCCATAGGACTTGCAGCTGGACTGGATATTGGGAGCAAAGGAAAGAAAATAGTAAAAACGACTCCTAAATGGGGTGAATGGTGGTCCCATCTTTTTTTTTTTTTTTAAAGATTTTATTTGTTTGACAGACAGAGATCACAAGTAGGCAGAGAGGCAGGCAGAGAGAGAGGAGGAAGCAGGCTCCCCGCTGAGCAGAGAGCCTGATGCGGGGCTCAATCCCAGGACCCTGAGATCATGACCTGAGCCTAAGGCAGAGGCTTTAACCCACTGAGCCACCCAGGCGCCCCATTGTGGTCCCATCTTGAGTGGAGGGGTGTATTGAGTGGGGCTGGCAGGGCATGATGGGAAACATGCTTGGAGAGAATTCATTTTGGACATGTTAAAATTTGAGATGTCAAGTTAAAATGTTAAGTAGAGATGTCAAGTAAGCAATTGCATATATGTCTGCAGTCAGAGGAGCTATCTGGGCTGCAGATAAAAATTTTGGTGATGAACACGAGGTATTGCATGGAAGCGTTGAATAACTAACCTAATATGCCTGAACCTAATATTGCACTGTATGTTAACTTATTGGAATTTAAATAAAAACTTAAAATTGGAGACTGTATCAACTAAAGCTGTAAGTTTGCACTAGGAAGAGAGTGTAGCAAGAAAAGAGAGCCTGAATACTATCCTGAGAAATAGTAATATTTAGAGGCTGAGCGCAGGAAGAGTACAGGAGCTGACAAAGAAAACTGGAGGTGTGGCAATGAGGTAAGAGTAAAATGAGGAACATGTATCTTGGAAGCAGAGAGTGTAAGTGAAGTGTTGGAGGAAGGAGGCAGTGCCTCTAAGGGATAATGCCACTTCCGGCTCTGGTTGCAAGTGACCAGTTTGCTTCAGAAGAAGAATCTCTGTAACAAGGATGTGGGCAGCTCGTGAGATCAAAGGAAACGATGAAGACCCTGGCTTCATCAAGGTCAGGAACGTGAGCAGCCCCAGGGGAGGCTACAAGCAGCATTACTGGCATGAATGGGCCACTGCAGCCTTTTCAGCCCTTTGTTACTTCTTTTAGAATTCACATTCTGAGGGAAAGTGTCTGATTTGTTCAGTAAAGGTCAAGTGTCCAACAGTTGGCCAGTGAAGAAAAGAACACCTTCATCTACAGTCTCCTGAAGGATGTATCCAGTGGGGAGACGGGACAGACCCCCAGACAGGACGTCAGTCTGTCTCCCCAGCAGGGGGACATGAATGTGGGTTAATTGAACACAGTCGTTGTTCATTGCAAAGGTCAAGTAAGATGAGGGCTGCAAAGTATCCCTTGGATCTGGTAACATGAAGGTCTTCGGTGACCTTTACAAGAGACGTTTTAGTGAAGTGATGGGATTGGATAGTGATTAGAGCTTTGAAAGTAGAGACAAATGCAGAGAAATGTGGAGGTGACTGGAATAAAAATGGGGGCTGTAGGAATGGAACACCTAAGCAGATCTGAGAAGGAAGAGGGAAGGCCCAGGGTGAATCCTATAGTTTCTTTTTTTTTTTTTTTTTAAGATTTTTTATTTATTTGACAGAGAGAGATCACAAGTAGGCAGAGAGGGAGAGAGAGAGGGAGGAGGAAGCAGGCTCCCGGCCAGCAGAGAGCCTGATGTGGGACTTGATCCCAGGACCCTGAGATCATGACCTGAGCCGAAGGCAGAGGCTTAAGCCACTGAGCCACCCAGGCAGCCCAATCCTATAGTTTCTAAGATTCATTCTGGTTTCACAGTTCTCCAGTTCTCCTCCATTCCAAATTTCTTTCACTAGTACCTGTTAACTGGTTTGTTAGAATTTAATCAGCTTCCATAGTATGCTAGATATGGATATAAAAAGTTATTTTTTTAAAGAGATTATTCCTTTAATTGTCAGAGAGTGTGTGCATGCATACAAGTAGGAGTGGCAGGGAGAGGCAGGAGCAGGTTCTCCACTGAGCAGGGAGGGAGCCTGATGCAGGGCTCAGTCCCAGGCCCCGGGATCATGACCTAAGCCCAAGGCAGATGCTTAACCCTAGTTGTCCCTAGTTACTTTTTCTTTTCCTAGGACTTTTTTTTGTTTTTGTTTTTAAGATTTTATTTACTTATTTCTCAGAGAAAGAGAGAGAGAGAGAGAGTACAAGCAGGGGGATCGGCAGGCAGAGGAAGAAGCAGCCTCCCCATTCAGATGCTTAACCAACTGAGCCACCCAGACATCGCAGGACTACTATTTTATACTAAAATTTAAACTATTTTTTTTAAATATTTTATTTATTTATTTGACAGAGATCACAAGTAGGCAGAGAGGCAGGCAGAGAGAGAGAGAGAGAGGAGGAAGCAAGCTCCCCGCAGAGCAGAGAGCCCGACATGGGGCTCGATCCCAGGACCCTGGGATCATGACCTGAGCCTAAGGCAGAGGCTTTAACCCACTGAACCACCCAGGGGCCCCTATTCTTTTTTTAATTTTCATTTTTGATCATGGTAATTCTCTACCATTGGTAGAATTTTTGTTTTAGTTTTTCATCTTTAGTGAAGCATTGTTTGGGTCTGTATTTGTGGTCAGCCGCAGGTAGATATGCAAGGAACTGAGAAGTGGATTGGTTACTGACCGGCGGGACTGCAGTGTTTCTCAGTTTCTTCCCTCTTTTTTCTCACCCACTCTTCTTTCTGAAACTGGGTCAAGGTCAAGGCACTTTCTACCTCTCTAAAATAAGAGCAGTGTTGATATTCTAGGCTTTGTTTTCCTAGGGTGGAATCACATTGCTTTTTAGAAATTGACACAATGATCTTCTGTTTCTTTCTTGAGGCAGAGCAGTAAAAGCCCCTGGTCATTTTTCCCTTTGGAATAGACACCCTTCTGTATGGCAGTCAGGACTGAGGCAAGGTACACCTGTACCAGCTCTGTTCTCTTGCTTGTTTAGTTTATTTTGCCTTGGTTGTCCTGCCCAGTATTTCTCCTTGTAGCTTGCATTAGTTTTAGGCCATCTCTACCCTCCTAACATGGTGTTACACTAATTCCTGTCTTGTGTGAGGATTCAGGTAATTTCAGTTTTCCCAAGACTCTGATCAATGATAATTGCTGATTGTAATATATATTTATGGCAGGTTTATATCAATGGCTTTACGTTTTATGTCTGAGTATCTGCTTAACATATACATTTGAGACTTTTGAAGATACTTTATACTGTTTTTCAGTCTTTGGGATATAATCTGTTAAGTAGCTTTTGAGATCAGTTTAGTAAGTTTTATTTTTAAAAAATTCAGAGTGCACAAGATTAGTATAGACTAATTTTGTTTCATGAAAATGTGTTATTTGTCTCAGTGAGTATTTCATTCTCTGGGGTATGATGGCAAATGTATCTTACTGTGATTTGTAGTCAAAAATGTTTGAAAACCACTGCTTTATAGGAAATTTGGACTCAGTAATAAGAAAATAAAAATTAAAAAAAAAATTTTTTTTTAAAGATTTTATTTTAAGTAATCTCTACACCCAACATGAGGCTCGAACTCCTGACCCCAAAATCAAGTGTCACACACTTTACCAACTGAGCCAGCCAGGCGCATTTCTTAATCTTTTAGAGTATACAAAGCATTTGAAACATTTACTTGTTTCTTTATTAAAAAGATATTTATTGGGGCGCCTGGGTGGCTCAGTGGGTTAAGCCGCTACCTTCTGCTCAGGTCATGATCTCAGGGTCCTGGGATCGAGCCCCGCATCGGGCTCTCTGCTCAGCGGGGAGCCTGCTTCCTCCTCTCTCTCTCTGCCTGCCTCTCTGCCTGCTTGTGATTTCTCTCTGTCAAATAAATAAAAATTAAAAAAAAGATTATAAAAAAAAAGATATTTATTTATTTGAGCTAGAGAGCAGGAGTTGGGGGAAAGGGTGGAGGGAGAAGCATACTCCCCACTGAGCAGGGAGCCCAGTGAAACTTGATCCCAGGACCCTGGGATCATGACCTGAGCTGAAGGCAGATGCTTAACCAACTGAGCCACCTAGGCGCCCTATTTACTTGTTTCTTAAGCACTTATGCAGAGCTTTGTTTCTGAAGAATTTTGTAATAAATAATCCTAGGGTAGATTTGTTTCATCTGTATTTCAGATGAATTTCCTAGGGTCCAGAAGATGAGTAGCCTGCCTAGGTCTCAACCAAAAGGTCAGAGGCATAATTTAGACTTCTGTTTTAGAGACCTTGGATTTTTTTTTTTTTTAATATAGCTCAGCTTCCTTATTTACTTGTTCAGCTACTTAATGTTAATGCATAATTTGCTGGATGATTTTGAGTGTACTGTAGAAGAAGAATGTAGTTAATCAGATTTCAATTCTCAGGATTTGTTTATTTGGCTAAAAACAGAAGGAGAGTTGTTCTCAGGATGGTCTAGATCATAGAGATTGCTGTTGTCTTAAATCTGCTTTTCTTCTGTTACGAGTTTTTTGTTACCAATTTATAGAACTTTTCAGGGCTTTCTGTGTTCTTAGCTTTGGTTCATTGCCAAGATTTGTATTGCCTGCATTCTTTTTAACCTTTAGGTTGACTAAGGGATAACATATTAACATTTTCTTCTATTATTAGCTATTAACACAATAGCATTGTCAGGGTCAGTGGATTTCTAAAAAATAGAATTTCTGCTAGACCAAGGTTGTTTTCTGTAAGCAGTCTAATGTGCTTTTGGTGGCCATAGGGAACCATGTACACAGTAAAAATTCTGTTGTTGCCAAGAGTAGAGGGAGAAAAGGGTCTGACTAGAACTACTTATTTCATACTTATTAATAATATCTTTTAGACCAATTGCTGGGTGTCTGAGATCATTTTGTTTTGTTGTGAGCTCTTTATCCGGAGACATGATGCCTTATTTATGACTTGTGGAAAGTATGATTTGATGGGCGTACCCTTGGTTGCTGGCTGTTAAATGTCATTATCTTTTTTATTATTTATGGGGCTAAATTAGTAATTTTTCTAATTTGAAAGCAAATAAGGATATAAATTTTGCCTACCAGGTAAAGATACAAAAAAAAAAAAACAAACAACTATTAGTGTTCACGTTAAAGAACTTGGGGTGACCACTCAGTATTGCATTTCTAGTCTCTTATCTTAATAGCATAAGAAAGCCTGGGAAGAAATATCCTTGAGATCCATAATTATTTAAAAATAGCTTCCTTTTGAGTAAGAGCAGAGCCTTTCACTCCACTGTCATTCAAATTGCATTTAAAGGAAGAACACTACATTGGACACTATATTGGTCCCCATACTGGCAATTTTTTATTTTAATTACTCTAAATATACTTTGACATAAAGCTAAGTAGTAATTCTTATCCTTCCTGTGCTGAAGCCCCCAGTAGCTCTTAATCAACTACAAAATCAAAACAAATTTACAAATAATTCAGTAGTAACAGCGGTAGGGTCAGTGGATTTTTAAAAAATTAACATATGTTGAACCAAGATTGTTTTCTTTAAGCAGTCTAATATATCTTTTTAATCCATGAATAACTGACATACAATGTTAAATTAGTTTCAGGTGTACAACATAGTGATTTGACAATTTGATATATTACCACAATTTGAGACACTACTTAGTGCCCACCAAGATAAGGGTAGTTACCATCTGCCACCGTACAAATTTATTACAATATTAGCAGTCTGATGTTTTGATGGCTCTAGGGAACCATGTAGGTAGTAGAATTTAGGTTATCAGGACTATATCAGTTGTTGCCATGGATTTATATCTTTATGAATAAGTATACAGTTGTAAACCGCACCCTAAAACAAAATTCAAAATAACATTCATATTATGTGGTAGAGATGTCAGTCTACTGAAATGCAGTACTTAATGTAGAACTTAATAGTGGAAAGATTTAGCCTTGGGTTCAATAATATATTTCCTGTTTCTACATTTTAACTTGAGTAATACTATGCAGAGAATATCATACAAGGTATGCATTTAAAGTGTCAAGACATTGTAGCAGTGTGTGATAATGGGACCTCACATGTAACCAAAACTGACTAAAGTCCTTGAATGCCAATTTTAATGAGGTATTGTTAGAGAACAGCAGAGTTAGAGTTGCCTTGTTCAAATGAAGATGAGATTTGTGTTGTGAATGAGAACATACAGAATAGGAGAAAGTTTGTGCAAGTTGTATATCTGATAAGGGGCTTGTATCGAGAATATAAGAAGACTCTTGCAAATAAGTAATAAAAAGACAACTCAGTTTAAAAAGTGGGCCAGTGATCTGAATAAGTATTTCTTCTGAAAAGACATGTAAATGGTCTATAAGCACATGAAGAGATGGTCAACATCATTAGTCACCAGGTAATGCAAGTCAGAACCACAGTGAGTTACCATTCACACCTGTTGGGAGGGCTGTAATAATGTGTTGATGAGGATGGAGAGAAATCCACTGCGCGTGGGATTATGAAATGGTGCAGACACTTTGGAAAATAGCCTGGTAATTCTTCAAGAGGTTAAACATAGACTTATCATATGACCTAGCAATTCCACATCTAGGTGTATATCCAAAAGAGTAAGAACATACGTCTACTCAAAAACTTGTACATAAATGTACATAGCAGCATTATTCATAATAGCCAAATTGTAGAAATAATCCAATGTCCATTAAGTGATACATGGATAAATAAAATGTATATCCATACAATAGAATATTGCTGGTAATAAAAAGAAATTATGTACTGATTCATGCTACAAGAGGGATGAACCTTGGGGGCATCATGCTAAGCGATAGCAGCAAGCCACAAAAGATCACATGTATAATTCCATTTATGTGAACCGTTTAAAATAGGCAAATCCATAGAGACAGGAATTAGTGGTTTAGTGGTTGCCTAGGCCTGGTCGGGGAGGGTTTGGGAGGAAATGGGGAGTGCTTTCTGATAGGTACAGGGTTTCTTTTTTGGTGTGATGAAATTGTTGTAAAATTGATTGTGGTTGTGGTTGCAAATTCACAACTGTGAATATATTAAAAATAATTTAACTGTACTCTTTAAATGAGTAGATTGTATGGCATATGAATTGTATCTCAGTGAAGTTGTTACTTAAAAATTTGCATTGCGGTTTTTGAAACCTGTGAAATGATAATGGGAATTGAGAATAGAAACAAAGTTAATTGCGTATTTGCCATCACACTTCCAGCTAATATACATGGTGAGTTGCTGTGTTAAAGATGAGGGTTACACAGCTTGATAAGGTACTGAGTGCCCCAGTGTCTTGAGGTCAGCCTGCCTATGCTTCTCTGTCCTACTAGTGTCTCTTTAGTTCATATAGTGCACATACAAACCACAAACGTGGGCAGCAGATTTGGGCAGAACTCAGTTATAATATGGATACCCATTTGTTTCAGAAAATGCTCATGTTAACTTTTTGAAAAATTACTGCTGAAATGACACTAAAATAAAAAGATACCATAGATAACCATGGACCCTTGAGAAGTGGTGGTCTAGAGGTGGCAGCTCTCTTCTTTAAGTCGTTATTACAGCTTTGCAAAAGTATCTCAGAACCAGTATATGATTTTTCCCTTGTTTGGTGCACATATTCATAATATTCGTAAACTTCATTTTTTTTTTCATTAGGTGAGGATAATGGAAACGCAGCCAGCGTCATTGATTTCTAAGAAGCCTAACGAATATAAAGGGCAGCAAATTGTTGTCTAGTTTCTTAGAGATTTTACAATCTTGAAACCCAAGAGTTTGAGGAACCTTAAGAAAAACCTGAACAAATATTTGGTTATTTCTTGGCTTCTTGAGATGAACTGGAATTGGGGAGAAGTAATTCTTTTTTTTTTTTTTTTTTTTTAATTTTTTTCACAGAGAGAGATTACAAATAGGCAGAGAGGCAGGCAGAGAGAGAGAGGAGGAAGCAGGCTCCCTGCCCAGCAGAGAGCCCGATGCGGGACTCGATCCCAGGATCCTGAGACCATGACCTGAGCCGAAGGCAGAGGCTTTAACCCACTGAGCCACCCAGGCGCCCAGGAGAAGTAATTCTTAAACCCTGGTGTTTCAAGGTCAGATGTAGATAGATGTAAGTAGATAGATGTAATCGCTATTTATGCCAGCTGCTCTGTGGGTGGGAGTTCAGATTCTGCAGCTTAATAACTTGAGCACTGAGCCTTGGTTCCTTCCTCTGTGAAAAAGAGGGATGAATAAACAGCATTGAACTAGTATGTGTAGGGTTGGAATAAGAAAAACATATGAGAAAGGAAAAGTCAGAGATTTATGATACTTGATTTTATGTGGGAAACAAAGGACACTTTCATTAACGTCTTGTGAATTGTTATTTTTTTTTAATGATGAAAATGAGGATTTCTGGAAGCCAGCAAGGGGGAGAGGAAGGAACCAACAGAACAATAAACATTTATTCAGGAACTTCTTAAATGCCTTTTTTGTAGAGTAAACCTACCTTAATCTAACTTTCCAGTCAACTTTGGTATTAATTGAAAACTCCCATCCTGGGTGCATTTTACACTGCACAATTATTTTGTGTATGGTAGTGGTCCCAATTTTAGCAACAATTGTACAAAAGATAGTGAACTCTTTTGTCAAAAGTCTGAAAAAAAATAAAGTGATAAGAAGGTAAGAATTTTAATTATGGGGTGAAAATAGCTACAGCAGGGGTCCCAAGGGTCCTACTTTTGGGAAACACATTCAGATTTTGACTCTGTAACCACTTTTAGAAAGATGAGGAACTTGAGAAAAGAAAAATAAGTCATACCAGCCTGCCACCTAATATAGCTACTATTATAGTTGTATTAATTTCCTTTTATTTTTTCCTGTTCATATCTTAACTAGTTTTAATAATAACAAGTACATAATTTTGTATTTTGTTTTTGTAATTTAACATGTCATTTGCACTTCTTGTGGTTGCGTTATTTTAATAACCATATTTTTAAGTGACAGTGCTATAATCTAATTAACCATTCCCTAAGTGTTGGGTATATATGTGTATTTATATCTTGCTTGCAGTTGTTTATTATTATAGATGCTAACATGAAATTCTTTAGGCATATACTTTTTCTACTTTTAAGACCTTTTCTTAAAATAGGTTAGTAGAAGTAGAAATTCCACAAAGTACAACTTTTGAATTCTTTATTTGCTTGCTTGTCGTGATTTTCAGATATGTAGACTTACCTTTGTTTATTTAGCTACATTTTTCTACTCCTCTAATTCTCTCTCTCTCTCTCTCTCATCCTTTTTTAGGCTGAATTGACTACCCACCCAGCACAGCATCTTACAGGAAAAGAATAGCATTTCCTAGAGGAATATGAGCGTAACAGGAAGGTGTCATTGACTGAATTAAATTTTTAACCTGTCCCCTGAACATCTACAGGATTTGGAAGCTGAATCAATGTTATCAGATGAGTTAGAATCCAAACCAGAGGTGAGCCCAGGCAGTGCTATTTATCTATCTATTTGTATTTTTTTGTGGGCTATCTTCCAAGGTTTGTCCTTAAGTCAGGAAGTCAGTAAACTTCTGTAATGAGCCAGATAGTAAATATTTTAGGTTTTGTGGGCCATATGGTTTTGGTCATTAACTACTAGTTTATTATTTTTTTCTATCACTAAGTACTTTCTCAAAGATTTAAAAACTCCTTTTACCTATCGCTTTTTATGTTTCTTTAAGTAAGTATAAGTTATTATACATCTAGGTAATTATGTAATGACAGAAATTTTATATAACATGTGGATGTATATATACATATATATATATATATATATATTTACTACCACAACCATTTTTCAATTAATTTTATATATATCTGAAAGTGTTTTCTTTATAAATATAATTAGAGGATTTAAACAGTATTTATTATTTATTTTATTTATTTTTTTAAGTGGGCTCCATGCTAGGTGTGGAGCCCATCACAGGGCTTGAACTCATAACCCTGAGATCAAGACCTGAGCTGAGATCAAAAGTTAGACATTTAACTGGATGAGCCCCCTGGGCGCCCCTAAACATTTTTTTATTTTTATTCATTTCTCTTGCTTTAATTTTAGTATATCTGTGTCACATAGTGGAAAGGTCAGTGAATTTGGAATCAGATGATATAAGTTTGAAGACTTACTTCCCCTATTAGTCACGTGACCTTAGATAAGTAGTTTGATGTCTTCAACTTGATTCCTTGTCTTTATTTACTTATTTATTTATTTTTAATTCTTTATCTTTAAAATACATGTTCAATCTTACTGGGTTATGATGAGGATTAAATGAGCCACTATAATATAGCTTTTCTTTAGAACAGAGCACTTGATAAAAATAACTTCAAGTGTTATTTTGTAGTTAATGTAGTTTTTCTCTGAATGTGCTTGAAACTAGTAAGCAATAAAGATTTAATTACGCTGTGAACTTGTTGTAAATTCAGAGGTTTAGATTAATTCATAACAACTTGTATTTTTCAATATTGTCTCTTCCTCCCCCACTCCCCAGCTCCTGGTACAGTTTGTTCAGAATACGTCCATCCCATTGGGACAGGGGCTAGTAGAATCAGAAGCTAAAGACATTACTTGCTTGTCCCTCCTTCCAGTGACTGAGGCCCCAGAATGCAGTCGGCTAATGTTACCAGGTAAAAATGAAGCGTACAAGAAATAAGCAATTTTTAAGAGCTTAGCCTGCTCTATCATACTGGTGGGATGGGATAAATGACTTTATAACTGACTGGTAGAAACTGTAAAAACTAGGAATTATGGAGAATAAGCAACCACGGGAGTTACTTAATTACCAATTACTTAATTGGTAATTTAAGCCACAGTAATGGATAGGATCATTCGTAGAATGTGAGAGTGAGAAGAAAAGATCAATGTGGAGCTCCCTATTCAGGGTACAGGGTAAAGCAGGAGAGCCTATGAAGGAGGGAAAAAGGAAAGGCTAGAGTAGTGAGAGAAATATTCCTACAGAATGCGGGCATAGAACTCAGGAGAATAGGCAGTGTGTCAGATGCTTCTAAGAGGCCCGTGGGATAGGGACTGTCCCAGTGAGAAAGGGCCAACAAAGCCATTGTTGACCATGGCAGGACCTGTTCCATGGAAAGGGAATGGAAAGCCAGGGTGTAGAGGGTTGAGGCGTCAGTGCAAGGTAAGGGTAGTTGAGGAAGTAACTACACTTTCTCAAGGCTCTCCTGCTATGGGAAGGAAAAAGAGAAGGACATAAGGTAGATGGCAGAATTCTTTTTTTAAGATCTGAAATATTTGAGGATGGTTTTATGCTAAGAGGAAAGAGCCAATTAGAGAAGCTGTAAACAGAAAGAGAGGCTAATTAGTGGGGAGGCTCCAGGAGAGGTAGGAGGAACTAGAATGCTGATCATGAGTTGTGAGATTAACTTTGGATGGGGAGAAGGAGATCCTATCCCTTGACTGTTACCAAGGAGAACATTATTTTTGGGTGCAGTGAATTCTTTATTTTCTGGAAATTGGAATATTTAAAATTTGGAATATTGATGTTAAATCGGGGGAGGGTCACCACCTATTGGTGATTGGCGACAGCTTATAATAACGTCTTCTGGGTACTGTCCTCTATTGGAGGTGATTTTGAAGTGACTTTAAAATGTTTTTCAATGTTTAAAGATTCAAGAAGGCAGATGCATGCAACCAACCAGTGTTGACTTAAGGCTTCCCTGTCTAGTTCCTAGCTTTCACATATCTTCTGTCATTCAACTCCTGTTTTTCTACTGGTATGTTGGAGTTTTTCCAGATCCTTATGGATTTTCAGTATGTGTACATTTCCATGTGTTAATAAATTTTGATCTTCATTGGGCTTAAAATTTTCTCTCCCGATTTTAATTTGTTAAATAAATATTTTAACAATATTGAAGTAAAAAGAACAAAATCATTAATCTTCTTTTCTACATTAACTTCAGTTGTAATTTTTTTTTTTTAAAGATTTTATTTATTTATTTGACAAAGAGAGATCACAAGTAGACAGAGAGGCAGGCAGAGAGAGAGAGAGAGGGAAGCAGGCTCCCTGCTGAGCAGAGAGCCCAACGCGGGACTCGATCCCAGGACCCTGAGATCATGACCCGAGCCGAAGGCAGCGGCTTAACCCACTGAGCCACCCAGGCACCCCACTTCAGTTGTAATTTTAAAAAGATTATTTATTTGTTTGACAGAGAGACAGCTAGAGAGGGAACACAAGTGGGGGTGGGGGGAGTAGGAGAGGCTGAGCAGGGAGCCGCATGCAGGGCTCAATCCCAGAGTCCTGAGATCATGACCAGCAGCCACCCAATGACTGAGCTATGCAGGCGCCCCTTTAGTTTTAATTTTGATTAAAAATATTTTATTTTAGGGGCGCTTGGGTGGCTCAGAGGGTTAAGCCTCTGTCTTCGCCTCAGGTCATGATCTCAGGGTCCTGAGATTGAGCCCTCATCGGGCTCTCTGCTCAGCAGGGCGCCAGCACCCCCCATTGTCCCCCCAATTGCCTCTCTGCCTACTTGTGATCTCTGTCAAATAAATAAATAAAATCTTTTAAAAATATGTTTTATTTTATTTTTAAAAAGTTTTTATTTATATATTTATTCATTTAAGTAATCTCTACGCCCAGTGTTGGGCTCACACTCACAACCCCAAGATCAAGAGTCTTGTGCTCTTCTGACCGAGCCAGCCAGGTACCCTGATTAAAAATATTTTATTTTAGGGACGCCTGGGTGGCTCAGTTGGTTAAGCAGCTGCCTTCGGCTCAGGTCATGATCCCAGCGTCCTGGGATCGAGTCCCACATCGGGCTCCTTGCTCATCATGGAGCCTGCTTCTCCCTCTGCCTCTGCCTGCCATTCTGTCTGCCTGTGCTTGCTCTCTCTCCTTCTCTCTCTCTCTGACAAATAAATAAATAAAATCTTTAAAAAAAATATTTTATTTTATCTTATTTTATTTCTTTTAAAGATTTTATTTATTTATTTATTTGAGAGAGAGAGCATGAGCACGAGCGGGGTGAACGGCAAAGGGACAAGAAGACTCCCCATTGAGCAGGGAGCCTGATGTGGGCTTGATCCTGGGTCTTTGGGACTGTGGCCGAAGGCAGACGCCCAACTGACTTAGCCACCCAAGCATCCCTGAAAATATTCTAGATATCCAATTATCAATAATAATAAATGAAATTATTTTACCAATAATAATAAATGAAATTCACATCCCAGCTCATGAAACATAATATTACAAACAAATGTATCTGCACATCTTTCTAACTTTATTCCTCTCCATCTTAAATATGTGTGTATCATTCCATGCATGGCGGGTATGTTTCCTTTTTAGTTGGTATTTGTGATAGATATAGAAAAGTATAAGATCCTGTACTTATACATTTCAAAGAGTTATTATAAAGGAGATCCCATCACCCCATCAAGAAATAGAACCTTGCCAGCAGCTAAGCCCCCATGGGGTCCCTCCCTGATAAAGACAACCTCTTCACAGGTCACCACTACCTTCAATTCTCTGACCAATATTTGTTCCCTAAATTTCATCACAGAGATCTAAGCAATGCAATTTAAACTTAAGTGTTTTTAGACCTTGGAATCATATGAATGTATGTTGCTGTACCTTTCTTCTGTTACTGTATAGTTGTGAGATTCATCCTTGTGTGTGTGGCTGTGCTTTGTTTGGTTTCATTGCTGTGTAGTGTTCTGTTACATGTCTGTAACCACAGCTTCTTTGTCCGTGACACTGTTGATGAATATTTAGTTATATTCATCATAGTAAAAACTATGATTTTTTTACTACTGCTATGAACTACTTTAAAAAAATTTTTTGTATATGATAATATAAACATAACTAAGGATTTGCCATTTAAACCAGTTAGCCATTTTAATAAATGTACTCTTTAACCAGTTCTGTGACATTAAGGACATTCATATTGTACTATTGCATTAGACTTTGTAATGGCAGTACTATCCCTAGGCATCTACTTTCATTCCTATAATCTTATCTGTCATCTTACTTAAAAAAAAGGAAAACAAATTATCTGCCTTTTATAAAGATGACTGAAACCCCTGCAAACATTGGATATGTTAGCTCTGCAGTTCAAGTCCTCATTTTACTGCAACCAAAATCTTTGGAAATTCATTCCTCCAGGGACACGTGGGTGGCTCAGTGGGTTAAGGCCTCTGCCTTCGGCTCAGGTCATGATCTCAGGGTCCTGGTATCGAGCCCCGCATCGGGCTCTCCACTCAGCAGGGAGCCTGCTTCCTCCTCTCTCTCTGCCTGCCTCTCTGTCTACTTGTGATCTTTGTCTGTCAAATGAATAAATAAAATCTTAAAAAAAAATTCATTCCTCCCTTTAGAATAAAGTTCTAGAGAGCAAGTCTTCCAAATTATTTCTTTACATTTCATTGTAAACTCGTAAGTATAATGAAACATTTATGATTCTGTAAAATTTCAGTGATTTCTCAGGTTGTGGTTTTTTTCCCCTAGTGACTCAATAGAACTGTCACATACATGCTATAAAAATTAAAGGGAGGGAATCTTTTCCCAAGACAAATAATTTAAAATTTAGAATCCTATTCTTGAGTTAATATTTGTTGTATAAATATATTTTTCGAGGGAAAAGTACTGATTTCTGGCCTTGAAAGGACAAAGGCCAATAATGTCCAAATGTGGATGGTTGGTTGGTTGTTACTGCCAAGTGTCAAATGAATCTGTCCCTCATATTTTGGCTGACTCCCTTTAAAACTTAAAGTTATTGGGGCGCCTGGGTGGCTCAGTGGGTTAAAGCCTCTGCCTTCAGCTCAGGTCATGATCCCAGGGTCCTAGGATCGAGCCCCGCATCGGGCTCTCTGCTCAGCGGGGAGCCTGCTTCCTCCTCTCTCTCTGCCTGTCTCTCTACCTACTTGTGATCTCTATCTGTCAAATGAATAAATAAAAAAATCTTTAAAAAAAAAAAAAAAACAAACTTAAAGTTATCACTCTGTTTTCTTCTGAGGGAAATTTTGTATTTGTAAAATAAAAATGCTGCTGCTCCTAAGGGTGCTGTGTATCAGAATGGTGAGCTCTGGATATAGGTGCTACATAAAGCTGTGATATTTTTCCCTTTGCTAGATGATACTCCAAGTCATACAAACTCCTCCAAGGAGGTCCCTTCCTCAGCTGTGTTGAGAAGCCTTCAGGTGAATGTGGGCCCAGACGGAGAGGAGACGAGGGCTCAGACTGTACAGAAGTCCCCGGAGTTTTTGTCCACTCCAGAGTCTCCTGGCTTGTTGCAAGATCTCCAGCCGAGCGATAGCACTTCTTTTATTCTTCTTAACCTAACAAGAGCAGGTACTCTATCCTTTTCTGAACTCTGCTCATGCTTGAGGACAAAAATTGGGGGTGGGGCATATCTAACTCAGTCATACCTAAAATGGAAAGAAGCCTTATTATTTTATAATTTTAGGGAATTGGTATAGTCTGGTGATAAGTTGAATGTGTAGAGGGAGAAGGCAGACTTTAGGATGACTCAGAAGTTTCTCGTTTGGGAAATTAGATTGTGCCATTCAGCAAGATAGCCCAAGAACAGGGTTGGGGGGAGGATGATTATTAGTTCCAGTTTCTGCTTGTTGATACTGGGATTTCAGAGGGACATTCATGAGGAGGTGTCCTTTAGACAGTTAGAAACAGAGTTCTAGAAATGTCTTGTGGGAAATAAGTTGTTTTGGTGCTTATCAGCATTCAGGAAATGTATGAAACAGTGAGCATGGATTCTTTGATTCAGAAGCATAAACAGAAAAGAAGGCAAATCTGGGAACATGGAAAAAACATTTAAGAGAGTAGCAGAAGAGTGGGGAGGAACTGCTAGAGAGGGATAAGGAAAACAGAAGGAGAGTGAAATGGGAGAAGCCAAGAGAGGGAAAATGTCTAAAAGAAGAAGAAGGTCGTAAGTCATGCCACATACCACAGGAGAGGCTAGTGAGGGGAGGACTGGGAAGTTTATGTCTGGTGACCTGAGCAAGAGCAGTTGTTACTGAGGTGGTAGAGGTCAAGGCCAGGGTTCTAACCGTGACAGATGATAAAGTGGATACAAAAGTTGGGAGCTACACTTGGCAGGAAACTTGACTGTGAGTAAATAGCTAGAGAAGTACTTGGGATTTTCTCTTCTTTTTAAAAATGAAGATGGGCGAGACATTTAAAGGCTCTGAGGGGAGGTTGTGAGGTGGCCAGTAGAGAGGAATGGCTAGCAGATGGCCGAGAGAAGATAACCGATAGGGTCAGGATCCTAGCTTGCTTGCCCTGGGGGGACAGCTTTGCCTCTGAAACCAGAGGAGGTAAGAAAGATAAGCCTGTCTGGGAGTGGAAAGTGAGAACCTCATGTAGTAGGAGAACAGAAGCTTGAGGTGAGAGGTGAAAATCTACAAGAGCGGATTCAGCTATTCCAGATACGAAGTATCTGAGCCAGGGCCGGTAAAAGGGTAACTTGGTGGGTAACTTTCACCTATCCCCTTGTTTCTTCCAGGTCTGGGCTCTTCAGCTGAGCACTTAGTATTTGTACAAGATGAGGCAGAGGATTCAGGGAATGATTTCCTCTCCGGTGAGAGCGCAGACAGTAGCATTCCATGGTTCCTCCGGGTTCAGGAGTTGGCTCATGATAGTTTGATTGCGGCTACTCGCGCGCAGCTGGCAAAGAATGCAAAAACCAGCAGCAACGGTGAGACCCTGTGATGTTTGTCATTTCCAGTATTCTGCATGGGGATTTTGTAATGCAATGACTGTAATCAAAGTTATTTTATTGGTGAGAGCAGACAGCTAGAAATGTGTACATTGGCTTATTTTCTATAAAATAACTTCGCTCTGGCAGATTCACATGCAAAATCAACACCACTAGCATTCCCAGTCGTCAGCTTTCAATTATGTACAGAGCCCCTTTAAAGGGAAAACATTTTCACGGATCAAGATGTTACCTTGAGTTGTTTTTATTGTACTGTTCCCTATGCTTGGAGCTTTTATACCATTATAAAATCAAAACAGTATTACCAATTAATAGAAATAAAACTACAAAACCAGTGAAAATAAAGTTAATATTTTATTTTGGCAGACGATGGTATTTTGCTGAAACTGAATTGCTACTCATAGCAATTTAGCAATTTCAGTAGCTACCACTGCTTTTTTTTTTTTTGGAACCCTTTCATCATATGACCTTAAATATCCAAACAGTCTGTAGTGCTGTTTCTTTTGAGTTCAGCATGCCTGTACTAACTCTTTCCCACTTTTCTCTGTCCAGTAGTTTTCAGGTGTAGTTATTGGGTCATCAGCATCATCTGGGAACTTAGAAATACAAATTCTCAGGCCTCATCCTACTGAGTCAGAAACATGCCCTCTTTTAGTAAGCCCTCTCAGTGGTTCCAATACATGTTCAAGCTTTAGGACCACAACTCTATTTAAACCACCCCTAAAGCATTGCACAACCTTTGCTTATGTAACATGCCATAATACTTTTTGTTTTAGAGCTGCTTCTATATTTTCTCTTTAATCTGTGACAGTTAAGGTACTACAACAAGTTATTAAGGTAAGATACACATTATCATTATCACAAACCAAGCTTAAAGTACTGAAATTTTATGTTGGTACATGACTGTTTGCAGCACATGTGGATGATCTAGAACGTGCTTATGACTATTCTGTGATTACGATACAAGTGAAAATAAAAAATTAGAAACTTTCTCAAGGATCCCTGAGAATATTTCAGAATATTCCAGTTTTAGAAACATTAACCTAAATCTTTTCTACATGGGGAACTCCAGACTTCTTTTTTTTAAAGTTTTAATTTAAATTGCAGTTAGTTAACATACAGCTGAATGTTAGTTTTAGGTATACAATATAGTGGTTCAACACTGGGTGCCCATCACAGGTGCACTCCTTAATCCCCATCACCTGTTTCACCCATCCCCCCCACCCATCCCTCCTCTAGTGACCATCAGTTGTTTTATATTGGTAAGAGTCTATATCTTCATTTGCCTCTCTGTTTTTTCCCCCCTTTGCTCTTTTGTTTCTTAAATTTCACCTGTGAGTGAGATCATATGGTATTTGTCCTTCTCTAACTGACTTATTTCACTTAGCATAATAGTTTCTAGCTCCATCTATGTCACTGCAAAGAGAACTTCAGACTTTTCTTAGTTTCAGAATAATTAGTTCTGCTTTGACAACCATAGTGCTCCTTAGAATGGTCAGATTTACCATTTTGGGGAGGCTGTAAAGTTCAGATTCTTCCTGAGATGCTTTTGCTAATCTCTGGATCCTGAAACCGTCTACATCTCCACTTTGCATTAAGGAAGTAGCACTGCATGTGCCAGAAGAAGCTGTGCAGGGAGGGAACTTAGGGCTTGGTGTCTTGAGACCTGGGATCCAGACCTGGTGCTGTCATGAACCAGTCCTCTGCCTAGGAGATTTAACCTTCTTAGCCACAGTATTCTTGTGTTCAGAACACAGAGACTGAGTAGTTTACCTGATGGGGTTGTTTTGGAGATTTAAATGAGAGTGTCTCTAGGAGAGCTTATAACCAGCAAAGCATTGTGTGGGTGTTTTTATTACTCTCAAAATATGTTACCTTACTACCTAAACAACTACCTTGTATACTTGAATATAAAATGAGCCCAAATATATGAGAGTCTTCTATTTTGTCAATGAAATGATTCCATAAAACCTTTTCAGGGGGCTAACTTAGATATATAAACTGTTAGGCATCTAGATAAAAGTAAACACTGTAAGTTGTTTTTGAAAGTTTTATTATTTTGATTCCACACACTTTTAAATCATGAAATACTCTAATATTGCTTTTTGCCCACTAACATAATGATTTTATCCAGTATTTAAATGCATCTTTTTTTTTTTTTTAAAGATTTTATTTATTTGACAGAGAGAGAGCGATCACAAGCAGGCAGAGAGGCAGGCAGAGAGAGAGAGAGGGAAGCAGGCTCCCTGCTGAGCAGAGAGCCTGATGCAGGGCTCAATCCCAGGACCCTGAGATCATGACCTGAGCCAAAGGCAGAGGCTTTAACCCACTGAGCCACCCAGGCGCCCCATTAAATGCATCTTTAACATAAATATCTTTGTTGTTACTAAAGCCATTTTGTGAGTCTTGCAGCAGTTTCTCAGAGCACATCTTCACCTCTAAGTTGACTGAAATACGGATATATTTAAATTTTGTATATGATGCTTTATATAAGGGGTTAGCAAAGGGCCAAATAACCACCTGTTTTGTAAATAAAGTTTGGTTGGAATACAGGCATATCCATTCATTACAAATTGGCTGCTCCAGTGGCAAAGTTGAGTAGTTGTGACAGAGACCATATGGTCCTTTAAGCCAAAAATACTTAGTATTTGGCCCTTTACAGAGTAAGTTACTGACCCATACTATATATGATACTCTTGCTGGAAATTTTATCCTGAATGCAAAGACCTCACATAACTGTGGGATCTTTAAAGTGTTTACAGTGTTATACAACATGCACCATATAAAATGTTGAATTTCTTTGTCTTTCTCTTTTTGGGGGGAACCAGTTTGTCAGATCTCTAAATATCCAAAACTATCGTTGCTTGATGTCATTTTAAGCTAATCTGTCTTCGGCAAACAGTGCTCTGTGTTTTTTTAAGGAGTAGTTTCATAAGGACTCAAATACAAAGCAATTCACTATTTTCTGAGCGGTTTTTAAATTTCATGATTATATCAGTGTTCTCATTGTATCTACAACATTGAATACACAAAGTCCCAAATGTCAGCTGTTTAAATTTCTATATTAATTTCTACTGATCTTTCATTAGAAATTAATTAGCTGGAGCTCTGGAGTTGGTGGGAAATTTCCTTTATGGTATATATAGTTCTGTACTGTTTAAAATTCACCTATGTGCAGCTGATTTTCAATTAAATAAAAACTGTGGGGGCGCCTGGGTGGCTCAGTGGGTGGAAGCCTCTGCCTTCGGCTCAGGTCATGATCCCAGGGTCCTGGGATCGAGCCCCGCGTCGGGCTCTCTGCTCCGCAGGGAGCCTGCTTCCTCCTCTCTCTCTCTCTCTGCCTACTTGTGATGTCTGTCTGTCAAATAAATAAATAAAATCTTTAAAAAAAAACAAAACAAAACTGTGTGGGACGATATTAAAAAAGAAAAAAAAATTAAAAGTAACAAAAGGCATCTTAGATTCTACTCTGACCTTGGAGCATTTAGTTTTATGATTAGCACTTGGTGACATGTACAGCAAGGAACATGTAGGACAAGAAGAGAATTAAGATTAATATTCGAGATGGAAACCTTGATCAGCTGTCAGGTTCCAGGAAATATGATGGGTAGCACATTTATTGTTCCTGTTCTTGGCTTTTGAGAGGGAAATTTGGAAATACAAATCTTATTCCTGAGGTATATGTCTTAGAAAGATAAACTCCATTTGCTTGTAGCAAAATTAAGTAATCATAAATATTTTTCTCTGTTGATGTCCAACTATATCTTTAAGAAAATTAAAGAAAAGTCGTATTACCTGCGAATCTGGGATTTTTATATAAAGCTTTAATTAACTGATTTTACTTAAATTTAAGGGAGGCACATGCTCTTCTTCCTTTTGTTCTGTTGAACAAAAAACTTCAGTTGATGTTGTTTCTAGCTTTTTAAAATGTGGTTAGAAATTATAAAATCAGGTGAGCTTTTGCATTTTTAAAGAGAAATGGCACAGGAAATTGGAGGGTTGTTCTTATTCTCTAAAATGGTAGAAATAGCCAGACTGACCTCAGAAGATAGAAATCTAAGAATGATCATTTAGCAGAGAAGTCACAACCATAAGCTCAGAACTAAGCCAGAATGGCTGCCTCTTCTAGAATAAATATAAGTTTACTAATACCTAGAACAAGAAGCCATCTTTAGCATCCCTCTCCGGGTGTTGACATATATGCTTCCCTGCCAATATCTGTAATGCAGGATAGGTTTAACTCTTCTTTTTTACGTGAAACCATTGTGGACATTTCTTACATTGGCCAGAGAGGCCTGGTCTTGTGAAACATGATGGCTTTTGATAATTGTCTGGCGTAAGGGGATGGGAACAAATTGTGCGCTCACTTCTGTTGTTAAGTGGATATAAATAGAGCGAGGGAAGCTGAAGAGAGTTCTCTGCTTACTGATCAGTAGGAGTAAAATATAGGAGCTTTATTGTTTGAATCGAAGTACCTCAGCAGCTTCCTTTCCTGGATTACAAATATGTGACTCTGTTACAGGAGAAAATGTCCACCTCAGTTCTGGTGATGGGCAGTCCAAAGATTCTGGGCCCCTTCCTCAAGTGGAAAAGAAGCTCAAATGTACAGTTGAAGGCTGTGACCGGACATTTGTGTGGCCCGCTCACTTCAAGTACCATCTCAAAACGCATCGGTGAGCATATCTGAGGTGCCATACTTGGAGCTCAAGAATGTTGATGCTTCTGGAAGAGCTTGTCCCCAAGTGGACAGATAGGAAAGCCAGGGCTCCAGTTCACTCGTGATTAAGATGTCTTTTGTTTTTTTTAATAGAAAGGTTTGCATTGTCTCATTTACCTCATTTTTCATAAATATTTAATAAGACATTTGGCACCTAAGCATCTTAGAACAAGAGTTCTGGAATCTCATTATAAAACATAATTTCTTGGAAAACTTAAAATATATAAGCATGGGTGTCACTCATAAACCTGTGAAATCAGTATTCAAGAAGGTGTGGGGCACCTGGCTGGCTCAGTTGGTAGAGCATGCAACTCTTGATCTTGGGGTCGTGAGTTCAAGCCTCACGTTGGGCATAGAGATTATTATTATTATTTTTTTTTCATAGAGATTACTTTAATAAAAGAGGGTGGGGAGTAAGGCCTGGGACATCTGTGGTTTTAATAAGCTTCAGATGATTCTGGTATATCCTGCTTTGGGATTTACTGTCTGCTTTAAAAGGCAATACGAGATTTAATTTGTCCTTTCTAGAAAAGAGCATTTTCAGGTATTGTTGCTTATATGATTTTTTTTCCCCCCCAGAAATGACCGCTCTTTCATCTGTCCTGCAGAAGGTTGTGGGAAAAGCTTCTATGTGCTGCAGAGACTGAAGGTGCACATGAGGACCCATAATGGGGAGAAGCCCTTTGTGTGCCCCGAGTCTAGCTGTGGTAAGCAGTTCACTACAGCTGGAAATCTGAAGAACCACTTGCGCATCCATACAGGTGTGTGCAACCCCGCCTTCCTGTAGACGGTCTGCCCCTGGGCTTGGGGTTTGTGTGCCTGTCCTCAGGAAAGGCTTGGAGCTGGGAATAGAAGTGAAGGTTTAGGTTTGTTGCTAGAACTCTGAAAATGGAGTTTCTTTTTTTCACATGCTTCGTGGCACTTTTCAGTTAATTCGGTAACCTTTGTTAACCTTTCACCTGCGTGTGAGGAATGGACAGTGTTGATTCCTGCCTGTAGGAGCCTAAAGTGTAGGAAGGGATGAAAGACCTTCTCTGATAACAATGATATGGTGAGATATGAACAGAATCAGTATTTTCAAATATCTTCGACAATTACATGGTTGTAATTTTGATCAGTAATATTTATTGCATCGCACAAACCGTACAGAGCCTCTTCTAGCCACTAAGTGGGGTAAGGTGAAGGAGGAAGTACAAAAGCTGAGACACATCCCTGACTTTGAGGAGCTTGCTTTTTTGATGGAGCCTCAAAACATGAGAAGCAGAATGGGAAAGTGACTTGACAGGGTCAAATAGCATGTTAATATCAAAGGAACCAAATAAAGACACCCTGACTCTCATTCTAAGAGTTTAAGGGTGACTTACCAAGCCACTTGGCCTAAAATGTACCAAGTTTCTTATCAGAGCTTAATCACTGAACCAAAACCAGTCTCTTAGGATGTGTAACTGTTCTTCCCCACTTTCTTGCCACTTTCTTTGTCTCTTCTTTCTTCTTGCATTGCTAAAATGACAGCAGGTATAATTAAAGGGCATTAAAAAGTGAACCCCCCCCCAAAAAAGTGAAACCCAAGCTGAGGCCCCATTCATTCCAGGTATCTCCCTGTGATACCTGCTAGATGGACATTACCACTGAATATGTTTTAGGGCAGAATAGCCCTTCCCAGCTTTTACTTGAGAGACTGAGCTATACTTAGTTCATCTCAGATGGCAGAAGTGACCACAGATCTTTATTAGTAGTGACAACAGTAATTAAAGCTACTAATTTTGGTGGCTTACCATGAGGGCTGACTATGTGCCAGACACTATGCTGAAAGTACTTAACTTAGAGTGTCTCAATTCTCAAAATCTTTTGAGATTGTATTATGTTAATTTAATTTTTTTTAAAGATTGATTTATTTCAGGGGCGCCTGGGTAGCTCAGTGGGTTGAGGCCTCTGCCTTTGGCTCAGGTCATGATCCCGGGGTGCTGGGATCGAGCCCCACATTGGGCTCTCTGCTCGGCAGGGAGCCTGCTTCTCCATCTCTCTCTCTCTGCCTACCTCTCTGCCTACTTGTGATCTCTGTCTGTCAAATGAATGAATAAAATCTTGAAAAAAAAAAGATTGATTGATTTCAGAGAGAGGGATAGCACATTCAAACATTGTGGAGGGGCAGAGGTGAACTCCCTGCTGAGCAGCATGGGGTGGGGGTGGGGGGCCCTTGGTCCCAGCACCCTGAAATCATGACTTGAGCCAAAAGCAAAAGTTGGACGCTTAGCCGACAGAGCCACCCAGGCGCCCCAGAATTCCTCCCTTTTCTGAATACTTAGCACGTTTTTGTACAGGAATTTATACTAAAGTTATTTATGAATACATTTATTTCTCACACTAGTCTGTGACCTTTGGATAGGAACTACATCTCTGATTTTTTTTCACTTTTTATTTTGAAATAATTAGTCTCATGAGAATTTGCAAAAATAGTACAAAAAGTTATGTGCCTTACCCAGCTTCTCCAAAAAGGGACATCTTCTGTCACCACAGTACAATATCAAAACCAGAAAGTTAATAGTACTATCAGTTAGTCTACAGGCCTTATTTTTTTAGTTTTTACCATGCATCTTTGATTTTTAAAATAATAATGTAATACTGTAGACAATAAAAATTACAGAGAAATACAAAGAAGAAAGGAAATCATAATGCCACTATCAGGCTGTAATTACTTTTAGCATATTGTTACAGATTTTTCTTTGTACCTCTGACTGAATATCTGTTTTTGTTTGTTTGCTTTAGACAGTGGAACTATGTAAAACTTATTTTATAACCTTTAGAAATCTGTACTTTTTAGTGGATTTAGAAACTGAATCATGGGAAGAATTAATATAAGGTAAAAATCCCAAGAGCATATGTGGTGTTAATCTTGATACCCTCAAAAGGGATGGGATCACTGAGGAACGTAAGTCAGTGTAGCTGGGATCAGCGCTTGAGCCAGGAAGGAGGAGGAAGTGTGATGCTCAGAGGTAGCCTCTCTGGAGAGGAGGGCAGGGCTGTCTGGCGGGTTGTTGGCTGGGAGACCACTGAGAGGCGACACCTGCTGGATAGATAGCCCCGCTGAAACTACACAGGCTGAATTCAAGAAATCTGAGCAAGTCATTGGAAACTGGATAATGTTAATGGGAAAAGAGAGTAATAGATCGTCAGTTCATCAGAACACTGACTCTTTATCTCATTTTCTGTCTCTAGGAGAGAAGCCTTTTCTGTGTGAAGCCCAAGGATGTGGCCGTTCCTTTGCTGAGTATTCTAGCCTGAGAAAACATTTGGTGGTTCACTCAGGTACTAGAACCCATCCCAGTCACAGATTTCAGGGAAGGTGGAGAACCATAAGGGTAAAAGGATGGTGGTGGGGGGTGGGAGTGGTGTAAAGAACCCTGGAAAGAAACAAGCTGTTCAACATAAAGTTTGCTCCTCATGACAGAATCAGAAGTCAAAGCTATTGATAATTGCATGGGAATGCAAAGCAGTTTAGTGGGAGTGAGGGAGTTAGAGAGGTATAAGCAAGCAGAGGTAGGAATTTCAGAGTTGAGCTCTTACCTGCTGACAAGTTCTAAGCAGAAGGCGACAAACTGATAACCTGTGGGTTAGATGGGGACTTCAGGTACATTTTGGTTGGTTTGCAGAGTGTTTTTATTTTATCTTACTTAATTTTATTATATAGGGCACCTGGGTGACTCAGTGGGTTAAGCCTCTGCCTTCAGCTCGGGTCATGATCTCAGGGTCCTGGGATTGAGTCCCGCTTTGGGTGAGCAGGGAGCCCGCTTCTCCCCTCCCTCTGCTGCTCCCCCTGCTTGTGCTGTCTCTCCTTCTCTCACTCTCTGTCTGTCAAATAAATAAATTCTTTAAAAAAAAATTTATTATATAAAATTGTGTCAAACATACATAAGAGAGAAAATAATGACATTTTCTTACATAACAATACTGTTATCATACCTTTTAGAATTAACAGTTCCTTAATTTTATCTCATACCCAGTCCATGTTTAGTTTTTTTTGCAATTGTCTCAAAAATGTCTTTTTTTTTAAGATTTTATTTATTTATTTGACAGAGACACAATGAGAGAGGGAACATAAGCAGTGGGAGTGGAAGAGGGAGAAGCAGGCTTCCCACTGAGCAGGGAGCCCAATGCGAGGCTCAATTCCAGGACCCCAGGATCATGACCCAAGCCGAAGGCAGACGCTTAATGACTGAGCCACCCAGGCGCCCCTCAAAAATGTCTTTTACAGTGGATTTATTTAAATCAGGATCCAATAAGTTTTAATTATTATACTTGGTTTAATTTTTACACTTAAGTCTTTAATCTAAATCTGTTTATACTCACTTTTTTTTTTCATGCCATAGACTTATTGCACCACAGAGTTAGCTGGGTTTTACGGAATGTCTCACATTCTGGATTGGTTGGTTTGCTTCGTTTTATGTTATTTAACTTGTTTCCCTAGATTTCCTATAGAAGAAAGTCAGCCCTAGAAGCTTCAAAGGTTCAAAGACTTGGCAAGGATGTGTTATAAATGGTTGTATGTGTTTCATTTTGTATCATCATATCAGGAGGCACACAGTGCTTGGTTGTCAGAATTTATCATGGGTTCAGATGGTAACACCTTGATCTTCACATTGTAAAGTTCCCTAGCACGTTTTGCCGTATCTATGAGTGATGCCTGAATTAGTTATTTCATTAGGATTGTAAAATGGTGGTTTTCTAATTCTCTCATTCTGTTCACATCAGCTGGAATTCTTCTGTGTATAATAGGTCTCTTCTCTATCCAGTAGGGCTGTTTGGTAATTTGCACAGGAAAGGCAGAAAAAAAATGTGTGATCCTTTTCTTTTTGTTTCTTTTAATTATGAGTCTTCAAAATAAGAAATTAGAGCTCTTGTTTCTTCTGGTAAATTCATGGGTTTCTGTGTAGTCATTGCATATAAATCCATTGTAGTTCTCTTTTAACAGCTTTTTTGGTGTATAATGCATATACCTTAAAATTCACCTATTGTAAACATACAGATCAGTGTTAGAAAATATGTAGAATTGTACAGTCATCACCACAGTCCAGTTTTCAAACACTTCTGTCACACCAGGACGTTCCTTTGTGCCCTCTGGTTGTCAGTTCCTGCTTCCACCCCCAGATTCAGGCAACCACTGGTGAGCTTTCTGTCTCTATAGATTTTCCTTTTCTGGAAATTTTCTGGCCATTTCACTTACTCTGGCCTCCTACTGATCTCCTATAGGCATGTGTTTCTGACCCCAGCTCTAATTGTGGTTGTCTGAGTAGGTGGAAAGACGACTGAGAGCTTTGGACTTGAGGGTACAGAGGATAGTTCAGATCACTGTGTAGAAGACCCACCAGAGGGCGCCTGGGTGGCTCAATGGGTTAAGGCCTCTGCCTTCGGCTCGGGTCATGATCCCAGGGTCCTGGGATCGAGCCCCACGTCGGGCTCTCTGCTCAGCAGGGAGCCTGCTTCCCTTCCTCTCTCTGCCTGCTTCTCTGCCTGCCTGTGATCTCTGTCTGTCAAATGGATAAATAAAATCTTTAAAAAAAAAAAAAAAAAAAGACCCACCAGTGTAAACACTGGTGACTGAGAGTGGTGGCAGGAAGTGGTGGGATAAGGGGGTGTTCTGGACCCAGGGTTGGGATCCTTGAGGATGGTACATGTTCCAGAGCTCCAGGGAATACTGTATCTGGAAAGGGAAGGAAATGCTCTGTGTGGCTGCCATGATCTGATACCAAAGAGGTGAAGGCAGCAGTATAGTAGGTCTGGAAAGAGTAGGAGTTGGGAGCAGTGGGCATGCTAAGCCCTCCTGGTGAACTCTTCCTGCCTTCCCTGGTGTATGAAGGTTCTGAGGCTGGGGACCTCCAAGGCTGGGTAGAGAATGGGAGAAGGAAAAGCCTCTTCTGTTTAGTTGAATGTTCTGTGAGCTTCTCTCTCCAGGTCTTGAGTCCATTCTCTTGCAGTCAGAAATGTACCCTGTTCTTTTGGCCATGCTGTTTTAACCTGCTCTGTTTCAGGAGAGAAGCCTCATCAGTGTCAAGTCTGTGGGAAGACCTTCTCTCAGAGTGGGAGTAGGAACGTGCACATGAGAAAGCATCACTTGCAGCTGGGAGCAGCTGGGAGTCAAGACCAGGAGCAAACCGGTGAGGAGAGAGAGTAGAGTGGAGGGCTGTATCTTCTGGGTTCAAAAAGCCAAATAACTGGCCTACCTGGTTATTTAGGAATTTTCAGATTCTGTGTTGGGGAAGAGACCTAGTCTCATTTGATGGACTAGTGGTTTCCAAGTATAGCTCTACAGTGAAATCTGTAAGCTTTCAAAATGTGCATGTTTGTATTGCCTGTCCACCCCTCATCCCCAAATAAAACAAAACAGTACAAACTGACAACTGAAATTATTGGGGAGTAAGATCCCCGAATCTGTAGTTTCCAAGTTTCCCTAGTGAATTTGACGGTAACTCTTGCTGATCCCTTAACCAGCACTTGAGTATAGTGATAAAGACTTCTTTATATATATAGAAGGGGAGGGTTTAAACATTTTCTATAGTCAGTCCTGACTCCCTTTTTACCCTAACTTAAATTTGATAACTCATTTTTATTATTTTTTTCCATGTCTCACACTGTGATCAATTATTTCATTCCAAATACTCCTTTCCAAGGATGGACCCATCCCATTTCGTATATTAATTCTCCACACGCTGCTCACAGGCAAAGATATTTATCTATGAGGCTCTGCCCTTCCCTTCTAGGGTTATTCTTACTCCCCAGAAGTAGATAGCATCCAAGATACAGGTTAAGTTCCAGTTCTGAAAGGAAAGGCCAGCTTCCTGTGAAGGCAAATGGGGACCAGGCACAGCCTCACCTGCTGCGTATCTCTCACATCCTGTTCTCTGTGCAGCTGAGCCACTAATGGGCAGTAGTTTGCTTGAAGAGGCTTCAAGAACCAGTAAAAACCTGGTGTCTATGAACTCCCAGCCCAGCCTTGGTGGAGAGTCCTTGAACCTACCAAATACCAATTCTATCCTAGGAGTTGATGATGGTAAGACTTTCAGCTCTCCTTTATTTGGGGAAAATGGGCTACAACTAGTGACTAAGGAATGGGGTTGTCTGCATAAGGGAGGTTTTAATTAATTTCATTTCTTGTGAGTAGCTGTGGTATGATTGTGTAGCATTTGTGTTCTTTGTCTCTGGGATGGATAAGTGAATCTGTTAAAAAATATATATATATTTTTGTTGTTGAACAGATGATGTAACAAAAGAATAAAGAGAAAAAAATTTTAAGAAGAAAATTATCCATAATCCTAGCATCTTAGCCCAATTATTTCTATCTTTCCTATTGCAGTTATGGAAGAACTTAACTTTTAAAACATTTAAACAGAACATAACCAGGTTTTACAGAGGAGATATAAAGCAATTTCTCCATACCTTCAAAAGCCATATCTTCTGGAGAAAAGAAAGGGCTGTCTAGGAAACAGTTGCTCCTCTCTGGTATAGAAATTTCACCCAAGTTACACAGGCCAGGCCCTCTTCTCTGAAAAACTTAACAGGTGAGGTCAGCATGCATTTATTCAGTGCCTACTGTGTGCCTGGCACCGTGGGAAAGACAAAAGTAGAAAACAGGGACTTTAAAATCCAGTTGAGAAGTCAAAACTTACATATGGGAGACAACATGGAGTAAATAGAAGATAGTATGTGAGTAAATGCTAAATTACGTGGTACTGTCTGGAAGAGCAGTATGTAATGAAAGCCCGGGAGAAGAAAGTTTTGATTTATTAGAGACCTAAGTGTATAAACTATTTCTAGAAGATTTTTACGGTGATTCCACTGGTGAAGTCCGAGATCCTGTGTTTTACTTACTCGTATCCCACTCAGTTTTGTGTATAAGTGACCATGTTTGTGTAAACTTCTGTGTGGAGCCTACAGGGCTCAGAATGTGCTTCCACAACACGCCTCCTTGGTTGCATAATAGGATCCTAGTGGACAGTTGAAGTATGTATGAGCCACAGTCGTGGCATGGAACTGCTTTGCCACTGTTAAGGAAGAAAGTCTTATGGGAGGAAGGGACACTGTATAAGAACTTTGAAGCCAGATTTAAGTTCCTAACTTCTGCACAGTATGCTGTTTATGTCGCTGCTGGCTGCTTTAAGCATTGGCTGAGGTCCCCGATCCTCCCGCTGCCACAGCTCTTTTGCCCCATTTCATGCACGGCTAATTGAGCTAACAGTGCCAAGGCCGTACTGCTCTGAATTGGTACTTTGAACACTGGTCAACTCTTGATATATATCTCAAGACTTCTTACCTTTTCTTCCCATCCCCCTTTTGTAATACTTTCCAGATTCACTGGTAATGATTATCCTCTTCAGATGGGAGCTAATTTGGAAGGAATACAGGAGTGTGGGTTTCAGGGAGCAGTTTGTAGTGTTCTTCATGAGAGGCTTGATAATGCAGGTAGGGTTATCTGTGGATTCACTCTCCACTGAAACATTTTCTGCTGTTTCAGAGGTGCTTGCTGAAGGATCCCCGCGTCCCCTGTCTTCAGTGCCTGATGTGACACATCACTTGGTGACCATGCAGTCAGGGAGGCAATCCTATGAGGTTTCTGTGTTAACTGCTGTAAATCCACAGGAGGTAAATCTCTCTCTTGCCTTTACTTTGTTTCTGTGGAGACTAATGTGGACAGTGGTTGGGAATCTAGTTTAGATGATCTGAATTACTCGTTTCCCTTTCCTGGAAACCTTGTCTAGAATATCTTCCTTTAAGCTAAGCATGAATCCAGCTTAACTTAAGCTTGATTGTTAGGGTCTTCTGCATTGGGAGATTGGTCACTCATGACTGGGTCTCAGCTTTGATTTCCTTCATATACATACCTTACTGAATGATAGCTGCTCCTGTGTTCTCTGCCTATAACATGAGGATACTGCTTTTATTTTATAAAGAAAATAGTGTCCTGGACAAAGTGGTCCTTGAGCAAAAAAGATAGTGACAGAATCACTGAAAGTAATCATTGTTCATTTTATTAGGGTCATATGTCTGGGAGATACCAAGCTGAACCAACTGGGCCTTCAGGAATGTGTTCACTTGCTTGTTGAATGAGAGCCATCATCTAAATCGGGGAAAGGTTTTAGGTTGACTCTAAGCATTCCCAACTCTATGGTCTTGGCTCTAACCCAGAAAACAGAATGAAAACCAGTCAGGCTTCTAGAATCTTAGGATATTTTATTGGCCTTTTGTTCTGAGAGTAGATGACTTCATCATGAGCTCATTGCGTATGCATGAACTTTTGCCAAAACCCATGTATCCTGGATCCCTTCGAATTACAGTAACTCTTACAGTGCCTTCCCGTCTTTTCCCTTGACCTTTTCATTATAACCTCATCCCACAAGATCAGCTGTTCCAGTGTTCTGATGACTGCATCCCATATGAAATATTCTGTATTATTCTGTAAGACTCCTGGGGATGCCCAAAATCACGGGGCTCTGGACATGCATGTTAATGATTTTGCCAGAACCTTTCCTTGTATTCATTCATCATTGTGTCCCATTGTCTGAGCCTTGCTTATATTATATTGAATTTTTTTTTTTTTTGCTATTGGTTTCATTGGTTCTTTGCTAAATCACCTTCTCCTCGCTACTGCTTTGGAACATATCTCACCTGTGAAGACTTCCTTTATTATTTTCCCTCTTCATTTATGTATTTTAAAATTTTTGTTATGAAAATTTTCAGGGACACCTGGGTGGCTCGGTTGGTTCAGCAGCTGCCTTTGGCTCAGGTCATGATCCCAGGGTCCTGGGATTGAGCCCTGCCTTGGGCTCCCCACTCAGTGGAGTAACCCCCAAGAGGGGGATCCCTCTCCCCCTGCTTGTTCTTTGTCTGTCAAATAAATAAATAAATATTAAAAAAAAAAGACTTTATTTATTTACTTGACAGACAGAGATCACAAGTAGGCAGAGAGGCAGGCAGAGAGAGAGAGGAGGAAGCAGGCTCCCTGCTGAGCAGAGAGCCTGATGTGGGGCTCGATCCCAGGACCCTGAGATCATGACCCGAGCCGAAGGCAGAGGCTTAACCCACAGTGCCCCAATTAAATAAAATCTTTTTTTTTTAAAGATTTATTTATTTATTTGACAGAAAGCGATCACAAGTAGGCAGAGAGGCAGGCAGAGAGAGGAGGAGGAAGCAGGCTCCCCGCTGAGTGGAGAGCCCGATGCGGGGCTCGATCCCAGGACCCTGAGATCATGACCGGAGCCGAAGGCAGAGGCTTTAACCCACTGAGCCACCTAGGCGCCCCTAAATAAAATCTTTTAAAAAAAAGTTTTCAGGGGTACCCCCACATTGGGCTCTCTGCTCAGCGGGGAACTGGCTTCCTCCTCTCTCTCTCTCTGCCTGCTTCTCTGCCTACTTGTGATCTCTGTCTGTCAAATAAATAAATAAATTATCTTTATAAAAATAAATTAATTAATTAATTAAATTAAATAGAAAATAAATAAATAAGATAAAAAACAAATAAATAGATTGTAGTGAGAGAAAGTATAGTATAATTAACTCATGTACCTATCTCCCCAACTTCAACAGTTAACTTTCTACTATTATTTATCTCTTCCCACCTACTTCTTGTTGGTGCTGTTCTGTTTGTGCTGGAGTATTTAAAAGCAAATCACAGATGTACCATTTCATTTGTAGATATTTCAGGACATACCGCTAACAGATAAGTATTTTTTCATAGCTATAATATCTTCATCATACCCAACAGAATTAACAGTCATTTATTGATATCCTTGAATTTTAGTCCGTGTTCCTTTTATTTTTTTCTCAAAATGTCTTTTAATGGTTGGTTGGTTTAAATTAGGATTCAAACAAGGTCCATTCACTCCATTTGGTTAATAATTCTCTTTATTTCTAACAGTCTTCCCCACCCCCACTCTCTATTTCCATTTTTTTCAGAATGACTTAACTATTTAATAAGAATTTCCCACATTCTGGTTTTGGCTGATTGACTCCTTTTGTTGTTTAATACATTTCTCTATCTATAGATATCCTCAAAACTGGTCGTGAGGAGCTTAGATTCATGTTTGGTTTTTTCCCCTCGGCAAGAACATGCTGTAGGTGCTGTTCTTGCTTTCTGTGACAGCTCACAGCAGACCCGATGTTTAGTTGTTCTCCTCTTACTGAGCTTAATGATTGACCAATGGGTTACATAAAAATTTTGGCAAACATTACTGATCATGGCTTAGATCAATTTTTTTATTAAGGCTCACAAAACGGCGATATCCTAATTCCCTTTTTCTTTCTGCTTTTTTGAATTGTGATTCTTCTGTAAAAGAAATATTTTAGAGAAAATACTCTTATCAACTATCAGATTTTTCTGAAATAGTTCAGAAAGATCATCTTTTTTACCTAGTGGAAATTATTATTCTGATACACCAATCCACAACACTCAAACTTTTCCTTTTCTATATTTGAAACCTTGGAGCTTTTCTCCCCTGTACTTTTATTTTTTATTTTTTTAAAGATTTTATTTATTTATTTGACAGACAGAGATCACAAGCAGGCAGAGAGGCAGGCAGAGAGAGAGGGAAGCAGGCTCCCTGCTGAGCAGAGAGCCCGATGCGGGGCTC
>NW_019154104.1:19940461-19977919 GCF_002288905.1 Enhydra lutris kenyoni | reverse complement strand
TTTTTTTTTTTTTTTTAACTGAAGCATTTCAGGTTTCCTTAGATAAATGCCAGATGTATAAAAACTTAGTCAACAGATACTATGTACCTAATGTGTGCAAGACCCTCTGTTGGGTACTGAACAATAGTAAACAAGGTACAGTTTCTGCCTCAAAGAGCTTAGAGTCAGACTTCGAACCTCTGCCTTTTATAACTGTACAAAATTGTGCCCCCTGAGTTACATGGTAAGAGAGAATGGGAAGGGGGACAGATCAATAAACAGGCAATTTTTATACAGTGTAGTAAGTACTAGTCTTGGGGGACATCAGCAAGTAAGTTTCAGAGTTTAAGTTGAGGCCTGAGGGATGAAGAGCTGTTATCTTGACGGAGAAGTGGAAGGGACTGGAAGAAAGTAACAGGCATAAAGGTAGCAAGGTGTACAGCGCAGAAGGTGTGGGAGCCGGGCTCAACTGTGGAACCACAAAGGGTTGAGGAGGATGGAAGGTGGAATGGAGAGTGGGAGCAGGGAAGAGAAGCTGGTTTCTCTGTTGAAGGCCTCACTTCAAGGACATGATTTTATCCTGGGACAGTGGGGAGCCACTGGAAGGTTTTCAGCCAGGTCTGACATGGTCTGATTTGTGCGTGCGGAGTCCAGTAACAGCACATTTGTTCCCTTTGGACCTAGGCACGTGGGTCTTGGAATTGGCTTCAGAGTGTCCTTGTCTGGGTGATGCTCACTCACAGCCTCAGACGGACACGGTACCATGGACCACCTATAAAAAACAAAACTCGGCCTTCATCCAGGAGGACACTAAAGGTGTACAGGCCCTAAGCACCCAATTTCATGATGGAAGCCCCAGACACTTCTTAGAAAAATATTAACAGTACAGGGGCGCCTGGGTGGCTCAGTGGGTTAAAGCATTGGGCTCTCTGCTGGGCAGGGAGCCTGCTTCCTCCTCTCTCTCTCTGCCTGCCTCTCTGCCTACTTGTGATCATACTCTGTCAAATAAAGAAATAAAATCTTTAAAAAAAAAGAAAAATATTAACAGTACAAAGAAGAAAGTGCTGCCCTTAGTGTACTGAAAGTCCTGGATGATTACTTTTCCCGCATGGGTCATTACATATTTACAAACTCACCTTCTGTCCGAACCTCACTTCTGTTTCCTTCACTGTTACCTCTATTACTTTTCTCTTACCACAGGCATTCCCACTGATCATCCCTCCTTTTCCTTATCATGGCAAGCTGACCACATCCTCTGATACCTTCATTTTTTTAACCTACCAGCTCCTCAAGACTCCAGGTTTAGTCCTCTTCCCCATCTAAGCTCCTGGTACTAACTGACCTCCCTCCAGTGACTGAGGAATGCGGATTCTTCAAGGATTCGCAGATAGAAGAAGGCTATTTCAATCCTTTTTTTTTTTTTTTTTAAGATTTTTTTTTTTTTTTTTTTTTTTTTTGAGAGTCAGAGAGAGAGCAGGGCGGAGGGGCAAAGTGAGAGAGGGTCTTAAGCAGATTTACCTGAGTTTGAATGGGTTCAGTCTTAGAACCCCGAGATCATGACCTGAGCCGAAACCAAGAGTCAGATGCTTAACTGACTGAGCCACCCAGACATCCCGGCTGTTTGCAGTCTAAACTAACACATGTCCATTTCAAACTCTGGCTTTGGAGATAATCACACATTGTAGATCCGACCTGAAAGAATTAATGATGCTCTTATACTTGGACTCCTGTAAATATGCTCTAAAAATAAGCTTATCAAGAATATCAGAGAATAACCAAAGCAAGCATCAGAATTTATCATGGGAGGGCACCTTGTTGGCTTAGGTCGGCAGAGTATGGGACTCTTGATCTCGGGGTGGTGAGTCTGAGCCCTATATTGGGTGTGGAGATTGCTTAAAAATAAATAAATAATGATTTTTTTAAAAAGCCTTATCCTCTTAAAAAAATATCATGGGAAATATATCAAAACTACATCTTATTCAGGTGGTTCAGATTAGACAATTTTTATTTTCCCTTCAGTGTTACCCAGTTTCCTGCAAATCAGAGAACTTACTGTGCCAGCCTAATTGGGACCCCAGGGCTTTCAGACCTCTGCTGACTAAAAGGCATCCCAAATGGGGTTCTGTAGTCACACTGTGCTGACATTCTTGAACTCAGGAGGCAGTGTAAATGATTGTCAGCTAGGCTTGAATATATCAGAATTTGTCCCCCCAAAAGATGAAAACAAATGACAAATTCTTTAAGATTTTTCATAAAGTGCCATTACTAAATTTGAGTGTGAGCACCTGGGTCTTGGTGTAGATTAAAACGACATCATTCATACATACATCCCTACCACACAGCATCACATGAAATTCTTGGTTTCTTTAAATTTTTAAACTTTTCTTTAAATTTTGTTTAAATTTCTTTGTGTTCTGTCTTATTAAATTCTACTGTATAAATAACCTTCATCCAAATTGAGATCATCAAGTAAATCTATCATCATCACAGGAATTTATCTGGATATATTTTACTAAGCCAAATTGTTACTCTGAATTTCACTGTGTTATTCTCATCTTTCTCATAATAAAATGGAACCGAAGTTTATCAATTATTGCACAGAATCACCTTTCAACAGAAAGCCTTGGGTGTAGAGTAGAAAGTCTGTTTTAGCTGCCGCCCTCTTGAGACTCCAGAGGTATCTTTTTAAGCCCTCGGAATCCCTGGATTCCTTACAAGTGTATGTTCTAGCTCTTGTATGGAACTCATTGGGAACAGCTTCCCATTCCTCTTACTTCTGCTCGAGCGAGCATTCTGCCTGTACTTTGGACTAACACTGATTGACGTAAGATTTTTAGTTCCACCATTTCTGATGAATGATGAATCTGTAAGTATGGATGCCTCCAGCACAGACGAGCAAGGACGTGACCACACAAACAATAGTTTGGCTTATGGACTCAGGATCTTTTATTGCCATAGTGGAAATGCCAGCATCATGAAGTGGCCAAACGCTGTCCCAAGGCCAGGACGTGAAGGAGATCTCTCAGTCTACATGTGTCTCTTGCTTTGGAGCTAGACAGCCTTGACTCACCCCAGCTGTGCATTTCCCCCCTCCCCACCTTTTCTGTAGTACGAATTCTTTTTCCCATTAGTCATTGGTAGCCTATTCCAGATTTGGTTTTAATCTTTTACAGTTACTAAACCAAGGAGAATTAACTGAAAGCCGGACATGAGCATGGACACCGACTCCTGGAAGAGGAGCTCTGTCTGATCCCAGAGTGCACATAGTGGGAACAGGATGCTTCTGGCTCGTGGTCTGCTAGAACTGAATGAATCTGTGAAGGACAGGACCCCGCTTCTGCCTCTGTTCACCTTCCCGGACAGAGATGATGAGTGTGGGAGCGCTTCTTTTCAAACCACATCTGATCCAGACAAGGACGAAAGCAGTGAATGTGGGCTGGGTAACTGTACCTACCTCTCTTCCCACTATGAAATTTTGGGATGGACTTCTCCCAAAAGGGAATTTGATTATGTGTTGGCTGAAATTTCTTCGGTATGACTCTTAGAAGGGGATTTTCCTTTGAAGAATTTACATCCCAGGCTCAGCTGTCTTTTCATATGGATGAACTAAGTCCTGCCACCAACCACAAAACTTCACCAAGAAGTTGAGCTTTCAAGATGCCTTGTTGCTTTCGAGAAGGGAGGGATGTCAGTTCTGCTGTGGCATTCTCCCTTTAGCAACCTGAGTAAGAGACTCTCTGCCCCTGGGCTGCAAAAAAATAAATTACTTGAATCCCTACCTGGCCCGGGCTGAGGTACTATCTTGTCATATCCACTTACTTGGTCACTTTGCTTTGTTTATGGAATATACAGTAGCATGTTGAAGGTTTTTTGTTTTTTGGTTTTTTTTTTTTTAAGTTAAATACCACATGATTCACAGCTTCAGTTGTTTTCCCTTTAAATAAACAAGAGAGCCCAGTCAGTTCTTTGGTTCCTTGTTTTGGACAAAACCTATTTTCTTAGGAGATTAAGAAAATAGTTCAGGCTTTCCCTTTAAGAGAGGGCACTGATTGTCCCTTTGGATTCCATGCAGGAAAAACTGAGCCCAGGAGTCTTGGGGAACGGGACACGAGCAGCTTCCTCTCTAACTAGAAAACCTAGGTAGTAGTTATCATAGTACCGCTCTGTCGTCACCAGAAGGGGCCATGTCTGAGTCTAGAAAAATGGCAATAACAACAGATACTTCTGAATTTTTCCAGAAAGCTAAACAAAAACAAAAACATGAGAAATGTGCTTCTTTTACGAGTAGGCACTCTTGCTATCATCCTGTCTCTACAGCTGATAGAGAATATCTAATCAATCATTGGTGAGAAGAGTGTTCCAGAGATCACTAACTGATCGAAAATCATGGCTGTCAGAGAATTTTCACATTTATTTAAAATGAACCTCATGCTGACACTTCCATACCATGCACACAGTGGCATATTCTAAGCAAATAACAGGACAGAATTAACTGCTGTAATAAATAAATATAGTTCTTAATTTGTTAATGACATGCATAATCATCCTTTGTTACGTAGATTGAGTTCATGTCAATTTCCTGTATTCTTAAATTACCAGTTTTTACTTCCTGTAGCCTTACTTTTATACTATAGCATGGTTCTTAACTGGGAGTATTTTTGCCTGCCCCCACATGTGGCAATATCTAGACTAGACATTTTTGTTCGTCACAACTAGGGGAGAGGGAGTTACTGGCATCTTGTGAGTAGGAGCCCAGGATGCTGCTAAACATTCTACAGTGTAAGGACAGCGCCCTCTCCCACCGCCCAACGCCCAACACAGACTCCTCTGGCGCAAAATGCCAATAGTACTGAGGTTGAGAGACCCTGTAGCAAAAGTTGCAAGCGTGTCATCCTGCAGTTGTTTTGTTACCTCCACGCAATATTTCTAAGTAATTTTTAAATTAGTTGTCAACATGCAAATTTCTGGCTTCTGTTGAAACTGGGTTGATCTGGCAATTCTGGGCCTGTGTTCTAGCAGAGACTCTGGTCTCTACTGACTCCTACTATTTCATACCTAGCGCATGTGATCCATTGGTTTCCTAACTAGCCCCTTGTAGGCATTTGGGCTTGTGCCCTTTTTTTAAAGTAGGAGGCACAAATCAAGAATGCTTAACTCAGCTCTGGTCCTCTGCCCTGAGGTTTTTTACTTTGATCTACTTAAACCATTCATTCCCTGTTTGTTACCTGCTTTTCCCCCCTGCTATTTCTCTTTTCCCCATCCTCCAAGAGTAGCCATTGACTCAGAAGCCAAGTTTTCCTGCCTTGACTCAACCCCCAAGTTAGCTGGTTAATATTGAAAAGCAGTAATTTTAAGTGTTACTGATTAAGCAAGTGATTTGCAATTATCTAGTAGTTCATAAGACAGCTCTTCCAGTTCTTTCTTGGGGCTTGTAGGCTCTTGTAGAGATTCTTCTAAATCCTGCTGTGGATTTCTGGTGCTGAGTTTTGTAGTTTCATGGGTGCTACAGAAGAAATTAAAGCATTATGAAATAAAATGTTTTTAATTAAAAGCATTATGTAAGGCTGAAGGATGTTTTCAACATGTTCATTATTTTATATGGGGTGTAAAGGGAAATTTCTAGGGGGGAAACTGGGATAGGAATTAAGGGAGGGGCCATTAGGATTTAAGAAACAAAACAAAGTTGAGAATAATGGTGATAGTATGCTTTTCTCCCCTTCACTTATATGATACCAAAGGAGGGGTGCTACTAATGAATTACTTTTTTTTTTTTAATGAATTACTTCTTTAATGAGTGCTAGATTTTTAACAAGCCACGATGACCATGCTGAGGGGAAAAGAAAGGCTTTGATTGTTCAGGACAGTATAGCTTTTATTGTGGCTCAATACAGGTTTTTACCTTCAGTTATCCAAACAAAATAAAAAGTGCTAGGAAAATAGTTTTATCATTTTATAGTAAGTAAAAATACACATTGGGGCACCTTTACACCCACAGACACACATAACGTTTGTTCCTCAAAAGTAAAGTGGAGATATTTTTGACTAATGGCCCTGGAAGTAGAATTGGACAAATGATCTGTTTCAAATTGAAGGAATCTACAGCCCATATACAATGGTTATATTTTATTCACAACTGCACTATTCTCCCAATTTAAATGTGTTATGTGGGGATCTCTGGGTTAGTATTCCATATATACAGGATTGTGATCTCAAAACACACGAGTGGTGGCATCGGGAGGGATGGCGGTTCAAGAGCTGCGGATAACAAGGAGGATCTGAGATTACCTGGGACAATCACTGCTTTCTGACTGCCCCCGCTGCTGTTCATCCCGGCTGCCCTGACCCTTGCTCCTCACAAAGTCTTCATCGAGCCCAGCCTGCTTCAGGGTGTCTCGATACCGTTGTTCTGCAGCTTTTCTGGCAAGGTCCTGTGGAATGGAAATTAATCTGCTGTAGCTGTCTTGTGAATTATCAGGTAATTCGAAATCACTTGCTTAATCCGTATGCCTATAATTGCCCCCTACCCCAACCCCCCATTAATGCTGGGCACCAATGTGCATGAAAATTTCTTAGAGCTTTTTCTAGCCTTAAAAGTGCACAGGAGGGATGCCTGGGTGGCTCAGTTGGTTAAGCAGCTGCCTTCGGCTCAGGTCATGATCCCAGCCTCCTGGGATCGAGTCCCACATCGGGCTCCTTGCTCAGCAGGGAGCCTGCTTCTCCCTCTGCCTCTGCCTGCCACTCTATCTGCCTGTGCTCACTCTCTCTGTCAAATAAATAAATAAAATCTTAAAAAAAAAAAAAAAGTGCACAGGAACTACCTGAAGGTCTTGTTATTAATGTAAATTCTCATTGGGTAGGTCTCAGATAAGGCTGACAGTTCTGTATATCTATACTCCCAGCAGATGCCAACAATTGATTTGGGACCCACCTTTGAGAAGAAAAGATTTAGATTTTTGGAAGATCAAGTGAGACTCAGATGAAAACATGGACTTAAAAACATTTTAAGATTTGAAAACAACCAGGGGTGCCTGGGTGGTGTAGTTTGTTAAGTGTCCAACTCTTGGTTCTGGCTCAAGGTCATGGTCTCAGGGTCCTGGGACTGAGCCTCGAGTCCGGCTTCACACTCAGTGCAGAGTCTACTTGAGATTCTCTCTCCCTCTGCCCCTCCCGCTCGTGCTCTCTCTCTGATTAGAGTAAATAAACTAAAAAAAAATAAAAAATCATCAACACTAAAATATACATGTAAAAAGAAAAACCCACTAAAATGTAACAAAACACTCTTCAAAAAAAAAAAAAAGATTTTATTTGACAAAGAGAGATCACAAGTAGGCAGAGAGAGTGGGGGAAGCCAGCATCCCACTGAGCAGGGAGCCCGATGCGGGGCTTGATCCGAGGACCCTGAGATCATGACCTGAGCTGAAGGCAGAGGCTTTAACCCACTGAGCCACCTGGGGGCCCCTAACAAAACACTCTTAACAGGATAGATCTGTTGTGATCTGAGGGTGAGCTTTGCTTGAAAAAAATTAACATAAAGAGGAAAGGGCATTATGAGAGATTTGAGCAATGCTAGTTGCTAAGTAAACCCAAGACCATCCAGCGTGTATGAGTCTGTGTGTGGTATATATGGTGGGGGGAGGAGTGTACCCGGGAAATGCCTAGATAAGATAACACACTGGCTGTAAGATGGGAGATGATGTCCAGCTGCTGGAATCAGGTCACTAGGAAACCCCAACTTTTATCTGAAACTGGAGAGAAGAGGGATCTGCAGAGCCTGATAGAACCCCAAATCCCCGGGGATGGCGGCCTTTCTGAGGCCGTTCATCCGAACCAGCTTCAGACACTCCAGAGCCTCCTTAGGGAGACCAGATCTCAACTGGGTGCAACTTCCCTAAAGGTCTAGAGAACACCTTAAAATGATTCTTCTATCCTGAAAGCCACTTAATCTGAAAAGGACTTTCTGGGGTGCTGGTGAGCATACCAATGTCTGGAGACCCATAAATGGGCCACAGCTCTGGAGGCTGGGGATGCCCAGGGTAGCAGCACTGCAGGGGGAGCGATGCTGTTAGCAAGTTAAAGATCGTCTCACTGACACAGCCAAACTGTCACTGGGTATGTGGGATTTAGCCCTCACCGTGATTCAAACTGAAAGCCAGACCGCAGCAAACACTCCAGGAAGTGAAATCCTTTATAGATGCCTCTGGAGTCCTGTCTTGGATGAAATCAGTCCCAAGCAGCATTCACCACTGCACTATGTACTTGGGAGGGGAGGGGGATGGTAGTTAATAACAGGCCTAATTTAGAATCTTCCTGAGCCCAAGGAAATTAATACCCAGATATTAAACTGTTCCATCATGGGGATGCCTGGGTAGCTCAGTTATTTAAGTATTTGCCTTTGGCTCAGGTCATGAGATCCTGGGATCGAGTCCCGCATCAGTCTCCCTGCTCAGAGGGGAGCCTGCTTCTCCCTTTCCCTCTAACCCCGCCCCCACTTGTGCTCTCCCTTGTCTCTTTCTCTCTCTCACTCTTTCTGATAAATACAGTCTTTAAAAAGAAACAAAAAAACTGTTCCATCATTTTCAAGAGCCCTTTCATCCAAAACTGAAAGAAAATGAATGATGGTTTAGTTTTACCTTGCTAACTTGTTCAAAGAGGTAGGGCCTTGTCTGTATTCTCTTCTTCATTTCTTCCAATTCTTTCTTATACTCTTTTGCTCTTTTACGGTCATTGTTCCTGGAATTAACAAGGTTCTTAGAATGAATTCTCTTTTTCCAATCTGGAATAGCCTTCACTCCAATTACGCAGAGTAATTCCCAAGGTCATTGTAAATTCCCAACTGTGCCTAGCAAAATCCTTGACTGTGTGCGATTATAGGAGTCTAAAAACTCCTTTTGCCATTTTTCAAGGCTCATGATCTACTGGATCCCAAGACAGGCACCATTTGACACACGGAGGACACTGACCGATTCTCTTTCAGCTTTGCTTTGAACACTTCCTCCAGGCTTTGATGGGGATCCATGGCTTTGGCGCGCAAGGTCACGGATTTAGACATCGCTTGACACTTCTTTTTGTGCATCTCCAACCACTGAGTACTCCCATCTGCTTTGTCCTTTTTTTCAAGTGAACTTCTAAAGAGAGGAGGCAAAAACCATACAGATGACCAACTTGAGTATATCTGAAAGCAATCTTAGTAACCTCTCTGGAAAGGAAAATGGTGTTTTCTATGAAGGGCATTTCAGAAAGAATAAGATTCTGAGATGGGCAGATGAAGCCTTCCCAGCACTACGGACACAGTAATCTTCTGCCCCAGGAGAAGTTCATTAACTGAACTGAAAAAACATATGAGTTAAAATATCCTTGTACTCATGCTTCTGGCCTGTCTGGAAATGAGATGATCCTGAGAGCTGCCGTTTGCTGAGCTCTCTACTCTGAACCGAGTGGAGAAAGGAATCAAGTGCTTTATATCCATTATCTTCCTAACTGCCCTATGAGGTGAGAACTATAAGCCCCTCTTTTTATAGGCTAGGAGATCGAGGTTCAGAAAGGGTAAGCCACTTCCTCAAACCCACCCAGCAAGCCAGTGGAGAAGCCAAGATCTGAACCAGGATGTCCGACTCCCAAGCCTCTGCCCTTGACCACTGTGCTCGAAGGTGCCTGGATTCACGAGCCCTTGGGAATACAAATCTGCATTTTCACAGAGAACTGAAAACAGGCCTCTTTCCCTGCAGTTTGGGGTTAATTTACAGCACTTAGTTTGTGTAAGTATCATTTGACAAGGTGCTATGGAGAGTTCTACCAAAAGAAAAAACAGTCAAGACTCTTGCATTTGGATATTTACATTCAAATGAACAGATTAGGAAGGAAGGCATGAAAGTTGAGTCTGCCATGGTATCAAACTCCCTGTTGCTGGGAAGTAAATACAGACATCCCCTAGGGGTGCGAGCTTCCCGTTCATAAGGCTTATCTTACTGGGGCCTCAGGATACTGATGCACGTAGCCTTCACTCAGTAGCCCTAAGAAATCTGAGGAAGAAGGGAGTATCCCTTGGATTCTAAATACATTTCTTTCTTTCTTTTTTTTAAAGATTTTATTTATTTATTTGACAGAGATCACAAGCAGGCAGAGAGGCAGGCAGAGAGAGAGGGAGAAGCAGGCTCCCCGCCAAGCAGAGAACCTGATGTGGGGCTTGATCCCAGGACCCTGAGATCATGACCTGAGCCGAAGGCAGAGGCTTAACCCACTGAGCCACCCAGGCGCCCCCTAAATACATTTCTAAGATCACTGTTGCGTGTCCTAAAGAGCCAAGTAGGTCCCGAGTGCTCCTCTCTGAGCCCCACAGGAAAGCACTAAGATGCCAGTCCTCTCCCGGAGCTCAGCCTTGTGCGCATTATTGCCATGACCTTGCCTGCCAACTTCAGCTCAGACGTCTAGCAGAGGAACTCTTGCCAGGGTGCTGGTCTGATGAGAGCAATACTACGACAGAGTCAGGTCAGTTAAAGAATTAAAAAGTAAGGAGGCTCCTGCTTCCCAACCAACTTCTGATAATTCCCCAAAGATGAACCTCAGACAGTTAAAGCTGCGTGGTAGATGCCTTCTCTTTGTGACCAGGTCCACCACCTGCCATCACGCTTCTCTGAATTCCTGTTCCTAACGGCTCCCTCTTTCATCTGTGGGTCTTCACCCATGTTGTTCTCTCTGGAACCTTCTTTCCAGCCTTTGGCTAATTCCTCATTCTTCAGAGATTAAAGAGACCCCTGCCCCAGGCTATCCAGTGCTCCCAAGTTTCCCTGTGTTTCCCCCACCAATGCATTTCTTACAAAATATGGTAACAACTTTGCTTTTCTGTATTTCATACTAGGTATACTAAACTAGAGGTTCCGGGCACCTGGGTGGCTCAGTGGGTTAAGCCTCTGCCTTCGGCTCAGGTCATGATCTCAGGGTCCTGGGATCGAGTCCCGCATCGGGCTCTCAGCTCAGCAGGGAGCCTGCTTCCCTCTCTCTCTCTCTGCCTACTTGTGATCTATCTCTGTCAAATAAACAAATAAAATCTTTAAAAAATAAATAAATAAATAAATAAACTAGAGGTTCCATAAGGCATTTCCAGCCTTAACATTGTAACTGGCACAGAGTAAGTTCCCTGTGAGTACCTGCTGAGTGATGGCCGGGTGTTCTCCAGCACTGCGTGTGGAGGGTGACGTGTATTCCTGTCCAGATCAGCGTTCTCTTCCACCCCATAGGTCTCTCCGATAACCGGAGAGGAGGCCCAGCAGCAGGATGGTTTCTAGCACTGGGGTCAAGATCCAAGCTCTGACCATTGATCTCCATCCTAGGCCAAGGTCTTGGGCTCAACCACTCACCTGACCGCAGATTCCCTCTTCCTGGTGGCGTCTGTGATGTGCACAGGGAGGGTGTTGGCAGAGAGGGAAGCAAGGCCACTCAGAGAATGGCTCCTTGGCAGGGGTGTGGCTGGTGGCTGTGGAGAGTCCTAGAAGAAACAAAGGTTGGTATTGATGGGACAGCAATGTGTGATGAGTTTCTATTCTAACTATGATTCATTTTCAGTGAAGGACTAGTCAGACCGAGAATCCTTTTCCCCACCCTGGGATTATGGAAAGAGTAATGAGTTTATTACTAGGCCTAGAGTTGGATATCAATCCTAAAGTTTTAAGATCAGATGAGAAGTGGGGCACCTGGGTAGCTCAGTGGGTTAAAGCCTCTGCCTTCAGCTCCGGGCATGATCCCAGGGTCCTGGGATCGAGCCCCATATCAGGCTCTCTGCTCAGCAGGGAGCCTGCTTCCCCCCCCCCACCACCTCCTGCTTCTCTGCCTCCTTGTGATCTCTGTCAGATAAATGGATAAAATATTTGAAAAAAAATCAGATGGGAAGAGTTCTTTATGATTGATATAGGGTTGTGAGCAATTGATCCCAACTCCCTACTTTCTAGACTTGCTTGGACTTATTTCTGCAAAATTTCTCTAGAAAAGTTCCCTCTCGGAAGGCAAGGAAAGGAAGTATTATTATGGTTCTAAGTTTATAGGAACTGTGGAGCTTACAGCGGAGCCAGTGTTTTTATTTTAATTTTATTTTTTTTAAGTTTTTAAAAATTAAAATTCTATTGATTAACATATAATGTATTATTAGTATCAGGGGTAGAGGTCAATGATTCATCAGTCTTTTATAAGGAGCCAGTGTTTCTTTTTAATTTTTTAAGTTTATTTTTCAAGATTGATTGATTTATCAGAGAGAGGGAGAGCGCGCTTGCACACATGCTCAAGCAGGGGGAGCAGCAGGCAGAGAGAGAAACAGACTCCCTGTTGAGCAGGGAGCCCGATGCGGGACTCGATTCCACGACCCCGGGACCATGACCTGAGCCAAAGGCAGTTCCTTAACTGACTGAGCCACCTAGGCACCCCTGAGCCAGTGTTTTTTTAAAAAAAGACAGGAAAATGTCATGAGAAGTGCCTCCCATCGAGACTGGCCCGTGTGCTGGGTCCCAGGCCCCGACCCTCCTGCAGCTGCCTGGGCTCTCACCCTTCTCCCTCCAGATGTGGTGGCATCACAGGACCGCGGAGTGCGACGCAGGCTGTCAGTCCTCAGCAAGAAGGGCTTGTTGCGAGTCCCCTCTCTGGTGTCCCTTCTCTTGGCAGCTCTTCTCTGGAAGGCCTTGTAAAGGCCTTCGTAGTCAGGGACGGCAGGATTCACACGAGGCTGGAATCCAAAGTCCATGTGCAGAAACGCAAGCTTTTCCTTCTGGGTTCGGGTAGCTGCGCGCGGCTGTGGGCTCGCCCGGCCGCCGGAGGGGGCGATAGGGGAGGCGGCCTTCTGGAGCATGTCTAGGGCTCTCATCTGGATGCGAATTTTCCTGAAGAGTTCCGCTTCTGTGGAGAAGAAGTCAGGGTGGTGATGGGTGAGAGGAGATCTGCCTGTGCTTGGAGAATATTCCCTGTGAAGCCCTAGCGGAGGGTGCCGGAGCCGACCGACAGCTTCCACAGGAATTTCGGGCAGCAGCTGACTCCATACGGGACGCTCCCTGTCGGCCAGGAGAGCTGTGCTTACACGACGGACAATGGCAAACACTACAAATCGGCTTGCTTTGTCTTTTCTGGAGAGTTCGTTCATAAACGTTGGCCAGAACACGGCTGCCAGGTACCAGCAGGCCGCAGAGGCAGCCACCACGGACACCACGGGTACCGACTGCTTTCTGTGGTTCCTTCTTCAGAGGTGGAGCTGGCGAGGCGGGCCGGTCACCCCCCTCTCCCAGGTCCCCCAGACTCAGGGCAAGTACCCGCTATCCACCCAGAGGCCCACGCTGTTGCCCAAATCACTCTCGCCTGCTGTCTCTGGTCAGTCCCAAGTTCTGCGGTCTCTGCTCTTTAACCATGCTCCAGCCTGGCCTCTCCTCACCGTCCCTGCTGCTCATTTCACAATCTCTCCACTGAACTGTCCACACGGGGTCCTGTAGACCAACACCCTCCGGGCCTGTTCCTCCCCCCTTAACCATCTCCACCACCGCATCTGAGTGGTCTTCCTGGGCTGCGGATCTGATCCCAAGCCCCTCCTTAAAGCCCTTGAGGGGTTCCCCAGTGCCCTTGGGAGGAAATCCAACCTTCTCCCACCGCCTACAAGCCCCCAGGTCTGCCCGGGGCCTGCCTCTCCCTCCCCACTCCTGCTTCTCTCCCCTGTCCTGTGACTGTGTTCTGCTTCTTCTGACCTCTGCCCTGTTCTCTCTGGTTCACTCTTCCTCACTCTTCCTCCCTCTTCCCTTCCTTCAGGGGTTGCCTCAGTGCTCTCTTTCCCCGGGACCTTCGCTGGCTGCTCCCACCGCCTCACCACATCTGAAATGAGGTCCCTGTGTCCTGTGCTCCGTGAGGGGGGAGGCTTTAAACCTTGTAAACCACTCACCACATCCGTGAGTTCTGTTACCTGGTATCTGGCTTCCTCGCGTGCACACCAACTCCAAGTCTGTCTATTCCACACACAGTAGTGCCTGGAGCTTGGCATGTTACTGAATGAATAAAGCCTGAGTCCTTTCACCGAACCCCATTTCTTGAAATGAGGTGGTGTGGGAGCTTCCCTCGGGAGCAGCTGGTGGCGGCACCGGCCTAAGCTGGCCCTTGGGTGTCTCACTGGTCCTGCCGATGCGTTCGTGTCCCGACAGCAGCTACAGGACCAACCTAGGGCATGCCAGGCCACCTCTCACACTCGCTCCTGCCAGGGCTCCCCCACGACACAGACAGAGCCAGCCCGTGGCCTGCCCTGAGTGTGGCCTGGAGGCCGGGCCTCCAGAGCAATGAGTTCATCTCCCAGCCAGGCTGACCCCCAAGCCTAAGTACCCCCAGCACCCCTTGGCAGCCCCAGGCAGCAGGCAGCATGGTGGGAAGGAGGTCTTTACCTTGGAGTTTGTCCCCGAGGGCTGGCTCCAGAATAGACTTGGGAATCCTTCTGGTGGCCTTCTGCTTGGGGACCTTGGCCTTGGCTGTGGCGGCCAGCTCCCTCTGTTTAGCGGCTTCCTTCCTCTGCTCCTCCTTCGCTAGGAAGCTGAAGGGCTTCAAGGAGGAGAGGAGCAGTTCCTTCCTCTTCTGGATCCCTGCCTGCCTGCGGGCCTCGTTGCGCTCCGTGATCTCCTGGTAGAGGGGCAGGTAGACGTGCGCGGGCACCGGCTGCGCCCGGAACTGCCGGTGGCACTCGGCCTCCTCCTGCCCCTGCCGCTGGGCCTGCTTCCTCTCCTGCTCAAAGGAGGCAGGGGAGGCCAGCCACTGGGCCTTCTTCTGGGCCTCACGCAGTGTCATGCGGAACGGCCGGGGGACCGTGATGGAAGACACCCAGGAGCTGATGCTTCTGTGCTGCGAGGGGGGCCTGGAGCCTGGGGGTGGCTGGGGCTGACTCTTGGGATCGTCGGAGGGAAGGCTGCTCAGGGAGCTGCAGCGCCTCGTGGAGCTGCACCTAGAGGGAGAAAGCAGCTGCACTGGGGGACACATGGAGGACACGTGGAGGACTGTGGCAGACGGGAGGCTGGCCCCTCCTCCTGCTCGTCCCTGTCCTCCCTCCCAGGAGGTGGCAGCTGGCTTCTCAGCCTGACATCCTGGCCCCACAGGCCTCTGAGCCTGTGCCTCTCTGGACTGGGCCTCCCTCCTTTCCGTCAGGCCTTCTAGCAGCCCATTAGGAAGTCTTTTCTCACAACTGATTCACGAATTACCACTTTGCATTCTAATATTTTCTGTTTTTTTGTTGTTTTTTTTTTTCCTTGTAAAGATTTTTTTTAAAGTAATCTCCACACCCACTGCGGGGCTCGAACTCACATCCCTGAGATCAAGAGCTGCACGCTCCACTGACTGAGCCAGCGAGGCACCCTGCATTCTGATATTTTCGTATGGGCAGGAGAACAGTGCAGTGGTACAGAGCCCGGCTTTAGACTCAGACCCAGGTTCAAATCTTGCTTCAAACAATTACCAGCCATGTGACCTTTAGCAGTGTTTGCTTGGAACCTCGATTTCCTCATCTGGAGAATGGCAAAAATAGTATCTACTTACAGGGTTAGTGGGAAGAGAAAATAAATATTAAATATTATATAAATGCAGCGTACACGCATATAGAAGGGCTTGGCCAACGTCAATGTACCTCGTTGCTATTCTCGGGAGTGAGAAGGGCATCCCTTTAATCAATCCCAGTGCTTCGAGTGACTAAGGGTAACCCAAAGTGATTTAGGACGGCTAGATAGGAATCAGAACACGTTTGGCTCCGAAGGCTGATTCTAAGCTGGAGCCTGGGTAAGGGACAACTTGCAGAATGGTCTTTACTGAGGAAGAGGATGAGGCCCAGAGTCACAAGGGACTTGGCCAGAGTTGGGCATGAAGTGCCTTACCTCGGAGACAGTGGGTCCTGGACCTGTGGCTTCCCCCTGCCTTTGTCTTGGAAGAAACTCTCCAGGTCCTCCTCATCTTCGGAGAAGTTCTCACCACTGTCTGGGTCAGACTGAAAAAGGGATTCCAACAGGCACCACCTGCCTTTCTGCTTTAGTACCTCCAGGGTCTCGGAAAAGCTCCCAGTTGAGTCGGAATCCGAAAGTGTCAAGTCCTCTGGGCTGAGGAAGTCATCCAGTTTGCCAGCCCTGGGCAAAACCAGTCCATCTCCAGACAGCTCCTCTTCTGTCTCCGAGTCCGAGGAGGATTTAGGGGGAAACACCTACAGTGAAAGAGAATAAATGGTGGGTCAACTATCATTTCAAATTTACTCAAAACATAACTGCTAACTTCACTTTGAATAAGTCTCTGTATACTAGGGACTGGGAAGGAAGAAAAATAAGATGTGTTCCTCGCTTTAAAGAAATTTCACAAATTGGAATATGGGGTATGCTTGGTTGAAGGGCAGGGAAGAGAAGCAGACAGGTGAGCAGTTACGGAGTACCTGCCCTGCGGCGTGCACTCTGCCCCCTGCACTCCAGGAACCCCACCCAGACCTTGGCCACACTCTGGGCCTTGCCCTATTTGGTTTTTACCTACTTGTTGCCAATCTTCTTTTTCCCGCTCCTCCTGTCTGCACCTCTGCTTTCCTCCTATTCTACCTAAGATCTACCCCTTTACTAGGAATGAATAATTAACTGGACAGATAATGTGTTCTAGCTGAAAGAACAGTGTCCTAGAAAGTGGATTTCAATACTCCGTTCCTTTAGAAAATCTTTATTTGGTGCCTAATGTGCACTGGGCATTAGGCTGAGAACGAGTCAAACAAGGTCCCTATTCACGAAGCTTGTGCTGTAGAGAGAGGGAGACAGACAATATAAGGTGATAATATAGTCAATGAAAGTCATAAACTGAGAGATTATGTGGTGATGAAGTGGTTTGGGAAGCTGTTCTGTTGATAAAAGACCGTCAGATAAAAATCACTGGGAATAGTACCTATAATCAGAGCTAGGTTTATTAATTTGATGGAGTACACCATGAAAAATTAAGGGAACGTGCAGGGTGGGGGGATAGGGTGGGAGCTTTCAGTCAGAGGGTGGGGGAAGGGCTTTTCCTGGGGCTGGCTTGTCCCAATGATCCTGGGGAGGAGAGTGGATCCCTCTGTATCCACTCTGAATGGATGCTGTCTTGAAGAGGGCGCGGTTCCGTGAGCGAGTGAGCACTTTTGATTCCAACGGTAACTAGAACAAAGTGGGGCTGGGTAAGTAATTGATAGGTAAGCATCATCATTTAGAAGGAGGTCTTAATCGTTTTGCAGGTATGCTGTGGCCCGTGAGAAACACTGTTTTCTGCTCATCTGGCGGCTCACCTTAGCTGTGTCTGTTACAGTCTGCACCGTAGTTTCTCGGTCTTGGGCTGACTTTTACTTTCTCATCGCGGAGGGGTTTTCGACTGAACACCTCATTGATGAGAGGGAGCCAGCCTTGCTAAGAGCTGGGGTAGGAGGGTTCTGGGTTCAAGGAAAAGCAAATGCAAAGGCCTTGAAGCAGGAATAAACTTGGCTCTTGGAGAGGCAAAAGGAGGGCCAGGGTGGCCGGAGGACAGTGGTATGAGATATCCTTAGAGAAGCAGGTGTGGGGCCAGGATTGGGCGGGATAAGATGACTGCTTGCACATGGAGCACAGGCTCCTACAGGCCTCCAGGTGACACTTGGGGATGATTCTCTAAGGTCCAGCTCTAATACTGAAAAGAACACTGGATTCCGAGTCAAAGAATGTGCTCCAGCCCTTGCGCTGCTACTGAGGACCATGTGATCTTGGGAAAATTTTTTAAAAATGACTTTATCCAGATATAATTCAGACACCATACAATTCAAACAATTCACTTACGGAAAGAGTACAATGCAATGGGCTTTAGTATATTCACAAAGCTGTGCAACCATCACCACCATCAATTTTAGAGCATTTTAATCACCCCAAAGAAAGCCCATACTGGCGGGACCCTGGGTGGCTCAGTGGGTTAGGCCTCTGCCTTCAGCCCACGTCATGATCTCAGGGTCTTGGGATCAAGCCTGGCATCTGGCTCTCTGCTCAGCGGGGAGCCTACTTCTCCCCCTCTCTCTGCCTGCTTGTGATCTCTGTCAAATAAATAAATAAAATCTTTAAAAAAAAGAAAAAAGAAAGAAAGCCCATACTATTTAGTAGTCACTCCGTATTTTGCTTAGTCTTTCCAACCCTTCCCTCGCTGCCAGCCCTAAGCAACCACCAATCTACTTTCTGTATGGATTCCGTGGCAAATTTCTTTTTCTATTTTTTTTTTAAGATCTTATTTATTTGAGAGAGAGAGAGAGAGAGAGAGCGCGCGAGAGAGAGCACACGAGTTTGGGGGAGGGGCAGAGGAAGAAGCAGACTCCCCGCTGAGCAGGGAGCCCGAAGTGAGGCTCCATCCCAAGACCCTGGGATCATGACCTGAGCGGAAGGCAGAGGCTTAATTGACTGAGCCACCCAGGCGCCCCTCTAATTGCAAATCTTAGTCTCTCTATGCCTCAGTTTTCTTTTCTACAAAATGGGGACAACATCGGACTATCAGTCAGTTCTAGGGTAGTTGACAGGATAAGCGAAAACCAAGGGAAATCGCTGTGGTTCTAGGAAGGGCCTGACGTAAGGCTCAACCCCTTCGGGAGTCCGCCTGCGGGGCCTCAAACGCTGCGGATTTTAATCCCACGCCCCCCTGAGACACGCCCCTGTCTCCAAGGCAACGTCAAGCGGTTTCCTCTCTTAGAGATTCCTTTCCGGGGCGCAGACTCAATTCCTCTCCTTCTCTCCTCACCTGACGGCTCCACTGAGCGCCTACACTGAGGGCTCCTGCAGCCCTCCCGATGGTCATCTTCTCCGCGGGGCAGAGACCGAGGCGGCGGTGACAGCTCCGGCTACGCGCTAGTGCGCGGACGGTACTAGCTGCAAGATTAGGTTCCGCCCCCTTCTGGCTTTGGCCTCTGATTGGCTCCCAGGCGGATGCCTGAGCCAGTCCCCCTTCCCAGGAAGCCTCTGATCTTTCCCGCCCAAGTTGGCAAGAGTCATTTTCTGATTGGCCTAGTCTTTGCGCGTTCTATTTCCGGCTCTGAGGCCGGGGCGGAAGCAGCTAGTGATTGGAGAGTTCTGTTCCGGAAGAGCAGCAAAAGGAGGGCCTAGTGGTGCGCAAGTACGTTGCAGGTCAGCATCATGGCGGCCCGCCTGGCTGTGAGCCGTTGGAGGGCTGCCCCTGCAGCGGCTGGGAGAGGCCCGCTGCTGTCCTGCCGGAGGTGGTCCGGCGCCAAGGCAGACACGCTGTACGATGTGGTGGTGTCGGGCGGAGGCCTGGTGGGTACCGCCATGGCCTGTGCCTTGGGTAAGCGGAGCTCCAGGCAGGTATTGGCGGGGAGGGCGGCCGTGGAGCAACTGTGAGGACCGTGGGAGCCCTGAGCTCCTGTGCTCTTTCCCCTGCCGAGAGGAGCCTCACGCCAAGCGCTTGGTCCTTCTGGGTTCCGAAGGGTCAAAAGTGGGAGGGTCCTTAGGAATCATGGTAAATCCCGCCGGTTGTTATTTAGGAACGGACACAGTTGTAAGTTATCAGGCATTGTATCGGGCTAGGCGTTTCGTTTCTTTTTCTTTTTTTTTTTTTTTAAAGGTTTTTATTTATTTATTTGACAGAGATCACAAGTAGGCAGAGAGGCAGGGAGAGAGAGAGGAAGGGAAGCAGGCTCGCTGCTGAGCAGAGAGCCCGACGCGGGGCTCGATCCCAAGACCCCGGGATCATGACCCGAGCCGAAGGCAGAGGCTTTAAACCAATGAGCCACTCAGGCGCCCCAACGTTTCGTTTTTTTTAGAAAATAACTTCCTTGAGATGTAATTGCATATCGTAAGGTTCACCCCTTTAAGCATACAGTGGTTTTTAGTATATTAACAGGTTGTGCGTCCATCACCACCATGAATATTAGAACATTTTTATCACCCCCTAAAGAAACAGGAACCAATTAGCATACACTGCCCATTTTCCCCCAAAGCTCCTCAGCCCTAGGCAACCACTTGTGAACTTTTTGTCTCTACAGATTTGCTTCTTCCTGACATTTTCATATACTTGGATTCTGCTTAATGTCTTAAAGGTTCATCCAAGTTGTGTGCACCAACGCTTTTTACGGTTGAGTAGTTCTGCGTTGTGTGGATGTCCTACATTTGGTTTATGCATTTATTAGTTGACGGATGTTTGGGTTGTTTCCACTTCCGGACTGTTTCGAATAATGCTATTAATTTGGTACAGGGTTTAGTGTAAACATACATTTTTGGTTACTTGGATATATCCATTTCTAGGAGTGGAATTGCTGGGTCACATACCTGGTGACTCTGTGTTTGGAAGAACTGCCAAATGGTATTCCAGGGTCACTGCACCATTTTACATTCCCACCAGCTGTATGAGGGGGCCAGTTTCTACATATCCTGCACAGCACTCGCTCTTGTACTTTTGTTTATAGTCATCCTGATGGGGGTGTGAAGTGGTGTCTCCTGGTTTGATCTGAATTTCCCTAATGACTAATGATGTTGAATATCCTTTCATATGCTTATTTGTTTTTCTTTGAAGAAATGCCTGTTCAGAACCTTCGCCATCTTATTTTGATTTTTTTTAAATCTTTTTTTTTTTTTTAAGATTTTATTTATTTGTCAGAGAGAGTGAGTGAGCACAGGCAGACAGAGTGGCAGGCAGAGGCAGAGGGAGAAGCAGGCTCTCTGCTGAGCAGGGAGCCCGATGTGGGACTCGATCCCAGGACGCTGGGATCATGACCTGAGCCGAAGGCAGCTGCTTAACCAACTGAGCCACCCAGGCGTCCCTTATTTTGATTTTTTAAAGTAATTTCTTCTCCATTGTGGGGTTTGAACTCAGGAGCCCACGATCAAGAGTTGCATGCTCTGTCAACTGAGCCAGCTAGACACCTCCCTTTGCCCATTTTGGGCAATTTGTCTTTTTATTATTGAGTTCTAAGAGTTATTTTTGTTTGATTGTTTGTTTAATCTGGGCACAGGTCCTTTAACAGCTAAATGATTTGCAAATATTTTCTCTCATTTTATGGGTGGCCTTTGAAACAGAAGTTTTTAGTTTTGATAATGTTCGACTTGTCAAGTTTTTACCAATTACACTTTTGGTGTCATATCTAAGAAATCATTAGCTAACCCAAAGTCATGAAGATTCATTCTGGTGTTTTAAGAGTTTTGTAGTTTTAGCTTTTGGATTTAAGTCTGTGATCCACTTGGAGTTAAACTTTGTAAGGTGAGGTAAGGACTTTGCTTATACTTGTTTACTTTAGTGTGGTTCACTTCGCTGTGATATAGATACTGTTTTCATATTTTATGTGAGGAAACTTGCTTAGCAAGGTTAAGTAAGGACCAGAGTGTTTTCGTTTTTGTTTTTGTTTTTTTTTAAGATTTTATTTATTTATTTGACAGAGAGGGAACACAAGCAGGGGAAGTAGGAGAGGGAGAAGCAGGCTTCTCGCTGGGCAGGGAGCCCGATGCCAGGCTCCATCCCAGGACCCTGGGATCATGACCTGAGCCAGAGGCAGACGCTTAACAACTGAGCCACCCAGGCTCCCCTAAGGACCAGAGTCTTAACAGCCAACTGGTAGTAGACTGAGAACTTGAACACAGGTCACCAAACTCCAGTTCTTATGCCGTTTTTAAAAAAGATTTATTTATCTGAGAGAGCGTTTGCACGCATGGGATAGGGGGCGGATGTGGGGAGAGAAGAGGCAGAGGAAGAGGGAGAAAAGGAGATTTACCCCTGAATGCAGAGCCTAATGCGGGGCTGGATCCCAGGACCCTGAGATCATGACCTGAGCCAAAATCAAGAGCCAGACGCTCAAGCAACTGACCCCACTCAGGTGCCCCCAGATCTTTTGGTTTTAACAATTATATAGTGACTTGCAGAAATTGGATCTGAATTTTCTGACGTCACAAATTAAAGATCACTAATAATATAAAAGTCTTTGTTGGCTTAAGAATAAGGTGTGACGGGCGCCTGGGTGGCTCAGTGGGTTAAGCCGCTGCCTTCCGCTCAGGTCATGATCTCAGGGTCCTGGGATCGAGTCCCGCATCGGGCTCTCTGCTCAGCGGGGAGCCTGCTTCCCTCTCTCTCTCTCTCTCTCTCTCTGCCTGCCTCTCTGCCTACTTGTGATCTGTCCCTGTCAAATAAATAAATTAAAAAAAAATCTTTAATAAAAAAAAAAGAATAAGGTGTGACAGCCACATCTCCCCTAGGGTGGCTCCCTTTTGGGATACTGGTGGGAAACAATGCTTTGTAGGAACTAATTGGCTTGAGTCTCAAAGTCATTATGAGAAACATCGTCATCAGTTATTGAGTACTTGTTATGGATAGGCATCTTTTAAAGTATTTTGCATAGGGGCACCTGGGTGGCTCAGTCATTAAGCATCTGCCTTCGTGTCAGGTCATGATCCAAGGGCGCTGGGATCGAGGCCCCGCATCAGGCTCCCTGCTCCGCGGAAGCCTGGTTCTCCCTCTCCTACTCTGCTTGCTTGTATTCCTCTCTCGCTGTATCTCTGTCAAATAAATAAAATCTTTAAGAAAAAGTATTTTGCATAACATTTTTACTTAATCCTCATAATCTTTTTTGGGGGGTACAAAAAAGTGGTTTTATTGAAGCATGGGGACAGGATTCCTGGGCAGAAAACAGCTGCACTGGGTCATAATCTTTTTTAATTGAAGTCTGATTGACATGTGTTGCATCCACTTACTCTCTACAGTCTTGATTGTAAATTGTGCAGACCAGAATGTTAAAACTCAGGTTAAGTAGCTTGCACACAAAAGTTAGTAGTTGGGAGATAAAAAGCCTTTTTGAGACGCACAGCTCTCTGGCAGGTGTACATACCTTTGCTTCCTGACAGCCATTTTGGTTGTACCTACTGGCCACTGGGCTAAAACAGTGGTTCTCAAGCTTGAGTGCAGTTAAGAATCAGCTGGAGTTTTTGTTTTCTTTGGAGGTATTGGATAAGGCACGTACAGAAAATTCAAAGGGGGTTTTGTGTTCTGAAATACCAAGGGTATAGGGCATACACTGTAAAGGATGTAAAGTGAGACTTCCATTTTTTACTTTTACCGCCCGGTTCTCCTTGAAGACAGTCACCCGTTACCAGTTTGCGGGGCATGTTTCAAAAATGAGGATTCCAGGTTTGGGTTTATCGAGGTGGGGGCCAGGAGCCTGGACTTCCGACAGATATCTGCAGAGTGGATGCCGGGAGGCCACACTTTGAGAAAGAGAAGCAGCGGAAGAACTGAATTTTCTTATAGTGACTTGACTTCTTAACTTTAAAAAAAAAATTTTATCTATTTATTTGAGAGAGAGAGTGAGAGAGATCATGAGAGGGGGAAGGTCAGAGGGAGGAGCAGACTCCCCATGGAGCTGGGACCCCAAAGCGGAACTCGATCCCGCGACTCCAGGATCATGACCTGAGCCGAAGGCAGTCGTTTAACCAGCTGAGCCACCCAAGTTTCCCCAGCTTTTTATATAATTTTGTATGATATGTACCTGGAAAAATTTCTAGCCTTACTAAAACTTTAGTGTTAATATTTGTATTTAACTTACTTCCTTGTTTGTTCTTTTTTATTTTTAATTTTTAAAAAAGATTAATTAATTAATTTATTTATTTGACAGAGATCACAAGTAGGCAGAGAGGCAGGCAGAGGGGTGGGGGGGGAAGCAGGCTCCCTGCTGAGCAGAGAGCCTGATGTGGGGCTCCATCCGAGGACCCTGGGATCACGACCTGAGTTGAAGGCAGAGGCTTTAACCCACTGAGCCACCCAGGCACTCCCCCCTTGTTTATTCTTTATCTTAATGCTCTTCAATGCCTCAAGGAGGGAGAGCAGCAGTGCTTTTCTTTTACAAACTCAGAGAATTCTGTACTGCAGTTGTTCCTTTTTTCCATCTCTTCCACAGAAGTATAAGCCCTCAAAGTCAAGACTGACTTTTAAACAGTTATAATGCAGACTTCTTGGTATAAGTCTACAAAAGAAAAGTCAGGAGCCGGAGTGCACTGGGTTGTGACAGTTTCTGCTCTAAGTCAAAACTACCAAACACAGGTTAACAAAAGAAAATTCACACATGGGCCAATTTCCTTAAAAAGCAGAGAAAATAATAAATGTTAAATGTGAAAGTTAAAACTCTGGAAGGTTTGGAATCTTTTTTTTTTTTTAGGATTTTATTTATTTGACAGAGAGACGGAGCGCGCTAGTGAACACAAGCAGGGGGAGTGGGAGAGGGAGAAGCAGCCTCCCCACTGAGCAGGGAGCCTGATGTGGGACTTGATCCCAGGATTCCGGGATCATGACCCAAGCCTCCCAAGCCAAAGGCAGATGCTTAACGATTGAGCCCCCCAGGTGCCACTGGATTATTTAACGTGAATTATTCAGTGAGCAGGCCTCGATTCTGTCCTGTAAAGCATCTGGGACCTTGGGTGGATCTCAGCCTTTCAGATTTCAGAGGCAGGTGTGGCATTGGGAGTGTTTTCTCTTGAGTCGAGTAAACTCTGAGCCCGAGATATTGTGTGTGTAACGTTTCCCCTTGATCATCACAGCCTGTATCCCAGAGAATATTGTCAGTAGTTTATATGGTGATCAACTTTACTTTTTATTCCAATGTCCACTTTATTTATTTACTTTTTAAAAGATTTATTTATTTATTTGACAGAGAAATCACAAGTAGGCAGAAGTAGGCAGAGAAGCAGGCAGAGAGGGAAAAGCAGGCTCTCCGTCGGGCAGAGAGCCCGACGTGGGGCTCGATCCCAGGACCCCGGGATCATGACCTGAGCCGAAGGCAGAGGCCTAACCCACTGAGCCACCCAGGCGCCCCTATTTATTTATTTATTTATTTATTTTATTTTATTTTATTTCTTTTAAAGATTTTATTTATTTATTTGAAACAGAGAGAGAGAGAGATCACAAGTATGCAGAGAGGCAGGCATAGAGAGAGAGAGGAGAAAGCAGGCTCCCCGCTGAGCAGAGAGCCCGATGCGGGCCTCGATCCTAGGACCCTGAGATCATGACCTGAGCCGAAGGCAGAGGCTTAACCCACTGAGCCACCCAGGCGCCCCCTATTTATTTATTTTTAAAAGATTTTCTTTGACAGAGGGAGAAACAGCGAGAGAGGGAACACAAGCTGGGGAGTGGGAGAGGGAGAAGCAGGCTTCCCGCTGAGCAGGGAGCCCGATGTGGGGCTCGATCCCAGGACCCTGGGATCATGATTTGAGCCAAAGGCAGATGCTTACTGACAGCCACCCAGGTGCACAGTCAGGGAGCACTTTAATTTCAGCAGCTGCTTTAAAAGTGCAAGTTTTTCAGTAGGCTCTTCTTGTTTCCCCTTAAGACAGTTTGTTTCCCTTGATTCTCCTACAAACCCATAAGAGTTTATGTTTCAGGCTTGAAACATCTGTATTTCCCTCTCACACTGTTACCTGTAAATTGCATTCTGTAGTATTTTTTCTCCAGCTGAGTTTTCTAAAATGTTAAATAGCTAAAAAATAAAATAATTGCACCTGATTGTATTTGTCTTGTTAGTTCCCTTGTCTCTCATTTAACAAAAATGTCCGTTGGGTATCTCTGGATGGAGGAGATCGAAAGTTTGAGGCTGGGAATATTAGCCAGAGCAAAAGAAATGGTTCCTGCCCCCAGGGAATTTACAATGTAGCAAAAGAGATAGATTTGTAAATAGCCCTGCTGGGGAGGGGAGGAGTGAAGGAGTAGGATCCAGAGGGAGGCGGAGGGCAGGAGGGCGTTCGGGTGGAGCAGACCCTGGAAGGGAAGAGGTGTGTGACGGACCGGAAGGCAGTCCTCTCCGGGGAACGCGGCTGTTCGCGTCCCCCAGTGCAGAAGGGCAGCGCCGCGTGGGGGGGGGGCGCATGTGAACGTGGTAGTCTCGGCGCAGCCCACCGCCTGTTCACCGGAGTGACCTTGACTTTCACACTCCCTAGTTGCGTCTTAAAATAATGCCACTCTTCTTTAGGTAACAAAAAATGTGGGGTTGTCATCATTACTAAGTAAAAACCTACATCGTTTCTAATAATCCCGTCACATTTTTTTTCTCCTTTCTTGGCTGCGGCAGCTCCTTGCGTACCGTGTCCGCGTCTTCCCCTGGGACACGGGGGAGGGACTGTGTTGGGCTGCAGGCACCCAGTAACGAAGTCCCCAAGTCCCCTTTTTACTTCTCTATACCAGTGTTTGAGGACCAGATTTATAGGTACAATTGATGTATTTGGGGGGCTCCTTTTCTTTTACAAATAGTTCTTTATCTTTGATTCAGTCTTGAGGCCACAACAAATTTTGCTTATTAAATAGTCCATTTTTCTGTTGAACACGATTTGTAATTTTTAGTGACTTAACAGTTTAAACGTTAGAAATATCTGGTGTCCTGGACACTGGGCCCTGCCCTTCCCCCACTCTCTTCCCCCAGGGCCTGTACCCTTTGTTTTTTTTTTGTTTTTTTTTTTTAAAGATTTTATTTATTTATTTGAAAGACAGAGATCACAAGCAGGCAGAGAAGCAGGCAGAGAGAGAGGAGGAAGCAGGCTCCCCGCCGAGCGGAGAGCCCGATGCGGGGCTCGATCCCAGGACCCTGGGATCACGACCCGAGCCGAAAGCAGAGGCTTTAAGCCACTGAGCCACCCAGGCGCCCCGGCCTGTACCCTTTGGACAGGCCTCCCCTGAGAACCTTTGCTCGCCAGCAGGGCCTCGGCGCAGATCATTCTGCCGTGGGCCCAGGCAAACTGCATGTCACTGGTCACCTGTTCGGGGCCTGAATAAACAGTTGGCAGTTAAAAAAAAAATCTGGTGTCTAAATACTTAAACCTTTCTCTTTTACTTCGTTCTTCCTTTCTAGGGAGTTCTACTGGCTCCTTGTGAGTTTTGTCATTATTTGCTTCTTTGCACATGGCCGGTGTTGGACTGTTAAGAGAAACCTGGGCAGTCCTGGGCAGGTTGATTCACATGGTTGAAACAGCGGTATAAGCTACTGATGAACTTCTAGAACCTAGGTGAGGTTCGGTGGGCTGAGGTCCGGAGCCGATGACCAAGAAAGAATTCTTGAGACATCTTTGGTGCAAAAAGGTGGTTTATTAAAGCACGGGGACAGGACCCTTGGCAGGAAGAGCTGCTGCCCCGGGTTGTGAGAGACGGCAGGTTCTGTACCTTGCGGTTGGGGGAAGGTGAGGGGAAGGGAGGTTCCAACGGAGCTTTCATATGCTAAAGAGGGCCTACAAGGTGCGGGGATGCTGGAGGCCTTGCGGCCTCATCAATGTTGTCTTTTGGCAAGCCATTCACGTTTCTGCCGTCAGGCGTCTTTGTTAGTGAGATTTAGGTTCAGAAGAGATTTAACTATATTTACATTTCCTTCTACCTCAGCCTCCTTCAGTTTTGTTTATGGAGGGGAGGGTGACATGAGGGCTTGAGGAACTGAGTTATTTGCCTCTGGAAATTGTGCTATTGATAAGGTAACTTCTTTGTTTGTAGATCTTCTAGTACATTTGTAAACCAAGGGAGACTCCTGTCTTGCAGGATTGTGATCTCTGCAAGTTAACTATTTGTTTCTCAATTATGGCAGTCAGGGGTGCCTGAGGAAGGTACACACGTTACCGAGGGGAGCGGGTGGAGAGGGGGTGCAAGGTGTCAGCTTTTGCTTTGTCCTCAGCCAGCTTCCTGCTCCCTCCTCACTACTGCTTAGGATTTTGTGTGGTGTTTCTTTTTGTGTGCCGTGTGAGAAACTTGTATCCTAAGGACGAAGCAATTAGTTAATCTCGTGCTTCTCTTAGAAGTGAGAAAGGGAAGAAATTCTGATTTTCCCACTATGATATAAAATGATTCTCTCTCTCTTTTTTTTTTTTTTTAGGACATGATATTCACTTCAGTGACAAGAAAATCCTGTTGCTAGAAGCAGGTCCAAAGAAAGTATGGGAGAAATTGCCAGAAACTTACAGCAACAGAGTCAGCTCCATTTCCCCTGGCTCTGCAACCCTTCTTAGTAGTGAGTAGATCTTTAATAGAACCAACCTCTTGTCTCTCCTGGCTTTCCAGTGTGTCCCATAGGGCAGAGGCTCTGGAGCATCCTGTGAAGAGGGGGTTGGTGTGGTAATCTAGTACATCGTTGAAGATGAGGACCCCATTACAGTGTCACCTCCCAGGCTGAGGAGGATGTCCTCGGGACGTGTGGGTTCATCATGTGGACTTTGTTTGTGATGTTGGGTCATTATAAATTGGTGGAATTGAAACTGTATGAACTAATTATGACCATTGGTTTCCAGTAGGAGTACCCTCTTTATTCCCAGACTCAGCCCTCTTGGGATTTAGGGAGTTTGGATACTGAATGCTTTTGAGTGTAAATCAGTGTGTGCACATGGAACTCATTAGAAAACTGTCTGTAGGTCTCTGCCGGAGGTTATTCCCCCGGGCTTTCCTATCTAGAACCGCCCTGTCAAAAATTAGACTCTTCCATCATTTTTAGCCCCTTATACTGCTTTATTTTTCTTTGTAGCACTTAGTACTAACCTGACAATGTATTACGTCTTTGTTTGTTTTTTTTTTTTTTTTTACTATCTCTCCAACCAGAATATTAGCTGCAGAGGGGCAGGAACTTTGTTTGGTTTCACACTTTGTGCTCCGTACCTAGAATTGTGTCTGGCTCACTAAATGTGTCCACACTGAATAAATCTGTTCAGTGCTATGGGGTTAAAAAAAAAAAAAAAAAAAAAGTTAAGACTGTCTTCTAAAAAAAATTTTAAGATTTTATTTTTAAGTAATCTCTCCACCCACTGTGGGGTTCAAACTCAGAACCCTGAGGTCAAGAGTTGCTATGCCCTTCTGACTGAGCCAGCCGGGCACCCCAGAGAGTTTCTAACTTCTGTAGGATGATGAAAAAAATGTGGGTTTGGTTTCCTTTTTTATTTTCCCTAACTTTAATGTGATTTGACTTTAAAAAAAAAAAAAAAATTTGGTGTTGGGCGCCTGGGTGGCTCAGAGGTTTAGGCCTCTGCCTTCGGCTCAGGTCATGATCTCAGGGTCCTGGGATCGAGTCCCACATCGGGCTCTCTGCTCAGCAGGGAGCCTGCTTCCCTCTCTCTCTCTCTCTGCCTGCCTCTCTACCTACTTGTGATCTCTCTCTGTCAAATAAACAAATAAAATATTTAAAAAAGAAAAAAAAAATATTTGGTGTGGGGGTGGAGGGAGAGAGACTCTCAAGCAGACTCCCCATGGAGTGCAGAGCCTGACGTGGGGCTCAGTCTCACGGCCCTGAGGTCACCACCTGAGCTACAACCGAGTTGGACATTGAACTGACTGAGCCACCTAGGCGCCCCAGATTTGACTTTTTGATCATGAAAGCTGGGTTTTTTTTCATGCTGTATGATCTGAACTTGGGAACAGAGTAGCTTAACTGCTAGCATCAAACAGGAAAGAATGAGAGAGTATTTTCCTGTCATTGGAGGATTCTGAAAACAACCTCTTACTTCACAGGTTGGAGAGGCAGAGCCTAGGGGGGCTGTGTCGCATGAACTTGCTTTGGCCTATACATGGATCCTTTATTTTGTAGGTTTTGGTGCCTGGGACCACATCTGCAACATGAGGTACAGAGCCTTTCGGCGAATGCAGGTGCCTCCTTTATCACTTTTGCCAAGATATCTTGCTTGTCCATCTTCTTTTCTGTATCTTGGAATCCGTATTCTCCATATTTCGTGTGGAAGCAGGAACTTCCCATTCAGTCTAAGGAAGTGGGGGGAAGCATTCTCAAGAGCAAAGTTTCTTCTCACCTTCTGCCTCCTACCGGGGGAACTGTCGTGATTTTCCTGCTTCTGTCACTTGGGGAAGGCAGTACTGTTTCTGATCAGAGCAAGACATGTTCTCTTCCTTGGGTTATAATACAGACTTTCCTTCGGTGTTTCCAGGTGTGGGATGCCTGCTCAGAGGCGCTGATAATGTTCGATAAGGATAATCTGGATGACATGGGCTATATAGTGGAGAATGACGTCATCATGTGCGCCCTCACCAAGCAGCTGGAGGCCGCTTCAGGTGAGGCTTCCACTTCTTACGTCTTCTTTTACCCTGCATGGTGAACTGCTCTAGAATTTTTCTGGGACTTACTGGAAAAAAGAATCCCTTTTATAGAGATTGAATATCCACCATAAAGGAACCCTCTGTTAGATATCTCAGGGTTTTTTCTTTTTTTTTAAATTCAGGAATAAAAATAACGGTTTTATTCAGGAATAATTTATATACCATAAAATTCACCCATTTTTAAGTGTACAATTCAGTGGTTTTTAGTGTACTTACAGAGTTAGGCCACAGTCACAGTGTCATTTTAGAACATTTCTGTCACTTCAGAAAGAAATCTTAGGTCCGTTTACAGCATTCCCCCTTCCCACCCGCAGCCCCTGGCACCACTGATCTACTTTCGGTCTCTTGGGATTTGCCTCTTCTGGACATTTCATATAGATCGAAACATACATAGTGTGTCCTTTTATGTCTGCTGCTCTCACCGAGCGTATCTTTGATACCTATTCACGTCGCCACCTGTGTTAGTAGTCTGTTCTTTTTTATCACCAGATGGTATTCCTTCGTGTGAATACACTGCATTTCGTTCATCTATTCATCAGTTGACGGCCAGTGGGTTGTTCCCACTTTCTGGCAATTGTGAATAACGCTGTGAACACTTGGTACAAGTCTTTGCAGGGACGTAGGTCTCATTTGTTCTGGGTGCATACTTAGGAGTAGACTTGCTGGGTCATGTATTCTGTGTTTAACATTTTCAGAAACTGCTGAACTTTTTCAGAGGCTGCAGCATTTCACTTTCCCACCAGTAATATATAAGGTCACCAATTGCTCCATATCCTTGCCAACACTTACTTTCCTTTTATTTTTTTATTATAGCCATCCCAGTGACAAATGGTATCTTATTATAGTTTTCTTTTCTTTTTTTTTTTAATACTGTATTTATTTATTTGACAGACAGAGATCATAAGCAGGCAGAGAGACAGGTAGAGAAAGGGGTCGGGGAAGCAGGCTCCCTGCTGAGCAGAGAGCCCAAAGCGGGGCTCGATCCTAGGTCCCTGGGATCATAACCTGAGCCGAAGGCAGAGGCTTTAACCCACTGAGCCACCCAGGCGCCCCTCTTACTGTAGTTTTGATTGTATTTCCCATCTTTTCCTGTGCTTTGTTTGCCATTTAGTGAAATGACTATTCAGAATCTTTTGCCCATTTAAAAACTGGATCATCTTTTTCTTTTTGAGTTAGAAGAGTTCCTTATATATTCTGAATATAAATTCCTTATCAGATTATTATGAAATCTCTATACCCAGCATGGGGCCTGAACTCACAGCCCTGAGATCGAGAGTCCTGTGCTCTAATGACTGAGCCAACCAGGCACCCCACTTAATGTGCAACTTTTAAAGATAATTTAGACTGAATATTTAGTCACTTAGAAACATGTTCCATAACATTGGCGAAAAAAGTAGGTCATATCCTGTGTGTGCATATGCATCTATATGCATAGGAAGTAATCTGGAAAGATATATGGAAAAGCTTTAATTGTAGTTGCCTCTTGAGTGGTATGATTAAGGGTAATGTTTTCCATCCCTTTTAAATCTTCCTTTGTTGGGGCGCCTGGGTGACTCAGTGGGTTAAAGCCTCTGCCTTCTGCTCAGGTCATGATCTCACGGTCCAGGGATCAAGTCCCACATCAGGCTCTCTGCTCAGCAGGGAGTCTGCTTCCCCCTCTCTCTCTGCCTGCCTCTCTGCCTACTTGTGATCTCCGTTTGTCAAATAAATAAAATCTTTAAAAAAAAAATCTTCCTTTGTTGTTCATACTTCAAAAGCATATCATTTTTACAATTAGAAAAGTAAAATGATTTCCAATGGCAAGAAAAGTCTTAGGAAATCTAGAACTTTTTTGAGCCCCTGGCATTCCCACCTTGTTGATTCTGAAAGCATGTGGAGTCACTTACGCACAGAGTGAACCTAGAAGAGCAGGAGTGTGGGGATGAGAAGAGAGAATTCCTGCCATGGGCTGGTCATTCAATGAGGACTGAGTATTTATTTATTTATGACACTGACTTATCCCTGTGGCCCTGTCATTTATCAGCTCTCAGACTGTAGCATTTATTATGGAGTTATTTTTTAGATTTTACTGTTCTTGTTTAGGAGTAAACAATGAGAGACCATTATCCTGAGGGCTCGCTTTAGATTTAGGTACGATTTTTGCCTCAGCCCGTGTGGGGGGCCTTTCTGATGTTTTGTTTTCTCTCTCTGACCTCCTAGACCGGGTGACGGTTCTCTACAGGAGCAGAGCAGTCGGCTATACCTGGCCTTATCCCTTCACCATGGCGGACTCCAGCCCTTGGGTTCATATTACCCTAGGTGATGGCAGCACCCTCCTGACTAAATTGTTGGTAGTTGAAAATTCTTGTTTTGCCAGGGGTCTTGAGTATCCATAGCTTATCCTAGACTCTAGGGTCTTTCGTTTTAGATTTAAGCTATAATTTTGGGCAAAGCTTTTGGTTATTAGGACCAGTACCCACTCAGGCCAACTCAAGATGGTCTTTTAAATCTGGTATAGAGGGGCGCCTGGGTGGCTCAGTTGGTTAAAGCCTCTGCCTTCCGGCTCAGGTCCTGATCCCAGGGTCCAGGGATCGACTTGGCAGGGAGCCTGCTTCCCCATCCTCTCTGCCTGCCTCTCTGCCTACTTGTGATCTCTGTCACATAAATAAATAAAATCCTAGAAAAAAAAAAAAAAAATCCGGTATAGCAGTCTCCTGGACCATCTTAGGTCTTGAAAGAAAAGGGACACAGGAACAGCAGCAGAAGTGGAGGTGGTTCTTGCCCTCACAGGAGTCCTGTAGTCCCTTCACCTCCCTACGTTTCCCATGTCTGTCTCTCTGTTCGCCAGCTTCCCCTTCTATTGAGCAGCCATTCCTAACCTTCCAGCAGGACTGTTCAGCTCCAGTGCCTGCCTTGTTAACTTCTAGGTCAAATATCAAGAGAATCTGGCCAAGTTAACCTATGGCTGGCACCTCACGGGGCTGAGGTCCAACTTTGGTCCATTAGTTGACACTGGGGTTACCTAGGTAAGGCTGCCCCCTCCAGGGCCTGTGAGTGAGGTGGGCGTGATAACAAGTTGCCTGCCGCCGATGAGCTTGTGAACGAGAGTTAGAACTAGAGAGAACTTAAGGAGACAGAGACACGCTTCTGGAACAGTTTCGGGTATTAAGGAGTTGTAAGACTTGACAGACTCGTTTCCACGCAGATTGGTGCAGATGGTCACAACTCAGGAGTGCGACAGGCTGCTGGGATTCAGAATGTCAGCTGGAACTACGATCAGTCTGCTGTCGTGGCTACTCTGCATTTGTCGGAGGTGAGAGCCTGAGCCCACCAGCTGGGGCCCCCGCTCGTGTTTTGTGGGTACTAAGGACGTTTCGTGAGAACTCTTCCTCTGTCGTAGGCCACAGAAAACAACGTAGCTTGGCAGAGATTCCTTCCCTCGGGGCCCATTGCTCTGCTCCCGGTAAGAAGTCCTTCCAGCTGATCAGTCTGCTTCAGCACGCCCAGCCTTCCTCTCTTAGGGCTTCACTTTCTCTCAGTCTTTTTCTGGTTTCGAGGGAATATGTCCAGGCTAACTTTGTTTCCTGTTACTCCCTTCAAGCCTCAGAACTCCCAAGAACAGAAGTCTTGCCCTTAGTATTGATACTCTTTTTTTTTTTTTTTTTTGGGAGCTCGGTGCTTGCAAGTGAGGGGAGGGGCGGAGGGAGAGGATCTCAAGCCGTCTCCCTGCTGAGCATAGAGCCCTGCCTGGGGCTCGATCTCCCAGCCCTGAGATCATGATCTGAGCCGAAATCATCCGACTGAGCCACCCAGGCGCTCTACTATTGATGTTCTTTTGACGCAGCTCTCAGACACCTTGAGTTCCTTGGTGTGGTCCACATCCCATGAACATGCAGCGGAGCTCGTCGGCATGGATGAAGAAAAGTTCGTGGATACCGTGAACTCTGCCTTCGTGAGTATGAGCATGTCCAGCTGATGCTGGGTTGCAGGGGAGATACAGAAAGGTGTTTTTGATGAAGGAAAAGGAATAACCAACCAGCAGCCCCTACAGTAACTGTAGGGTTTGATCTGGGCTACGTGGACGGGAGGGCATTCAGGGAAATGCAAAACAGTGCAAATTAGTAACTTCTATGCTTTTTTGACGATTGTGGGCTGCTGCTGTGCTGACTGAAACAGGTCCCTGGGCAGTAGTTAGCATTGGCCCTTTTTTTTGAAGCTGTAACTACTTGGCTAATTCTGAATAGCTGTCCTAGGTTTGAAGTACCTGAACCTTTGAAGCCTGATTCATTAGACATGTTCTTGGAGGAGCTGAGCACAGTTTAGCAGGGAGCTTAAGAGAAAGTCTTGTAGACAGACATGGGTTCAGTACTGCTTCTGCCTGTTAATCTCCTAGGAAATGGAGATAGTATCACCGGCCTCTCAGGGTTTAATAACAGTAATAAAAGTCTAAAGATTTTTTTTTTTTTAAAGATTTTATTTTTATTTATTTGACAGAGATCACAAGTAGAGCAGCAGGAAGAGAGAGAGAGGAAGGGAAGCAGGCTCCTCACCGAGCAGAGAGCCTGATGCGGGGCTCGATCCCAGGACGCTGGGATCATGACCTGAGCCGAAAGCAGAGGCTTTAACCCACTGAGCCACCCAGGCACCCCGAGTCTAAAGATTTTTCAAATGAGAGAATTGATGTAAGATGCTTGGAGCACACCTAGTACATTAATAGGTGCTCAACAAATGGTAACGATTATTCCGGAGTAGGCACAGCCTTCAGTGTTGGCAGCACTCATTTCGGAGCTTAAACACCACATGTATCTGAATTCACTAATAGTAACAATCAGTAAGATTCACTGAATGTTTACTGTGTGCCACGCACAGGTGAAGAGTCGCACCTGTCCATTTAATGCAGTGACCCGTCGAGGAGGGCGCTGTTACCATGCTCGTAGCTCTCTGCCCAAGGTCAGAGAGCCCGGGGTAAGGCCGGGTTTGGCAGTCAGGCTGGCCCCTCGAACCTGTGGTTTTAACCACCAAACTACCACCTCACTAGTGACTTCCAGTAGTTTCGACTGAAGAACTTAGGCTTCCCTGCTCTAGAGCAGCAACAGGAGTGACAGGAACTGAACACACTAAGTGGCTTCCAAGGTAAATGGTGAAGGCTGCCCCGCCGGTCAGTTACGTGTACTCCTGCCGCGGGCTTCTGCAGGGCGATCACGGACACATCCCGCGCACCTTCTAGGTGGGAGAGTCTGGAGGCAGACAGATGAGACACAGTCCTGCTGTCAGGAAGCTCACAGTCTAGTGAGGGAGGAAGCTACTGAAGCAACGATTGGTGAAAGTATTCACAGGATGTTAACGGAAGCACAGAAGAGGGAAACACACAGTGGAGGGTTTGAAGGGAGGATCACGGCTTCTTGGTGCTCCGAGGGGTCATCCCGGCGAATTAGAAGGACGTTCTAAGCACAGGGAGGAATGGCTGGGGCGAGGATGTTGTCGAATGAGCTACGCTGCGGCTGCTGTATGGTTTTGGAGGGTTAAGGTGAAGTGCAGGGTGGACGCCCACAGGTAGGCAGGGGCCGCTCGGGGCCAGTTTGGCTTGATTCTCAAACCTGTGGGGAAGGGTAGGAAGTTGTGTTTTTTTGCCTTTGTTTAGGGGGTGTGCCACCTGTGGTCTACATCAGTCTAGGCATGTTAGGTACTGTTAATACTTGGCTTTAGTGATAAAATGGGTTTTCTTGCTGATTTTTTTACTTTTTTAATCACTGGTGAATCTCCACTGTTTGCGGCTGACGCGGCTCAGTGGAGTGATGCCAACCACACGGACCTCGTCGACGCGGCGGGCAGCCTGTGGCAGTCCGCTGTTGGCTTTCTGAAGCCCACGAAGGTCTCCGCTCGCCAGATGCCCCCAAGCGTAGCCCGGGTGGATGCCAGAAGCCGCGTGCTGTTTCCACTTGGCTTGGGACATGCTGCTGAGTACGTCCGCCCGCGGCTGGCTCTCATCGGGTAAGATGACGACAGGGCAGGGCGGTCTTCTCACTGTGCTGCAGGAGGCCGTACCTGAGCTCTGCTTTCCTCTTAGGGATGCAGCCCACAGAGTCCATCCACTTGCAGGACAAGGTGTCAACATGGGATTTGGGGATGTCTCCAGCTTGGTCCGTCACCTCAGTGCTGCAGCCTTCAACGGGAAGGACTTAGGTAAGGATTCAGGTGCCTCAGGGAAGGTCGGGCTCCAGAATGTCCCTCCATAGCCAGATGTGGTAGACATCAGTGTGTCTGGCTTACTGGGAAACCACTTCATTGTAAGATCAGAGATTTACACCTTTCCTCCTTCCTCCAGGCTCTATGAGCCATCTCACAGGTTATGAAACAGATCGACAGCGTCACAACACTGCTCTTCTGGCTGCTACTGACCTACTGAAAAGGCTCTACTCCACCAGGGCTACTCCGCTGGTGCTGCTCCGGACATGGGGCTTGCAGGCCACAAATGCAGTGTCTCCACTCAAAGTAAGGTCACTCACGGCTCTCTAGGAGTCTTGCTCACTGAGGAAGGACTTGGTCAATGATTCTTAATTTCTTTGAATTAATTTTTTTGGCTGTAAAATTACCTTTTTAGGAATACCTCCCCCATTGGTTATGAGCAAAAAAGTCCTTGCTGAGCTCGTGGGTAGAGCCCACATCTAAGCAGTAACTTTACATGAGGGAGGGCTTAAAATAGTGAATAGGAACTTTTAAAGATAAAGATTGTTTAGGGGTAGCTGGGTGGCTCAGTTGGTTAAGCTTAGTGTCCAACTCTTGACTTTGGCTCAGGTCATGATCTCAGGGTTGTGAGACCAAAAGCCCTGCATCAGGCTCTGCACTCAGTGCAATATGCTTCTCTCTCTCTCTCAAATAAATAAATAAATACAATCTTTAAATAAAAAAAAAAAAAAAAAAGACGCTTAAACTCCTTTTGCTGCTTGGCCAGCTTCTTTCTTAAAAAACTTCCATTTAGGGACGCCTGGGTGGCTCAGTTGGTTAAGCGGCTGCCTTCGGCTCAGGTCATGATCCCGGCGTCCTGGGATCGAGTCCCACATCGGGCTCCTTGCTCATCGGGGAGCCTGCTTCTCCCTCTGCCTCTGCCTGCCCTTCTGTCTGCCTGTGCTTGCTTTCTCTCCCTCTCTCTCTCTCTCTCTGACAAATAAATAAATAAAATCTTTAAAAAAAAACAAACAAACAAAAAAAAAAACTTCCATTTAGGGGCGCCTGGGTGGCTCAGTGGGTTGAGCCGCTGCCTTCGGCTCGGGTCATGATCTCAGGGTCCTGGGATCGAGTCCTGCATCGGGCTCTCTGCTCAGCAGGGAGCCTGCTTCCCCCTTCCTCTCTCTGCCTGCCTCTCTGCCTGCTTGTGATCTGTCAAATAAATAAATAAAAATCTTAAAAAAAAAATAAACTCCTTAAAAAAAAAAAAAAAAACTTCCATTTAAAGACATTTTGGAGGGACTC